>NC_029787.2:28245642-28268396 GCF_000816755.2 Arachis ipaensis
ACATCTAACCGATTCGCTTTTTACTTTTTCCTTCGGTTTGTGGTGTGACCGGTTCAAATGGTTGGTTCAAACTGGTTTTCATAACCTTGCCATTTATATTCTAGTTGTATAAAACTAGTCGGTCGATAATTCGGTGGCTATTAGTGAAGTCACTAAAACCAGTCGCTAAATTAACAATTAGCAACTGATTTAGCGACCAGTAATTTAGCAACTGAATTAGTGACCAAATAGTTGTTCACCCTATTTCACTATCAATTGCAAAATCGGTCGCTAAAATAAAAATTAGCGACCGCTTTTGTGACCAATTGTTCCAAAGACATTATTTCCGTTTTGGTTGCTAAATCCATTGCTAAATAAAAAAATAGCGACCGATTTTATTGATCGATTTTATTTTGGTTGTATTTAAAATTTATCTGTCACTAATTCGATTGCTATTAGCGACCAATATTGATTTGGTCTTGAAAATTCTGTTTCGGTCGCTAAATCGATCGCTATTAGCAACCAATTTTTTCGATCGCTATTCCAGTACTTTCTTGTAGTATTTGATTATTAACAAACCTAACTATAATTTAAGAATTTTATTAATGTATAGTTTAAAATTCGTTCAAAGTGTGAAATGAATTAAGAAATTTTTTTCAAGTAACCATTAAAGTATACTGCCTCAAAAATTAAGTCCTAGTAAATAAACTCTCTCAAAAGTAGTCAAGCTACTTCAAAAATAATATAGCACACTTCAAAAGTATATTGTCTTTTTTTTTTTTTTGTGCAAACGGCTGTAAATGCAAAATTATTTACTTCAAAAAGGTGATCATATAGAACACATTTTGATTCAATGTTTAAAGTTGAGCCTATCCACACCGCAATGCTTGGTTTAGTGGCAACTATGTTTGCCTTGCTAGAAGGTGCATCGAGTTCAAATATTAGTTGAGACTCGATGTTGTTTAAGAACTCATAGTATTTATGGTAGTGTATATGAATGTGTTGTGTGAGTGTGTAAAACATGGGTGTAATACCTAAGATTGAGAACTGTTCAATCCGTTTGACCAAAAAAAAAAGTTGAGCCTATCCAATAAATTAAACTGTTTAGAAAAACTACTTCTTTCATATGTTACAAATACACTTTGAAACTTTCACGTGTAACAAAAGAGACTAACATAAAAATCACTCTTTAAAAAATGTTAAAGATAACAGTTAAAAATAACTTTTTCGTAATTCCAAAACTACTTAAATAAAGTTACAAACAAAAATATCATATTATTAGTAGTTCTGTTAATATTAAGTGAATGTTTACGTAATAAATTTAGTAATTATGTAATATACACGTTCACTCAATGTTAAGAGAACTTCATTAATAATATGATATTTTTGTCCTTTAAATTGTTTTTTTGAATGTAGTATAATATTTTTTAATCTTCAATGTAACTCTTTCGTATATACTTCTATGCATTTATTCCAATATTTTTCTTACCATCTTTCCCAATCAATTAACCTTCTTTTCACCTTTCTTTCAACTTTTTTTTCTAAATATCTTTTAATTCTAATTCAAAAAAAAATGATGAGATAACGGATACATCATGAAAACAAAAATAAAAAATAGTATACTTGTGTTAGGCTAATTTTTTTAGTAATAGACACCTAGTATGCATTATGTATAATTAGAGAATTATGACGTATTTTTTATAGATATAGAAATATTTTTTTTAAATTAAAATTTATAAATTAGAGATTCAGTTTTGCCTGAACAAATTCAATGTCTGATTTGTACATTTAAAAAATTTTTTAATACAAAACTATAAATCTGACTCTCAAATTTGTATATTTAAAAAAAATTAAAATAAAAAAATTTAAATTTAGTACTCAAATTTACATGTTTAAGAAAAATTAAAAATTAAAAATCTAATCTTTAAATTTATGGTCTTCACATAAAAAAAAATACATCTTTGACAGCCTAACACCAAATTTAAGGGTTAATATTTAAATTTGTCCCTGAAAGATCACGCGATCTTCATTTTCGTCCCCGAATGATTTTTTTAATCAAATTAGTCCCTGAATAATTTTTTTTAAATCACGTTCGTCCTTCCGTTAACCTCATGACACCGCCATTAGAAATCTGCTGACGTGGAATGTGAGCTGGCAATATGAGTAACACCTGGCATGGTGTCTGTGTTGTTGACGAGATATGTTTAGGGTATTGTATCAATTTAGTCCCTAAGTCTCAAATAAATAAACCCTAATTGCCATCCTCCAAAGAACATGATTGCCTTGCTTTAGCGTTGTCGCAGACCCAACTGCTGTTCAGGGAGGAGGAAGTTGATCTCGGCGCCATGATGGGGAGTGGAAGTGGAGGGTCCGGTGGTGGGTTTCCGTCGCACTCACACGGTAGTTATACTTCAAGCTCGTCCATGCGAAGAAGAAGACAAAACCATGAGGAAACCTGTTTCTGCGGCTTAAAAACTTTGATTAAGAAATCTGGGACATAAAAGAATCCAGATCTGTTGTTTCATACTTGTCCAAGATATCGGGTGAGTTTAATTTTGTATGAATGATAGGATCATCTTGGCTTTCACTCTTTATGTGGGGTTAACAGTTTTGTTCAACGTTTTCAAAAAGGGAGTCATTGCAATTTTTTTAAATGGGTCGAAGAAAATGAAAATATAGCTGTTGCAGAAGGTTCTAGGGGTGTCCTAGAAATCGAAGAAGAACTGGACATTGATTATGAAGATTGGAAGGTTAAATTAGCATGGAGAATAGGTAGTTTAGAAGCAGAAGTCAGAGTACATAGAATGTTAATGTGCTTCATGTTCACTAGTCTGATGCTAGTCATCTTAATAGGAGCTTTACTTTGCATGTCATATATGTACAAATAGGAGTGAGTGAATGTGATATGGTGGTGTGATTTAAGGAGCTGGTTTTTTTGTTTCCAGTATCATGGCTGTTGAGTTAAGAAATTAACCAAATTAATTAGTGATGACAAACATTATTTTTGGGCAAAATAAATAATTAGTGTTGATTAATTATAAATACATATTACTAATTATTCATAAATTGTTGCAGGCCAAAATTTGAATTACTGCCCAAAATTGGAATGAATAGAATACAACAAGGTTAGTGGGCTGGTAAATCAAGCAAAGCCCAAAAGAAATCAAAGCTGAAGAAATCAAAACGGGCCAAGCACATCACTACCCGATCCAAGTCCAATTCTCTTTCAGCAAGCAAATCCCTCTCTTTTGCCTTACCAAAAGCAACGTTCACTTCTGAAGAGTTGGTCAGAAATTCAGAAAAGTAAGAAAAAGAGAAAGAGTTTCTTCCCTAAGCTAGTAACCAAAGAAGCAAGAGAGAGAAAGTTTAAGCTTGAAAGACAGAATGTCAAATCAACAAGTTCAAGCCAAATCAAGCTTAAGAAAAGATTAAAGGTAAACCATTTCCTCTTGCATGCATCAGATCTTCTTCTCTTCTTCCCAACTCTCTGCTCTATCCGAAATGGGATACAAAGAAAAGATGGTTTCTATTCTTCTCTGCTGTGTATCCACGGTCTTAAACATGACTTGGGGACCAAGTTGGTTTTCAAGGGCTAAGATCAAGTTGACAATGGGAAGATTTCTATGGCTGCTAATTTATGGCTTTCGGTTAAGATGAGGAAGTCAGAAGCAAAGTTTCTACTCTGGGGATTAAGGAGAAAAAGTGACTCTGTGGGTTGGTGAAGCTCAAGGCTCAAGGTGTTGACCTTAGAAGAAGAACCCAGCAACATGCAAGGAAATAAAAGAGGTTTGCTGTTCATTCAAAAACCAAGGAGAGAAAACCAGTGAATAGAGGTTTTGTTCTGAGAGAGCTCTTTGAAGAAGTTCAACTAACTGGACAGTGTAACCTAATCAAAGGTGCATTCCGCCAGTATGAAGAACTAAATCAGAGGCTTGCTAATCTGGTTTTTCGCATAGCACAGAGGCTGTTGATGAAGTCAATCTCCTTCATGTTTTACAGATTGTGATTTACTTTTCTATGTTTATCTTTCTGTAATTTCTTGTGAGAAAAGGCATTGTGAGAAAGCTCAAGTAAAAGCCATGAGTGGAAAAAGGTTGAGTGAAACACTTGAGAGAAAAGCCTAGAGTTATTTTCAGATTTCTTTAGGTATGTCTATGTCTTGTATCTTGTACCTGTGAGGTATCCCTTTCTTAGTTGGGTTAGCACTAAGAGAAAATAGTTAGGTAGTAGCATAGCCAATGTCAAGTTAGGATAGAACTTGAGTGTGAAAGGATTGTGTCAATCCTGTGAAATTGGTGTATGTAATACTATTAACTATAGTGAAATTCTTCCATTGTTGTAGACGAGACTGGACGTAGGTTGCATAGCACAAGGCAACCGAACCAGGATACATGCTGGTGTTAGCTTTTCTCTTATCTGCTGTGTTCTGTTCTCTGATATTCATGAGACAAAAATAAATTGTCTCATAAATTTCCGCTGTTGAGTTCAAACAGAATCAGAATTGAAAGTTTGTTTAAAAAAGGGCCATAACAGCAACTTAAAAGGAAGGCATAGATTCAACCCCCCTTCTCTAAGCCTACCACAACCTTCAATTGGTATCAGGAGCTAAGGTCTCAAGAATCAAGCTTAACCGCTTGGAGCAAAGATCCAATGGCGAACAACTTGGGCACAACCACAGTTGCCTACACCCTCACTAAAGGTCAGTCAAACAACCGGCCACCTTTCTTCAACGAGAAGAACTACTCCTACTGGAAAGAAAGGATAAGGATCTTCATCTAATCCATTGACTACAATATATGGAAGATTGTTGTGAGCGGTCCCAAGATCCCAACAAAAACAAGTGCTGATGGAGTGGTGACTCCAAAAGAAGAAGCTGAATGGAATGAAGATGATAAGAAGAAGATAGAGCTGAATGCTAAAGCAATCAACCTTCTTCACTATGCTATCAGCTTTGAAGAGTACCGGAAGGTGTCTAGATACAAGATAGCCAAAGAAATCTGGGAAAAACTCCAGGTTACACACGAAGGCACTAAACAAGTCAAAGAAACGAGGATTGATATGCTGCGAAAAGAGTACGAGATGTTTAGCATGAAGGATGGAGAAAGAATTGATGAAGCGTTTGAGAGATTCTCAATCATAATCAACAACCTTGATGCTATGGGTACAAACTATGCAGAACAAACCTTAGTGAGAAAACTCCTTAGAAGCCTCACAAAAGAATGGGAAAATACGGCCACTGTCCTAACCGAGAGTAACAACATAAGTCCCATAACCTATGATGAGCTGAGAGGAAAACTCCTTGCCTATGAAGCCACACACACAAACACAAACTCAAAGAAAAAGGGAATAGCCCTCAAGTCACAAATAGAACCGAAAGAGAGTGAGTCTAGTGATGGTATTTCAGATGACGAGCTTTTGTTTTTTGCTAGGAGATTTAGAAGGATGATGAAGAACAAGGGCAAATACAAGGGTTCGAGTTCAAAGGAGCACAAGATCGACTTGAGCAAAGTGACGTGCCATCACTGCAAGGAGGCTGGACACTTCAAGCTAAACTGTCCAAAACTCAAAAAGGAGGACAAAGGAAAGAAGGAAAGGAAGAGAGTACTCATGCCAGCTTGGGAGGATCTTGAGAACGACTCAAATGAAGAAGAAGAATCTGAAGGAGATGACAAAGAATGCTTCATGGCTGGAAACAACAATCTTGATGAGGTAAATTATTATGATTTGACCATTGAGGACTTACATGCTATTATTGATGATCTCACTTTAAACACCTCAAAACTGCTTGACAAGTACAATGAATGCAAATCTGAAAGAGATGTGTTAAGAGCTGAAAATGATTTTTTAAAAGAAAAAGTGAAGAAAACTGAATGTGCTTTGGACATCATTGAAGAAAACAGATTTCTAAAATCTGAACTTGAAAAATTAAAAGGAAAGCACATTGTGGATCCTTCTCATGAGTTAATTGCTGAAAATAAAAGATTAAATGATATGATTAAAAGGCTGAATGGTGACTTAGCAAAATTTGCTCAAGGTTCTAGTAACTTGGACAAATTACTTGCAAGTCAAAGACCATTGTTTGAAAAATCTGGTTTAGGCTACATAGCCAAGGAAGATGCAATTTCCAACACTTCCTCTATAAAATTTGTGGCTTCTTCATCAAATACCAAATCCATACCAAACAAATCGGGTATTGGATATGTTTCAACTCTTGAAGAAAAATTTGATGAAGTATACACAAGTGAAACTAAGCCTTCACCAAGAACTGATCCGAGATCAAACCGGCCAGGTTTGGGTTACATTTCGAAAAATGAGGCTATTTTCAAGAAACCACTATTTTACAACAAAACCTCATATTCGAAAGTTAAAAATGTTCAAAGAAATTCTGGTAAAAATGCTTTTGCAAAGAGGAACAACTTTAATAAAAATCAGTTTGTCAAAAGAAATGCATCTCCTCCAAAAACCAGAAAATTTCAACACTTCAATCATTTCAAGCAATATAACTCACCTCAATTTCAGCAACATACATCAGAAAATCATTGTGTCAATTGCAAGAAATTTAGTTACTCATATGCACAATGTTTCATTGAAAAAAGAGTTGTAGGAAACAAAGTTTACAATGTTGTATGTGATTTCAATGCACTTGGGCAACCAAGATGGATTAACTTCAAAGGATCCAAATTAATTTGGATACCTAAGGCTACGTGAAACTCATCATGTAGATTTGCCTAGCATCCAAGAACAAAAAAGACATGTGGTACATGGATAGTGGATGTTCAAGGCACATGACTGGAAGGTCAACTTACTTCATCAAACTAAATAAGTATGATGGAGGTTTTGTGACCTTTGGAGATAATGGTAAAGGTAAAATCATTGCTGTTGGAAAAGTAGGTAATGAGCAATCTACTTTCATTGATGATATACTTTTGGTATGTGGTTTGAAGCACAATCTTTTGAGCATAAGTCAGCTGTATGATTTAGGATATTTAGTGACTTCAAAAGATAAAATAATTTGTTTGAATCCTTTTGTGAGGAATTTGGAATATCTCACAACTTCTCTTTTCCAAGAACACCACAACAAAATGGTGTTGTGGAAAGAAGAAATAGAAGCTTACAAGAGATGACAAGAGCTATGCTTTGTGAGAGTAATGTTCCAAAATTCCTTTGGGCTGAAGCGGTTAACACAGCTTGCCACATTTTGAATAGAACAATCATAAGGAAATTTTTTAAGAAAACCCCTTATGAACTTTGGAAAGGCTACCCACCAAACTTAGATTACTTGCACATCTTTGGATGCAAATGTTTTGTTTTAAATAACAAAGAAAATTTGGGTAAATTTGATCCAAAGACTTATGAGTGTTTGTTTGTAGGATATTCCACAACTAGTAAAGCATATAGGGTTTATCATCAAGATGCTAGAATTATTGAGGAGTCCATACATGTTACATTTTGTGATACTAACTTGGTACAAAGCATTTTGGAAGATTGTGATGCAGGAAATCAAGCTCAAAAGGAAGTTGAACTTGTGCAAAATCAAGAGAATGGAAATTTTGTTCAAACTGAACCAGAAACTGCTGTTGCTAAAAATTTAAGAGACAATTCCATTTGTCTCACGAATCTGAAGGAAACTCTGAAGCCAGCAGCACCCAGAATCCCTTGGTAACTGAATCTGCCTCCAAGTCCACCAGATCTCGTGAATGGAGATTCTTGAAGAATTATCCTGAGGAATTTGTCATTGGGGACGTCTCTCATGGAGTGCAAACAAGGTCTTCCACTAGAAAGGCAAATGAAGGATCAAACATTGCCCTTCTCTCACAAATAGAGCCTCAAAACGTCAAGGAAGCACTTAGTGACCCCTCTTGGGTTAAAGCTATGGAGGATGAGCTTCTTGAGTTTCAAAAGAACCAAGTATGGACTTTGGTTCCAAGGCCAAGTGGAAAGAAAGTGACCGGCACCAAGTGGATATTTCGGAACAAGTTGGGAGAAGATGGTCGCATTGCAAGAAACAAGGCGAGGCTGGTGGCACAAGGATATGACCAAGAAGAAGGAATAGACTTTGATGAATCCTTTGCCCCTGTTGCCCGAATGGAAGCCATAAGACTTCTCTTAGCTTATGCTGCATTTTGTGGTTTTAAATTATATCAAATGGATGTGAAATGTGCATTTTTGAATGGTGATTGATAGAGAGGTGTATGTGGAGCAGCCTCCTGGTTTTGAAAATAAATAGCAGTCTAATCATGTTTTCAAATTATCTAAAGCTCTCTATGGTTTAAAACAAGCTCCTAGAGCTTGGTATGAGAGACTTAGCTCATTTCTTTTGAAAAATGGTTTTCAAAGAGGCACCACTGACACAACTCTATTTATTAAAAATTCTAATCATTCTTTCATTCTAGTTCAAATATATGTTGATGACATTATTTTTGGATCAGCAAATGAATCCCTTTGTTCTGAATTTGAAAAACTCATGACAAGTGAATTTGACATGAGTATGATGGGTGAACTTAATTTTTTTCTTGGTATGCAAATCAAACAAACTGAAAATGGTATTTTCATTCACCAAGAGAAGTATGCCAAGGAATTAGTTAAGAAATTTGGTATGGAAAATGCCAAACCCATGGGAACTCCCATGCATCCTAATTCTAAATTAGATAAGGGAGAAACTGAGAAAGATGTTGATGAGACTAGGTATAGAGGAATGATTGGTTCTCTTATGTACTTAACTTCCTCTAGACCCGACATTGTGCAAAGTGTTGGATTGTGTTCTAAGTTCCAATCCAAACCAAAAGAGTCACATCTTTCTGCAGTTAAAAGGATCATTAGATATGTTCATGACACATCGAATTTCGGTCTGTGGTATCCTAAGATTGATGATTTTTCTGCAGTTGGTTATTGTGATACAGATTTTGCTGGTGATAGAGTTGATAGAAGGAGCACTTCAGGTTTATGTTGCTTCCTTGGAAAGTCCTTAAATGTTTGGTCAAGTAAGAAGCAACCAACAGTGGCCTTATCCACTGTAGAAGCTGAGTATATAGCTGCTTCTTCTTGTTGTTCTCAGCTTTTATGGTTAAAAACATAGCTTGCTGATTATAAATTAAATGCTAAAAATATTTTCTTGATGTCTGATAATATGAGTGTCATTAATATTTCTAAAAATCCAGTTTTTCACTCTAGGACTAAGCATATTGAAGTAAAATTTCACTCAATAAGAGAACATGTCCAAAGGGGGGATATTAGTATTCAATTTGTTAAATCAGAGGAACAATTAGCAGATATTTTCACAAAACCATTAGCTGAGGACAGATTCTGCATGCTTAGGACTTGTCTAGAAATTTTGAGTTATGATTCTTTATTTGAAAAATGCTGATGTATTTGCTGGAGCGTTTTTGTCTCATAAACAGGTATGAGACAATTCTGGGCAGGTGATAAACGTTTCCATTCAAACCAATGTGTTCTGGGCTTGTTTAAAGTGGAAGTTAATCTGGGCCAACCTCAAAATCAGATCATGAGTGGTCCAATGTGTTTCCTTAATTCAAACCACATCTGGGCCCATTATGAATGTTACATGTTTGTTTGCTTGATTTTGTGATGACTTGTGTGTTTAAGTCTTCTTTAAGGGTTTTCATTTAATGTTTTGTGGCCCAAAAGGTTTTCGAACTAATTTAATTTTTTTTGTTTTAGTCCAAAAGGTGTTTCAGTTTATTTTTGTTGTCTTTCAAAATTTAAAATTAATTTTCTGTTTTATTTTAAAATCAAATAAAATCTTTCTTGAATGAGGTCATGTCTTTTCAAGTCGTTTCAATAGATGATGCAGTTGGATGGTTTGAGAAACTTTCTTTTGGGTACGGTTACCAACACTCCCTCTCTTCCCTCCATAACTTCTCCTCCAACTCTTCGGTTTCTTTCCACTCACTTTACTGCTTATCTTCCCTCAAAAGACTGAAACTAACCAAATAAGGAAGAAAACCATTGCTAAAAGGCCTCCTCGTGAAAAACTGTACAAGCTTCCCACAAAGCCTTCCATTCGCTCCCAAGACCGGACCTTTACTCCATCTCCTTCTCCTCCTACCTCTCCTCCTCGCACTACTCCCATGGCACGAACCAAGACCACGCCAAGGTACCCTGCCCTTGCCAAGCCGACACCACTACCGAAGGTCACACCTTCCAAGCCAGGCTCCTCAAAACCTGGTTCTGCAAAGCCTAGCTCCTCCAAGGGCAAACGTCCGGCGGCTGAGGAACCTATTCCTGAACCAACACAACCCAAATCCAGGTCGGTTCCTGTGCGCTCTCAACGAGGTAACACTCGAGTCCCTCTCAAAAATGTTAAAGAACCAGACATTAGACCTTTTGATCACAAAGCTCACTTTTTGACCTCTAACTCGAACTATAACCCCTATAGATTCAAATCTGCCATGAAAAATGACTTTTATGATGGGGTTATCAAGTATCATACCCTATGTCCATCTTTTCTCGCTGATCTGCTATCTTTGAAAAGAAAAGGTTTTCCATTTGTTGATAACTTAATTTTTCTGGATTGGAATCATCTTTTTGACATCAAAAAGCCTGTTTATCCCTTATTGGTCAAAGAATTTTATGCAAACATGACTTATCATGAAGGCACTGCTCATTCATATGTAAAGGGCCGAGACATAGTTTTAAACAATGAAACTATCAGTGATGCATTGAAGTATACTGATGTTGGGCCTTGTGCTTACACTTCGGTTAAGTGGGATGAAGGAGTTGAAATTTCTTATCATGATGCATTGGCTCACATTTGTGAACATGTTTCTTTAATTGATGGTATTACACCTACTCACAAAGCCCTAGGATATGAGCGTGCTCAGTTGCATCGAATGGTCAACCACATTATTCTGCCTTAAAGCGGCTCATATCAAAGGGTTTCCTACACTGATACTCTTGTTTTATATGCCCTTCTCACCAAAACTAAAATTTCATTTGCATACTTGATGGTTAGATATATGTTTGACTCTGTTAGGAGTGAAAAGGACAAAGCACTTCCTTATGGCATGTTTCTAACTTGCATATTTGATTATTTTGGTGTTGAATTGACCAATGAGGAATATCAAAATAGACATTCATACCTAAAAAGGGGTGGTTCAGTGAAACAGCAAAAAGGACCCACTAGATCTGAAAAGGGTTGTCCTAGATGATGAAGATGATGACTTTTTCCCTGAGGATTCTCCTGCTCTTTCTACTGAGGGTACATCCATCTCTACTGGAAAGAAATCTGCCTTGCTGAATGTGGTCAAAGATGTTGTTCAGGAGTTTGTTTCTCAATCAAATCACTTTATTGCTATGAGCAAAGAGCAAAGGAAGCTGGCTAGCAAGCATGAGAACTTTCTAAAGAAATCAAGGGATAGAGTGGCTGTGTTCATGTCATTCATCGATAACCTTCAAGAAGATGAAGACCCTGCCACTGATGTTGAGGAGGAAGCTAATTCGGAAGGGAATGGTTCTGATGCCTAGAAATTGTCTCATGAAAACTGCTGCTGCTCTCTTTTTGTCTCATGATTTCTGTTTTTTTGCTACTGTTAAACTGTTTTATTTTGGATGACTGTAATAACTCTAAAAATACTGATGCACTCTTGATAAGTTAGTTAGTACTTTGAACTGTGCTCTAACTCTTTTCTGCAGGGTTCAAGAAACTGTTTTTGTTGATCTTGTTTGTTATCCGCCCTTGATAACAAAAGGGGGAGTAATAGCAATAGGATGGTAAATATGTCCTAGGAATTTGTTGGCATTTGCTGCAGCTACTAGTATTTTTTTGGGATTTTTGTATGTTTGCTGCATTAAAACTTGATTTCACATGCTGAATCCTTAGCTCTCTATTGTGCTCTCTTTAAGAACAATGAAAAACAGGAATAAAGAGGAAAGCACAAATCCAGGGGGAGCTAATCCTGAAAAGGACAGGGGGAGCAACATAAAAGCAAATGACAAAAATCAAAGGGAGTTTCTAAACCTTACTCAAACTCATTTCCTTTTTTATTATTGCTTAAATCATGTTTGTCACAAGAGGGAGATTGTTGAGTTAAGAAATTAACCAAATTAATTAGGGTTGACAAACATTATTTTTGGGCAAAATAAATAATTAGTGTTGATTAATTATAATTACATATTACTAATTATTCATAAATTGTTGTAGGCCAAAATTTGAATTACAACCCAAAATTGGAATGAATAGAATACAACAAGGTTGGTGGGCTGGTAAATCAAGCAAAGCCCAAAAGAAATCAAAGCTGAAGAAATCAAAACGGGCCAAGCACATCACTACCCGATCCAAGCCTGATTCTCTTTCAGCAAGCAAATCCCTCTCTTTTGCCTTACCAAAAGCAACGTTCACTTCTGAAGAGTTGGTCAGAAATTCAAAAAAGTAAGAAAGAGAGAAAGAGCTTTTTCCCTAAGCTAGTAACCAAATAAGCAAGAGAGAGAAAGTTTAAGCTTGAAAGACAGAATGTCAAATCAACAAGTTCAAGCCAAATCAAGCTTAAGAAAAGATCAAAGGTAAACCATTTCCTCTTACATGCATCGGATCTTCTTCTCTTCTTCCCAACTCTCTGCTCTATCCGAAATGGGATACAAAGGAAATATAGTTTCTGTTCTTCTCTGCTGTGTATCCACGGTCTTAAACATGACTTGGGGACCAAGTTGGTTTTCAAGGGCTAAGATCAAGTTGACAATGGGAAGATTTCTATGGCTGCTAATTTATGGCTTTCGGTCAAGATGAGGAAGTCAGAAGCAAAGTTTCTACTCTGGGGATTAAGGAGAAAAAGTGACTCTGTGGGTTGGTGAAGCTCAAGGCTCAAGGTGTTGACCTTGGAAGAAGAACCCAACAACATGCAAGGAAATAAAAGAGGTTTGCTGTTCATTCAGAAACCAAGGAGAGAAAACCAGTGAATAGAGGTTTTGTTCTGAGAGAGCTCTTTGAAGAAGTTCAACTAACTGGACAGTGTAACCTAATCAAAGGTGCATTCCGCCAGTATGAAGAACTAAATCAGAGGCTTGCTAATCTGGTTTTTCGCATAGCACAAAGGCTGTTGATGAAGTCAATCTCCTTCATGTTTTACAGATTGTGATTTACTTTTCTATGTTTATCTTTCTGTAATTTCTTGTGAGAAAAGGCATTGTGAGAAAGTTCAAGTAAAAGCCATGAGTGGAAAAAGGCTGAGTGAAACACTTGAGAGAAAAGCCTAGAGTTATTTTCAGATTTCTTTAGGTATGTCTATGTCTTGTATCTTGTACCTGTGAGGTATCCCTTTCTTAGTTGGGTTAGCACTAAGAGAAAATAGTTAGGTAGTAGCATAGCCAATGTCAAGTTAGGATAGAACTTGAGTGTGAAAGGACTGTGTCAATCCTGTGAAATTGGTGTATGTAATACTATTAACTATAGTGAAATTCTTCCATTGTTGTGGAGGAGACTGGACGTAGGTTGCATAGCACAAGGCAACCGAACCAGGATACATGCTGGTGTTAGCTTTTCTCTTCTCTGCTGTGTTCTGTTCTCTGATATTCATGAGACAAAAATAAATTGTCTCATAAATTTCCGCTGCTGAGTTCAAACAGAATCAGAATTGAAAGTTTGTTTAAAAAAGGGCCATAACAGCAACTTAAAATGAAGGCATATATTCAACCCCCCTTCTCTAAGCCTACCACAACCTTCAATGGCTAAACTATTGTAATCTGAGACTAGAGGTTATAAATGGCAACTTGGATTTTGAGTACACCTTTGAATGAAATATATTTATGCATCAGTCATACTGTAATATGTAAAGAAGTAAATGGCAAACCAGAGACATAACAAGATAATAAAGTTTCTTAAATTTCTTAATATAAAGTGTGAATATGAAGTTTCCAACATTGAGTTTGTCACCACAAAAGGTAGTAAAGTTCCTAAAAGTGATTCATCAGAAACACTTCATACCAAGGCAAAACATGCATCCAAAATAAAGGACTTACAAAACAGTGAGACTTGATAGTGTTTAACACAAACATATCTTTCCTAATCTATAGCCTAATAAAAAAGCATATGTTTCGATGAAGGTCTTCAGATGGTGTTATCTTTCTTCCTTGGCCGTTTGAACCCCGGAGTCAGCACAAAGGTCATGAAACTTGCAAGCTTTTTGGTTGTCACAGCACTAGATCCTTTGATTATTCCAGCAGAAATTAGAATTGTTGCAGTTGTTAGAGGAGGTTGGGGAGAGACAACTCTTTTTCCTTTTCCTTTAGAAACTTGAAGCTTTGGTGGTCTTCCCCTCACCTTAGTCTGCCTGGGGTTTGGGCTTTTCTGTGGGCTGAGAACTACACTTTCTAGTGGGTTGAGAATTGGGCTTGTCACTTGACTTTGCTGTGGGCTGGGAGGACCTTGTTTTGGGCTTCACATAGTCCATTTTCTTGGGATGAGGATTGGGTCCAGTAGAGTTGGGAGTGGTTTTGGCTTTATTTTTGGAAGTGGGATGCAAAGAGTTAGTTGTCACTGGCTGTGAGTAGCTCTTTGTGGGCTGGGATGCAATTTTCGTTGCTTGCATTGCAGGCTGTGTGCTGGGCAGCTTCAACAAAGAGGCATTCGTTGGCAGAATTACTTCATCATCCTCATTCATGCATTCTACCACATGTGGCTCTGAAACTCCATGTTCAAAGAATATGTTCATGACATTGTGATTCCTTCTACAAGTCTTACACATTTTCAGCAGATCTTTATCAGTCTCCAACTTTCTCAACCTACTCTCAAGCGAGAGCCAAGGAACTTTCCACCAACATATGTCCCTCCCAGCATATCCCAGTTCCTTATAGTATCCTTTAACAAAAAACACATCAAGCATATCCCCATCAACCCCCATCAAGACTTTTGTATTATCTGGTTCGTAGATTCTACTTTCTTTCTCATTATTTTTAAAATTTTCACCATGATGAAATATGAATGTCATCGGAGGACCCTCCATCTAAGACTTGCAATGCCTCCAAACCCTATAAAAATTTAAAACAGAACATGAAAAACACTAAATCATCACCAACACAGCAACTAAACCAGAAACCATTACACCATTAACACAAACAATAGTTATCATTTTTCTAAGCCACAAAAACAGAGTCTTTCCTCAGTTACGCATATAACCGATCATAAACCAAACTCTGGGATGAAATCCTAAACCCTATGTACTAATAGATTCTTAACGATGACTCAATCATATAATGCGAAAACTAGGGGTTTACATAGCGTTACCAATTTTTTCACAAGATACAAAAAACTTTACCTCTCACTTCGAACGCAGAGACAATGCTGTGTAGTTGCCTTCAAGTTTTCCACCAAGCTCCAAAACATATGCACGAACAATGCTCCATGACTATTCAAATGGTTGCGGATGATGGCGCGGTCGTCTTCATCTTCCTAATGGTTGCTTATGGGTCAGAGAAACAGAAAGTCACGGTAAGAATGAAGAAGAACAAGTGAAGACTTGTTCCACAAACAAAGTGTAAAACGTTACACTCTAGTCACAAAACAGTGACGTTTTAAAATTATGGCTCTCAAGGTGCCAAATGACGTCATTTGGTTGGGTGGGTTGCTAACTCACATTCCACGTCAGCAGATTTCTAACGGCGACGTTACGAGGTTAATGGAAGGACGAGCGTGATTTAAAAAAATTATTCAGAGACTAATTTGATTAAAAAAATCATTCGAGGACAAAAATAAAAATCGCGTGATCTTTTAGGGACGACTTTGAGTATTAACCCCAAAATTAAAAAGCGCTTGTATTAAGGCAAGGATAAAATGCGGATAGAAAGATATGTGTTGAAGATACTAAAAATCTTTTGAAGCCTTCTTATTGGTTGCTCCAAGCAACACCCATCCCCACCACAAAAACTTGCAACCCTTCTTGTGTTCCTAATCACACATTCCCTACGATTTTATTTCCTACAAATGATGTCACACTCACCGAGACCTCCTTTCTACAAGCTTCGGTTATCAATTTAGTGTCTCCTATTTAAGCAAATTAATAAGCTTTCAATTTTTGAACTGAAGTACCTAGAAGCTTGGAAGTCATGGCAGCAACATTAATGGCAGCCACAGCTAGCTCTGGCACTGTCCTGAAATCAACCCCCTTCTTTGGTCAGACTAGGGGATCCAACGCTAACCCTCTTAGAGATGTTGTCTCTATGGGAACTGGGAAATACACCATGGTACTTTTTCCCGGAAAAAAATGTTTATAGTTTCTTTCTTACAGCTCTTCTGATTGATGATGAGAAATGATGGCATGCAATAATTTTTAACATGTTTAATGTTTGTTGGGTGTGTTGCGTGGCTTATGAAGTGGGTTTGTGTTGATGAATAATGATGAGCAGGGAAATGAATTGTGGTATGGACCAGACAGAGTGAAATACTTGGGACCCTTTTCAGCTCAGACACCTTCGTACTTGACTGGAGAGTTCCCAGGAGACTATGGTTGGGACACTGCTGGTTTGTCTGCTGATCCTGAAGCATTTGCCAGGAACAGGGCTCTTGAGGTCACTCTCACTTGTATTCTTTTCTTTCATTTGCTTGAATTCTCACATAGATGAACTGAAGCATTATGTGACATGACATAATTAGGTTATCCATGGACGTTGGGCTATGCTGGGAGCACTAGGGTGCATCACCCCAGAAGTGCTAGAAAAGTGGGTCAGAGTGGACTTCAAGGAGCCAGTTTGGTTCAAAGCAGGAGCACAAATTTTCTCCGAAGGCGGCCTCGACTACTTGGGCAACCCAAATCTAGCCCATGCACAGAGCATCCTGGCAGTTCTTGGATTCCAAGTTGTCCTCATGGGCCTCGTCGAGGGCTTCCGCATCAACGGCCTCCCCGGCGTGGGCCAGGGCAACGACCTCTATCCTGGGGGACAGTACTTTGACCCTCTTGGACTTGCCGACGACCCTGTCACTTTCGCTGAGCTCAAGGTGAAGGAGATCAAGAATGGAAGGTTGGCTATGTTCTCCATGTTTGGTTTCTTTGTGCAAGCCATTGTCACTGGCAAAGGACCACTTGAGAACCTTTTGGATCACCTTGATAACCCTGTGGCTAACAATGCTTGGGTCTATGCCACCAAGTTTGTGCCTGGTTCTTGATACCCCTGTATGCTTAATGTGTATGTATCATGTGACATGGAAATTAAACTTGTAGATTATTATCATTATATATTTCTGTTATGGTCATGGATCACGTAACATAAATTGATCTTCAATTAGGATTGAAGTAAAAACAAGTAACTAGGATAGAGTAAAATGAATAGAAAATGGAAACCGAAACTACCGTTGAAAAAAGGAAAATATTGCAAATAAAGAAATTAAAAGGATTTTTCACAATTCATTCAACGATTCTATATATGCTAATCGCATACTACTAAGTTGACGACTACAATTACTACCTAATATGTTTAGGAGAACAAATAAGAAGGCATGGCAATATAATAGTGGCGAAACTGTTGGACCAAGAATATGAAATAGTTGACTCTTGTATGTGCAGGAAATTGCTCATGGTCAAGAAAGACACTCTACTCAACAAACGGATTTCTTAACAAGCTTGTAAAAGTGTGTTTAAGGGGATAACGGAAATTAACAAATAGTCAAATACAAATAAAAGGTTTTTATTAATGATGCTTATTAGTACATGACTTTGGTTTGAGTACTTTGAAATCTAGAGAGAAAGGGGAGGGAGAAAACAAACATAATTGCTAAAAGATCAAAGCCACTGTTCTAAGAATTGGATCCGAACCAAGCATAGAGGCAGTATTTGCAAGAAAATTTGACAAGAGAAGTGCATTGACAAACCGAAATAAGGAGAAAATTTCCTTAAATTCCAAGCTTACCGCATGGGGAGTGAATGTTACATCACATAAGCAACAGAATTTACATGAGCAGTACTGTTTTTTTTACTCAGGATAATTAAAATAAAGGATTTACATGAACTAGACCATCCAATACAGGTGCTAAGCAACTCTACAAGTCTACAACTATGCACAATCTATAGGATATCCACTATGTAACAAAATTTGTAAATATACAATTTTCCGCTTTCAACTAGAAGCATAACACTTAATCAAGTATTCCGCAAAGATGATATGAAGAAGCATTTTTTTAAAGGACAGAGTTCATAAGAACAATGTTTTGCCCTTTTTGCTAAATCTTGATCTTGTCTACACATTTCATCAAACGCTGAAAACAGATTGCTACCATGCTCTCCAACTCAATTTTTTAATTTCCCCCACCATGTCCTCCGACTTTTATCTGCTTCATGAAGCTTTGCTTTTGTCTCGCGTAACCTAACCTTGTATTGTTTCTTCCATCCCTCAAAACTCTGCTTAAGTTTACGAAATTCTTCAATGGAATTTGTGGTGGTGGAGTTCCCTGGTTTAACATCATTCAGAGCTTTAACTTCGTCGTCGAAGTTCTGCCTTCGCTGGTCAAATTCCTTCATCAGACTGCTCAAAGTACCACTTGTCCCTCTTTCTCTGATCCCGTTAGCCTCTCTGCCTCCATCAGAGACAGCGAAATTGCTAGAAAACTTTATTGGAGTGTTCACAGCTGTTCGAGATCCCAGGGTAGCATCTTCAGAACCATAGTACCGAGGAGACAGGACTTCATTTCTTGTAGGTTGAGTATTGCCACTATCAGAAGCAAGGCTCTTTCTAGCAGCAACGAGACTCATCTGCATTAGAAATTGCAATTAGAATCTTCCATGAAGTATGGAATTCCAAGTTAAATATGAGCCCTTCTGCATCTGATTTTCCTACTAAATAGTGCAATAAACAACAGGCATACCACGTAATAATTATTTTTCAACAATATTTTTTTCTTGTTGGCAATGATAAACCAAAGGCTATACCCGACTCAATATCTAAGAAATCCTGTAATAGCACTTATGCTAATTCTTATTTAAGAAGACTGACAAAATTAAACCAAGAACTTTCTACTCGGAGAATACAAAAGTTACCTGTTCCACTTATAAACAAGTGTCATTTTGGAACCTTCTTTACTTCCATGTTTCATGTGTTCTAGAATATAAACAAACGACTAATAATTTTATGCCAATTTTACCCTTTTCTCTTATTACTCCATCAGGGCATTAATTCTTAAACTAAAATCTTTCAATAGGAAATTACTCATTCATACAATTATTTTCTTTTTACTCTGTTATCACCTCTTTGTTGACCTATCATAATCTTTCTTTTTCAATTTAGTGAAAGGGTAATTCAGTCTCTTTGATTATCCCCAAAAACTACAAATATTTAATGATTCCTTAATCACATCGTGGCTTTAAATGACATTCATAAAGGAACAGTATTTGCTAACCGAGCAGAGAACAGCAAGAAATTGTCTGTGACTAAAGGTAACTAAACAAGTTAAAAGATTCCAAGTGATAATGATATTTATGAGTAAGTCAAAAATTGAGGGCTTTTATAAGGTGGCTACTCACATAAGATGTTTCCATATGAAGATAATAGCTAAGATATTGCACGTGTTATGTTAAATAATTTAGTCAAACACGTCAAATCATCTAACAGTTCTCAGTTATCATCTTCACATGAAGACATCATGTAATAGTCACCTTTTTATAAACTGAAAACTTACTTGCAAGGATGCTCTCTGTTTTTGCCATGCTTCCTCCATTGATTTCATCTTTGCCTCATATTCAGCCCACTTTCTCTCAGATTGTTTTAGCTGTTCCCTTAATTTAGCATTTTCCTCTTCGGCCTTGTCAACTCGCCTTTGTAGTTGGGCTAATGGTGAAGGTAGGTTCTGAACCCGCTCTTTGGATATATCCTGCTAAACCAAAAGGGATAAATAAACAAAAGTCCTTTGTTGTCACTGGACGAGGGCTTTTACCAAATCATGAACAAAAACATTGCGATACTCCACACACCCATGGAAGAAAACTATTTCAAATGGTGAAAGGTGAAAAACGTGAGATTTCTTCATTTCATCTGGTTTACCTTCTTGATAGGTATTTATTTAGTATCATGTTCAAATGGGCAATTATACTACCCTAAGAAAGTTAGAGCTAGTTAAAACCAAGTCATCCTGATTTTCTCTTTTGGATATTGAGAAGGGAAACAGTCTCTGCTCTATGGTCCTAAAACTTAAAACCAAACCATGTCTAAACATCAGCCTTCATCTCATCTAGTTTGATTCTTCACAGGTTATATGATATTATATTGACATACTCGGGTAATATGTTTGCTAACCCATCGTATTTAACATGCTAATTTTAAATCATTTTCAATTATCATATAAAACATCGGAATTTTAAACCCTAATACCATCCTTATTTACATACATAGGAATCAAAGATTCCCACATACTCGTTGAGCATGTCTACCAAACAATATTAAGCATCAAACAAACTTATATAAATGTACTTAGGTTTGAAATCTCATTTGCCACTTAAGTCAAATAGTAAGAGCATGAAACTGCTGTTTTAGATGTAGAAGTTGAAAAGCTGAAAAACAACCAA
The DNA here is from genome assembly GCF_000816755.2 of Arachis ipaensis. Taxonomy (NCBI): domain Eukaryota; kingdom Viridiplantae; phylum Streptophyta; class Magnoliopsida; order Fabales; family Fabaceae; genus Arachis; species Arachis ipaensis. The sequence continues at coordinate 28,266,117 of NC_029787.2, forward strand.
TTAGATGGATACCGAAGAAAATAGGAAAACAAGTTTGCATTGTAAAATACCTTCACTTCCAGCATCTTAACAAGTGATTTCCGTCTATGTTTTGCATTTTCAGGATAACTCTTAAAACCATTTGGAGTACTTGCATCCTTACGAGCCAGCCACCCACGAATTACTGCATGAAAAAAAAGGGGAGCAGATAATAAGTACAAAATATGCAACACCCATACATAGGCTTATCTGGACACAGAACAGAACCACACAAACCAGATTGCAGTTGTATGATTGCTTGGATCTCCTCAAGATTTTTAGAATAAATTGTTATAGAAGGCTTCATAACACCAAATTTCCTTCTTGTAATTTCTCCACGAACAACTGCAATAAAACCAAATTATAGGTTAGGACAAAAGTAAACAAAAGATGCCCACAATTACTCGTAATTGGGATTGTGAAGAGTACACCATCAGTTAATGTTTATAAGGTTCTTCAGGGAAACTCAGATGTCGAAAAGAATTCAAGGAAAAGTAAATAGAATTTCTTTTGAGAATAGATGTTACTTATATTTTCATGAAAATTATTTTCCTTAACAAATCTGCATTTAAAATAAATAAATAAATAAAAAATTAAAGGAAAAAAGAGTTATTTTTTATGTGTGTAATGCCACGAATAATAATACAGCCAAAATAAACTCATATCATTATTGACAGTACATGATTGAAATGTTGCCACTCCTTTCTTAAGTTCCTGGAAATAACTCCTTGCTTGATAACCACGGAAGTATTTTTGAACCACAACTATTCCTTGCAAAACCTGTTTTCTCTTGAGCTCCAGTGAACCAGTCTACAAAACCAACCGGGGTACAAGAATAACCAAGTCAAATAAATCTAAAGTATGAATCAAAACAACCCAAAACAAGACATAGTAAATTAAGAGAAATTAATGGTTCAAAACAAATTCTAAGTCAAACAAAAATTATAACTTTCCATGGAAAATCAACCATCAAAATTAACCTCAGCCTTTGCCTTTTAACTTGACATAATAATTATTATTTTTTTTTTTTGGTGTCAGACATAATTAGTATATACAGAGTTCATGCAATTATGCAAAGTGAAAGCATAAAATGATTCCGATGCCAAACTATTTTGACAGGTAATTATATATTCAGCCAGGATCACTTGGGCAGAAACCAACAAGAAATGGAAGCAATAAAAAAGGATCTGTAGCCCTGCAATGGAAAGTTAGACATCTACCTGCCCAGCTCGAAGATACAACTTAGTATAGCCGAATTGGTACATCTCAGAAGGGATATTAAATTGTTGCAAAATGGCAACTGAAGTGCTCAATGGATCCTGATATTTGTTGGCCTCAGAAAGCAGAAACCCATACCTAAAGAAATGAACGAACATAAATCAGCCCTTCATTCAAGATAGTATGAAAACCATAATCTATTTCTCTACTACCTTGTGGAAAACTCTTGATGAGTCATTCGAGTTGGATATCCAGCCCTTGAAGTTCTAACAACCTCAAGAATCCCACTACACTTGAGCTGTTGTAGGACAAGGTCTTCATCATAAATGTCAGGCAGCTGCTTAGTATTTGGCCTTATGCATCGAATGAAGTGAGGTGTGGTGCACTCCAATTGGTCAATCAAATTGAACAATTGACCCTAATAGTAGAAAAGCAGTTAGATTTAAGTTGCTCAATTTGTGGCATTCCACTTCTTTGTAAAATCGAAAGATGTACTTTGTCCATAATCATCTCGCCGCATCATGTCCAAATCTTTTATAATGAGCCATAAGAATAATTTTCATCCAAAATTTATTGAAGCTAGAAGAAGCTCAATAAACTAAAACAAGATTACCTTAAACTTTTTACAAACACTCTGCTCCTGTGAATCCACTGCACCTGTGCCGAAGGAATTTGAACACTTCAGAGACTGATCAAACATTTTGGAGAACAATGGCAGCAGTTCACATTTACATGATGCAAGGAATTGAACGGAATCGGAAGGCATAAAATCTCTGTTCTTTTCTAGAAAGCCATTCGTATCATACAGAACCTGATAAGAAGTCCAAATCTCAGTAAAATCACAAAACAAAACACAAATTTGGTTTCCATATACATAGTCTACAATAACTAATGGCTTTCATACAGAAAATCATGAAATAATTATGTAACCATTTAACAGTAAAAACTACACTATAAACACTGTCAACATGCATCATAAATTGTTTAATACCAGGATGACATTGTATAAAAATGTTTCTTGTGTATGAATTAAAGGACTCAATA
>NC_029787.2:28268601-28283231 GCF_000816755.2 Arachis ipaensis
CATAGGGTTAGAGTAAAATTGAGACTTCATCTAATTGACAAACTCATAAATGACCATATTCAGAAATTTGGCCTTTGCAAATTATATGCTGCATAAGAATATATTCCAGATATTACAAGAGGCAAATTAGTGATACAGATTGCTGCATTGTCAATCCTGCAGGCTTATCAACATTAGTATCTAGCATGTATGCATTATATTATAGTTCTTTATGTCCAATATGGTAGGAAGGTATGCAAAACTAAATCAAGTAGATTAAACTATTAAAGAATTAATTGGAATTGAAAAAATTGCAATAAAATAGGTTCTGCAACAACTAGTTCGAAAAGAGAGATCAGTAACTAACCTCCCCTTCATAATGACGAACACTGAAAGCCCTGCCTCTCTCCCCTTTGAAGCAAGGATTAGTACCCAAGTGCTGCTTAAGTTTGTTTGCAAACGTTAGATCAGAAGCCTTAGGCAAATTTGATTCCTCATCCAACAAGGAGAGTAGACTGTGAGGTTTCTGCACATTTTGTAGAAAATAACAGTTACATAATAACACTAATCAGAGATAATATTGTGAACACATCCAAACGGGTACCTGAATGCAAAACATTTCTATGAAAAAAACATAATGTCTAAAATGAGTGAAATCCAACCAAAACAAAGGCTAAAGTTCCAAAACATGTATAAAATTAAATTATACCCTCTCAAAGAGATCCAAGCACTCTTGATTGTCCTTAAAATATATTTTAGTCCACTCAATGCCATCTGACTCATAGTCCTGAAATAAAAAAAATGAAAATTATAATCTTGCTGTTGTGCATGTCGAAGCCTTTTGAACACAGGCTTAGCTCCTTACAGTATCGATGGTCAATGTCTTTTCAACGGAATTTGGCAATTTCTTATCCAACTCTTCTATTTTTTCCAAGGTAACATAAGTTTTAATACTTTTTTCATGAATTGTATTGTATCATACTATTGCATTTAAATTTTAAAATACTAATTGGCATCAAAATACCCAAAGCAATATTAGGGTGCATTTGGTTTATGTTTTTATTTTCTGTTTTCATTTTCAGTATTTTCTATTTTCAAAATTGTGAAGAAAAAAGAAAAAATAGTAAAAACAATAAAAGCATGTTTTTTGTGTCCACCTCATGTTTCGTGTTTTTTCTTTTTCCTTGACAAAATTCTGAAAACAGAAAACACTAAAATTGAAAACAGAAAATGAAAACAAAAACCAAACCAAACACACCCTTAACAATTAAAAGAGGTACTGACCTCCTGCTCTTGCTTAAACAGATGCCGATTGAGATGCTGTTGAAGTCTTTCATTTGCATAATTTATACAAAACTGTTCAAAGCTACTTTTCTGAATGAGACAAGAAACCGTTAGATCATATAGAAGAGATTGTCTGAAAACAAATAACATTCTTTAAAGCACAGTAAACATAAATTGATACAATTTGCATACCTGGAATGATTCAAAACCAGTAATATCCAAGATATTTATGGATTTCCCAGTACATCTTTTACCCACTTGAAGTGACCTGTTGATTTGGTCTACAATCCAGTTAAACAAGTTTTCATACATAAATTTTGCAATTTCGTCTCTCGTTTGAATTGCCTGAACATAAGATGAGTAAAGAAAAATAAATATAAATCAATTAGGATGCACAGAAAATAGAACATGTGAGATGTTCAAGTAATAAACATACCTGCTGCAATATCAATTTTTTTGTATTAGTATCCTTCTCAGGCTGGATTTTCTTGGTAGATAATGCTGCCTTCAATGCCTGGGAGCTGCAACCCATCAGCCGAGCAGCACTGGTAACAGCTACCCCCAAAAAAAGAAATATAAAATTAAAATATAAATAAATAAAATCAAATATATAAATTTCAAATTTCTGTTTATTTCAAAATAACATATATACAATATATTAGTCAAACTAAACCTCTTTAAAATCCTACTACATATAATACAAAACAAACTGTAACTGAGTTCCGATGGCATAGTAAAAATTCGATGCCAGTTCCCAGATTGCTTTGGGAAATCAATGACACTGATAGCATACTGAAAATAGCACCAGGTTCAACTAGTTGATCAAAAGGAATATGATACAAATGCAATGCAACTTACCTTCATCATCCAGAACCTCAATGTCATTCTCACTGTCTGCAACTTTGAATGATATATTTCCCAGCCATAGTATAGCAGCCAGCACCTTAAAGATCAGCTCTTGGTCCTCTTTGCAAATTTGGACAATATCGAGTGCTTTCTGGAGAGACACACAGCAAAAGGAATGAATATAACATGAGATCGTAAGACACCTCACAAAAATTTAAAAAAGTTATGGTGTACAAATTAAACTGTTGGGTGATATACCATCAGCTGATGAAATTTTTTAGCATCATCAATGCCATCAATCATCAAGCATTCACTCTGATTAAGATATTTATAATAGCTGGCTGCTCTAAGATTAAGTCTCTCTGCAGAGGAAAGAAAATGGTTAATATGAGCAAAACTATCTACAAATTTAATAACAAGCAGAAATGAATTTGCATAAAAATCAACTGTCCATTTAAAATTAGTATGTAAAATTAAGAGAGAAAATTGCATATACTTATAGGAAGATACCAATCAAACTTATTCGTTAGACAGGGAGTAGGGGTAGGGTACAACATACTATGTAGAAGATGATAGATCACACTGTATCTGGTTTAGTTATGAGAAAAGAAGATATACCCTCAATGGCAATAGGTAAATAGAGAATACCCAATATTTAGAGGTAGGAGGGTGTTAGGGCCTTGGGTATTATGTGGTGCCCAAAGTCCCACATCAAATAATATGAGATGCTTACTGTTATGTTTAAATTGGGTGGTTCTTTCCCCTTAATACCTAGTTTTTAAAGTATGGTTTCCCACTTTGGTTAGGTATTTCACAGAGGGTATCAACAAAAAGCATATCCATATAACCCCAACTAATAGGAAAAGGCTCAGTTATCAATGTTGCTGTTACTGCATTAGTTGCTGTAAAAGAGATCCTACTTAATATAGATGGTGGATGGTCATAATTCAGTGTCAAAAAGCAGTGATGTACTGCAAACATTGAATGAACTGATTTACAACAGTTGATGTTGGCATATTGGCACATTCTTTTGATGAGAAAAAACAAAGGAATGGGATTAATTAGCTTGTAAAAATTAACCAAATCGACTAGTTGGCTTGTGAAATTAACACTATGGGCATTGCCATTTTAACGCATTTTCCAATAAACCAATACATTAAAATAAATATTTCAAGAGGAGTCGTTACGTGAGGTAAGAATAGTATAGAAGTATTCAAAGAAGTAGATTCTCAGAAGATGCACCTTTAAGGCCAAATGAAGATCCAGCACAAAGTTGATAAAATATGTGATATGACCTCTCACCACTGGCCAGCTGAACAACTCTGGACTGTTCATATTGGACATGATTATTTCAGCAGTGATAAAAGAAGAGCATTACAATTCCATGCTTAAATTCAAATATGGCACTTCAAATTACCTTTTCTATCAAAACTGTTCAATTTATCACATGGGTTGGCATAGGACAAACAAAGCAATAAAATATGTCAGTTCACTAATTGAAATAAAAATGGATGTCAGAAGAAAGCACATCTGCAGTAACATCTAAAGCTTGAACAAGCTTACATGTTTGAACTTTAGCCCCATAGATTTTACCCATTGTGCTGAAATGAATTTCAATCAGCTTCCCCTGCGACAAATAAAAAATGTATGTCAACTGATTCAATTCAACTACTAAATCTTTTGACATCATGTAAAAGATGCTGCATAGCCCTAAAACATAAAGCTGCAAAAGAATATCTGCTATATATTTGATGGAAAACTATCAACTATAGAGATCTAATAAAACGATCACATAAGTAATAACCACTATACAGGAGGACAAAAATAGACTCACAAATCTGCTAGAGTTTTCATTCCTAGATGTTTTTGCATTCCCAAAAGCTTCTAGCACATGATTTGTTTGAAGAATTTTTTCTTCTGTACCCCTATTACTACGACCAACAGCAGCTAAGTACTGCATAGCAATCTTTGCTGTTTCTGTCTTCCCAGATCCACTCTCACCACTGCAACAAAAATCCAATAGTTACTATGAAGTATGAACAAGTGCACTAGTGATTATAACTTAAAGCTACTGAGTTCGGGAACATGTACTATGTGTGAGGAATAAAATGCAGAAATGTGCAAAAGCACAGACCTTATGATAATGGACTGATTTGCTTCATCTGCAAGATACAATAAACAAATAGAAAACCTTAATAAACATATCATTCAAGTTGAACATAAGGATCTCAATGGAAGAGAAGGAAAGGGAAAATCTCATTCACCTCTCATCATCTTCGTAAAAGCCTCATCAGCCACAGCAAAAACATGAGGACTATTGGTAAATTTCTGCTTATAAGCTGAAATACGATCATTTCCAAAAATCTGGAGATCTTTGAAGGGATTGACTGCAATTAAAATGGGCCCTGCTTTAGTCTGCGTACACAAAACAAATGCAGTGTTCAGCAGATGGACACACATAGACAATCACCCAAGTAAAAGAAAAGAAAACTGGGTAGGCAAACATACATAAATCATGTCCTGAGAATGTCTGAACTTAATATTGTGAAGAACTGATGGCTCATTCAAATAACAGAGCTTCATGAGATCGTCTACACCCTCAAATATTTTAGGATTAGCTGGTACAAACTCTGACCTGGCCACGTTAATAACCTGAAGTAACAACTCATCAGCAAATTAAAAAAAAAAAAAAAAAAAAAGTCACCTTGCATATCCAAAATTAAATTTAACACTATGTTTGAAAGAAACCAAAAACTTTACACTTACATTTCCATTTGAGAGTAAAACAGATGCTTCCTCTCCCGAGGTTGACTGTATCGTACCTAGTTCCCACAGTCCACTTGGTTGTCTACACCAGACACAAAGCTTCTAGGGAGAAATAACCAAATACCGAAAGTTAAATTAACACAAAAACCCATTCCAACGATGCATCAAAGATCAAATACAATATTAATATATAACTCATAATATAAAACTGCCACAAACATAAACATTATATACCAAAGCATAATTTACAAGAAACTCTCCTACTCCATCCATTCCTTTCTATCAGTCACTCAAAACATGTCTACTTAATTGGATCCATGTATTTATCTGATTACATTAATTCAACGATGTACCAAATCTTCAGAGTGACCGCTAGAAAAAAAAAAGGGAAAGAAAGGAGTATCTTTCAATCAACTAGCAGAAACTCCGGGGAGCAAGCTGCAGTTAACCAAAAACTAAACAATAGATCCACAAACTAATTACTAAGAAGTAAAAGTTAAAATTTTCGGCATCTAATCTAATGCAACATCGTATCAAATATTTAAAATTTAAAATTAAAATACTATGAATAAAAAACATAATCTCTTGCCCTGTTCTTACCTTTTTGATAATGTAAGAAATGTTATCATCCTCCAATTCCCTAACCTTCCCAGACGAAGCTAAATAAGGGGAATCCGCATCCATCATCATCTTCACCTTCTTGCTCCCAAAACCATCACTTCTTCTCTTCTCTCCCAGCTCATCTTCCTTTCTCTTACAATCAAACCCATTCGGCAAGCACTCCGGCATGGCGTTACTGCCGTCTCCGACCTTAAAGTTATTCGGCAAAGACCGCCTCGCCGGAGGCAGCCGTGCACGGGAGGCCGGCCGTGCCGGCAATGCCGGAGGCAAGTCCTTCGGCTTTGCTTCCTCTTCCTCTTTCCGACGAAGAGAATCAAGCATCTCTTCCAGAGAGCTCTTCGCCAAAGAAGATGGCGAAGCCGATAACAACATCTTGCTTCCTCACAGACCACAAAGCCTCAAAAAAAAAAAAACGAAATTTCACAAATTTTGTCCCCCCAAATCCACACTCAAAATTCAACAGAAGAACTGCATTTCCAGAAGCCACGAAATCAAAACTACACTCTTGACATTCAGCATCGAAGAAAAAACCAGTTCCCCGCTTTAACTCCGAGATTAGGAACAAACAACGGAAAGAAAAAAAACTACCAACAGAAAAAAAAAAGGTTTTGAAACGGTGAGGATCGAGAATTGATTTTGCTCGTTGCGCAAATCAATAGAATTTGATTTGATGAATCGAAAGAGACTCAGGAAGCGCTGGTTTCAATTAGTTAAAGCGTGAGTTACGAGGTTTCTGAAGAGTAAAGAAGAAGAAGAAGAAGAAGAAGAAGAAGAAACAAGAGAAAGAGAAGGAACAAGGCTATGGTTGTTGTGCTTTGTGTGAGAAACAATTAAACAAAAACTCTCTTCAACAGAAGGGATAATGAGGAAAATTTCTGTTGTAAGTTGTAACAGTGTTCTGTTTTCAAAACCAAAAGTTTTCTTTTTAAAAATAAAACTTAAAAAATAGACACAATGGAAAAACAAGTGGTTTCATAATCGTTTTCCTCTTTCTCTCTCTCTGCACCTCGGAAGATAAATACAAAAAAAATATAAAATAAAATAATTTAATGATAAATTTGAATTTAAAAATTTTTGTCGTGGTAGTAGGTTATGATATTTGCCTATATCTTCTCGGAAATTCAAATGTTACTAATGTGGTAAAAAATATTTTATGAGGATTTTTTATTTTAATATGGAAGAGTGAAGAGAGTTTTAGGTTAATGTTATAAAAAATAGAGTTTTACAATGTTTGGAGGCGTTGTTTTGTGTAAGTACAAACGCAGAATATGTATTATACTAACAATACGCAGTCTGTGTATTTACAATTTATAGACTGTGTATTGTAATTTAATATTAAAATAATACAATACGCAGTTTATGTATTGTCTTTATAAATTAAAAAAAATTTAATCTGACAATTCACACTCTGCGAATTCTATAGTCCCCAAAAATTAAATATAAAATATAATAAAAAATTAACAAAATATAATTTGTAGCATATATATCAAAAAAATAATTATATTATATAAAAGTCAATGTTCAACTACATACTTTAAGATTTTGATATTTTTAAACTTGCTCGACGATGCTTCATGGAACTAAAATCATCAATTATCATCTTTGAAGTGAATTTTGAAGCAATTTCCTTTTCAATATATACAATCATATAATCTGCTAAAAATTCATCTTCCATCTTGTTTCGAAGCCTTGTTTTAATAATCTTCATAGCTGAAAAGGCCCGTTCAGTTGTTGCTGTTGTCACAGGAAGAGTCAAAACAAGACGAATTAATCTATCAATTAAAGGATATATATTTGATTTTCCTGTCTCTTAGAAAATATCTTTATTATAATTATATTACAATATTATAATTATGTTATAATTAGCATTTAATGAATAATGTATTATTATACTAATTTAGAAAAATATTTTTATTTTAACAAGAGAGAATGAACTGATCGAGGAGAGGGTCTATGTATTCTCAAATTTTGTGATTGAGGAATCAAGCAGAATTTATCTTCCAACTGCACACGTGTGTAGAATAACTTTTAAGAATATTTCACGTATAATAAATACGGTCGATGATCATAAAATTTCTGACAATCATTTCAATTTTCTTGCTCATACTAATATATTGAAACAAACAAATGAACAGTCTAACTTATTTGGTACGTAGTTAATTTGTATTAACCTACACAAATTTTTTTTTATTTTATGTTTTGCCAAGAAATTATATAATAGCATCATTTTATCAATAACATAAATTTTAACATTTAACTTATGCAAATGTTTAAAATTGTATTGTAACTTTTTTAAAGGTATATCATTTTATTAATATATTGTTAGTTTTATCGTTTAGTATAAAATAAATTGATAAAATCTCTTTAATTTATAAGTAATTTATTATATTATTCTATTTGTCCTTAATTTGTACTTTTAATTCAGTTCTTTTAATTAGATGTTATTGGACTCTTGACCGAAAAAATAGAACTTATATCATAGTCAAAAACAGGGAGAAATTGTTATTACATTGTGGTTGATCTTTATGATTTGTAGTATGTGAAATTTTAATATTTCACAATAACGAAATGTTATTTTGTAAAAATTATCTATTCTTATGCAAAATTTTTTTATTTTTCATGATATATTACTACTTATTTCTCTTAATTTCTTTTTTATTTAGAAATGAAGAAAAAATAAGGTGTATATTGTGGGATCAATTTACAACTCAATTACACAATTATCTACGTGATTACCAAGCAACCGAATGTATACTTATTCTCCAATTTGTAAAACTTAACAAATGCATTGGTAAGCACATTGTTTTAACATTTTATTTAATATATTTGTTTATGTTATATCTGTAATCATATTATATCTATTTTTACGTATTTATCTTTTTAAAAAAATATTCTTAGTATTAACACATGGTGTATTAAATAAATATTTTAAAATTAACTGTAACATATGATAAAAATAAAATAAACTAAATAGATATTACAAACACAAACACAGGCACAACTCATTTAACCCATCTCCAAACACAACTACAACAAAGAACTCCCTAACTCACCCATTTAACTACCTCACTTACTTTCATAAATATACCTAGCAATTTTCTTCTTATCTTGACCAGGATCATGAAACTCATCATAGTTGGGATCTAACTGTTACCTGTTACAACTAAGCCCACAAACAACCCTAAACCCAAATAAATGAACAAACTTAGCGGCAACTCAAAGACATAAAGCACAAATTCGTTGCGTCACCACGTGCTCGCTATCGCCGCCCACCTATCGCGCCGTCACGTGCTCGCCATTAGAGTAGATTTATAAAAATGATAAATACTACATTAGAGTCGATACACTTAATACCAGATTAAAAAAACGAACAATGCATGATATGTTACTTTTTTATTAATCAAATGATTATAATTCAAATTAATTTTAACAAAATAACTTAAAATTATAATTTCAATTTTATCACATGCATGACACAAATTATTACACTTGTTCTTAATATAATGTGGGTATATATTTTATGAAAGTTACAATTTTAATAATGATTAAACATTCACTTTGTCATTTTACTAACTTTTTTACTTTAGAGAATCTAAATATAATTCTAAAAAAATTATAGAAGTGGATATGTTTGACAAGTCAAAGCATATCCAATTATCAATTCAAGGGTTTAATCAATTTAAACTCTATTGCTACAAGTAAAAGGTATCATCTTATGCATATTAAAAATAAGATGAACCAAATAGAAAAATCAACTTGAATTCAAACATGAGTTACAAACTTTGACTAATATGAAAGAATATGAAACCTTCAAGAATTTGAAAGCAAATATCAAACTAAATACAAATTGTCAACCACCAATTTTATTTTTAAGTTTTAAGGATGCTAGGCAATAGGTACTTATGTTTATATATTGTTATGGATCCGGATCGCGGATCTCGCACACGGAACAACTTCCAAATTCGAACACCCGGGGTTGATCTGCTTTGACATTCTAGAAGGTCCGAAACCAGCCCGCTAGAGCTCTTAATCGACAATTGAATTCAAATACCTCACTTATCTTAACCGAATAAGATCAGATAAGATAATTACCATCATCTATATAAAGGGGATCCTAGGCCCCTTTAGGTATGTCATTCACTCTACACACCTTATACCTCTCAGATCCATTCTGACTTGAGCGTCGGAGTGCCTTTACAGGTACCATCCCACATTGCTCCAGTCAGATAATTCGACATCCGCCTCGACCCGCAAGTTTCCGATCCATCTCTAAACCCATACCGGAGGCTTCCAGTACACATATAAATAGAGGTTTGCATATGATATAGTTCTTAAGTTAAGTATACGAAAAATATGGGTTTAAGTTGAGAATCTTCAATTTCTCTCTATTAAGAGAGTTAATAAAGAGTAAAAATATGTATTGTTGTTGTAGTGTTGTTCCTCTTCCTAATATATTATGTTATTATTGAGAGAAAATTATATTCATGTTATGTTATATTGTTACTAAGGCATTTATGTGAGTATTGATCTTGAGGTCACTCAATTATGAGACTATACTCACATTTGGTATCAGGACTGGTTTATTACAAGGACAAATGTTTGAGATGTTTGTAAAGTGTGAAAGAGTTCTTCCATAGTTGTTTGTTTAAAAAATATCTTATTAAGTGTTAATTAGTGAAGAGTTGGAGAATTTATGAGAATATACAGTTTACTCATTTAAAGTATTTGTGAAAATAGAAATGTTTTCGTTAGTCATTGTCAAGTAAGAGTTCTTATTAAAAAGGTGATGAGAATCAAGAGTATTCTCAAATCTGCTCATTATAGTCATTATAATGAAGTTTTTAAATTAACGAGAAACTAAAGAAGTTGGGAGATAATCTCTACCCACTAAAAGACTTACAATCTTTGAAATTTTGTTGATACCAGTTTATAAGAATTGATATTACAACTCAGAAAAATGTTTGATTGACGCTATAGCAAATTATAGTAGAGAGAGTTTTTCACATTATGCTGATAAATACACAATAAAAATTCTTCATATTTTTTTTTCTCATTTTTTCATAATTTTATTATGGTATCAGAGTCATGGTATCCACATACGCTATCATTTTTTCGGTGAAAAATCATCATGCTTTTTTTACTGATAAAAATAATTTCGTTCTTGCTACTTATTTGATACTTTCTCACCTCACCAAATAATCCGTGATTTTTGTCTTATCCTTCCGATTCTAATGGACCCAAATTACCACACTCCATGCGGCCCCTCTCTTATGGCGCTCTACGCGCCCTCTACGCACTCTCTAAAGATCGCTGCTTGCTCTTTCTCTCTTAAGCACATCATCTCCTTCTATGTTTCTCCATCACTGTGCCGCATGCGTCTTCCTCAACCATTTCATAGGAACTTAGTCAAATTGTGGATTATTGACATCTTCCAACCAACCGCTTGCGAGGGCATATTAAATTCTTATTTTATTTTTATTTGTTATCTTGTCTTTTTTTTCTATAAACAAAATTTGTTATGCTTATATTTTTCTAAGTTGGTTATGCTTATCTTTTTCTAACAGAATCATCTAAAGATTCTAGATATTTTAACTTATTTTAAAATTCAAAATCAATTTAGTAATTAGTATAAATAGGTAGTATTGTTTTCCCATTAAAAAACAACAATATACAATAAAAAATTTTCATCTTTTTTTTTCCATTTTTTCACAATTTTATTATGGTATCAGAGTCATGGTACCCTCTTTGAGTAGGATATATAAGTTATCATTTTTCGGATGAGAAATCACCATACTTCTTTTTCAATCTCCTCCCACAATAAATAATTAATCTTCCAATTTAGCTCAAGATCCAACCAATCCTTATTACATCCATCCAAGTGAAATCCTACCTCAATCTTTGATTACCCCTATTCTAATAGGAAATAACTATCATTCATGGAATACATCATTCACTATGGCCATAATTTTCAAAAATAAATATGGATTTCCTTTCGGAAGTTCCGTCCTGCGCCTCTTTCGACAGTTTCGTTTGCTCCTCCTTCTCGCAGTTCCATCTGTACCTCCTTTTTCCGACAATTCCGTCTGCGCCTCCTTTTTCTGGTAGTTTCGTCTGCGCTTCTTTTTTTAGCAGTTCTATCTATGCTTCCATCTGTTCTGTCTGCACTTCTTTTTTTTCGACAGTTCCGTCTACATTCTTATCGCGCTCTACGTGCCTTCTGAAGATCACTCTTACTGTGCTCTACGCACTCTCTCAAGATCACTCTTACCACACTCTACGCGCTCTCTGAAGATCGCTGCTTACTCTTTCTCCTTCAAGCACAACATCTCCTTCTATGTTTCTGCATCACTGTCCCACACGCGTCTTCTTCAACCATTTCATCGAAACTTATTCAAACTGTGGATTATTGACATCTTCCATCCACCAGCTTGTGGAGACATATTAAATTCTTATTTTATTTTTATTTGTTATCTTATCGTTTTCATCTAGATGTAAAATTTATGCTTATTTTTTTTAAGTTAGTTATGCTTATCTTTCTCTAACAGAATCATCTAGAGATTCTAGTTATTTTAGCTTATTTTAAAATTCAAAATCAGTTTAGTAATTAGTATAAATAGATAGCGTTGTTTTCTCATAATATACAACAACAACACAATAATAAAAAATTTTCATATTTTTTTTTTCTTATTCTTTCATAGGTTTATTAGTCTATACAACGACCTCAAAGAGTTAAGCGAATTCTATATGACAGTGAACCAATTCATGACTGTTGAGAAGAGATCGTGGCTATACGTATAATTGAAACAGAATAAAATAAAATTTTGAAAAGAGATCGATCAACAACAACTAAAGAGAAAAAAGAAGAAACAAAGAAGAGTTTAAAGAGAGAAGATGGCTACAACAATTACAATAGAAGTAGAATAAAAAAAGGGACCGTATATTCTATTATTGAAGTAGAGGTTGAAGAGATTTTAGATGAAGAAATTATAAAAATATTTGCAAAGAAAAATTAAAAGTTGAAAAGAGGTTTTAACATTTAAAAGATTTTGTTCATAGAGATTGAAGAATCAAGATATGAGAAGAAAAAAATGATGAGTAATTATCCTTTTGAAGATCAAGCTCAAAAAAGAAGATTTTGTCAAGCTTAGTTTAAGGGAGAGGGTTGAAGATCAAATTAAATTTATCAATTACCAATAATTAACTTGCTACAAGATTATAGACGTTTTAATAAGGCAACTCATATTCAAGTGTCTAAAAGAACTGCAAATTGAATTCATCAATGTTAATAAGAATAAGAAGATTATAAAAGTTGATATGTTTGACAAGTCAAAAATATCCAATCGCCAACTCAAGATTTTAATCAATTTGAACTCTGTTGCTCCAAGTGAAAAGCATCATCTTATGCATACTAGAAACAAGAATAATCAAGTAAAAAAAGCAACTTAAATTAAAGTTAAATACGAGTTGCAAACTTTGATAACATTAAAGAATATAGAACCTTCAAGAATTTAAAATTAAGTAGCAAACTAAATGCAAATTGTCTACCATAATTTAGGTAAACAATGAAAATATTAAATAATATAAACAATAGATATATTAGATGTTCATTTTATTAGTGTACGAATAGTTATTTTAATATTAAAATTTAGAGAATTAATTTAGAAGTGTAGTGTATTTTTATTTAATTAATAGTTGTTCATATTATTCAACAAAGTCATTATCCCCTAGCATTCCCCTAATTTTATTCTTAACCATTAAGGACGTTAAACATTAGGTACTTGTATTTGTCTATATATAAATAAAAGTTTGCATATGATATAGTTCTTAAGTAAAGTATACAAGGAATATGGGTTAGAATGATAATTTTCACTTTCTCTTTATTAAGACAGTTAATAAAAAATAAAGATATGTATTGTTGTATTTTTTTTTTTTTTTGACAAAAGAAACTATTTTCATTTATAAGAAGCCAAATGACACTTATAANGTAATATTCTATTACTAAAAATCTTAATAAATAAAAATAAAGATAAATCTGAGTCTTCTTTATTTTTAGATCTACACAATCGTACTACCACACAATAAGATACCTCATCTTCTTGTTTGCATAACTCTGAACATTTTCAAAATTTGAAAATCTTTCTATAGATGAAAATTTTTTTTCGTGATATTTTTCTCTCAAATCTGAAAAGATATGTAACCTCATATTAATATCAACTATAAAAAGAACTAAAATTACACCACAAAAGAATTATTATATTATATTGTCGTTAAAGTAATAAATTTTTTAGTTATTATTTTCAAACGAAAGAGTTTAATTTTTTTACTTTATTTTAATATTCGTTATCTAAAATTTGAAAGAATTTAACGTGTATATTTTTATATTTAATTAGATATTAAATTTATTGCACAAATAGAGATAATTAAAAATAGAGAATGAGAGAAAAGAGAGAGATAAAGAAGAAGAATGAGAGAGGGAGTTTGTTAATTTTGGAAGTTAAGAAAATTTTTTATTTTAATTATAATAAAAATATTTGGTGACACATTTTGATTTGTCAAATTACTAATATAAAATGTGAATTACAAATATAGAGTGAGAAGGATAGAGAGAAATAGAAAAAAAGAGAGAGGTAGATAAGAAAATATAAGAAGGATGTTTACTAATTTTAGAGAAAAATATTTTCTCTAAATTTTAATAAGAGTGTTATGTGATACATTTTAATTATTAAATTAGTTGGTAATATATAAATATAATATATAATATAGCTATATTTCAATTTTAGTATTTCAGTTTTAATTTTAATTTAATTTAAATACAATTAGAGAATGTTATGTTGTATATTTTGATTGTAAAATTCGTAATTAGTCATTGATAATGATATATAAGAGAGATAGAATAAGTGAAGGAATGAGAGAGAAAGGAAGAGATAAGAGGGGAGAGTTTTGTAATTTTGGAGGGAAAGATTTGATCTCAATTGCAATGAGGGAGTGACATGTGGCACATTTTGGCCTTAAAATTAGTAACAGATATAATATAATAGATATAATAGATTTAATATAATTTTAACACAAATATATTATTATTAATTAATATTAGTATGTGAATAATTTAAAGTATTAAATAGTTTAAGAAACTA
>NC_029787.2:28283365-28285514 GCF_000816755.2 Arachis ipaensis
TTAGATAAAATAAATCTTCTAACTAAGGAATGCTAATTAGTAATTACTACTCAAATATAATGGCAATGGGTGATCATAAAGAATAATACATAAATAAAGATTGATTAGCTATTTAATTTAGAAAGAATTTTAGGTGGTCAATATTTTTTATTTTCATTTTTTAAGACATAATGCTGTTACCATAATACAAATAAGTCGAATTTAGCATGAAATCACTAGTATGATTGCAGTATAAAGATTAAAATGAATAGTAAATTTAAGTGTAACAGTATAGTAGGATGTCATTTCCTTCCTCTAGATCTTCCACCAATAATGATTTCAGCTTTCACTTAGACGGCAAGGGATTTATATATATATATATAACTTTTCCAAGAATCTAGAATGTGAAATACTGTGATTAATTTTGTAAAATAAATAATAAAATTATATTCTGGATCCAATTTTTATGATTTTTTCCAGAAAAAATAATTGATTTAATATCCAACTTTTGGAAAGAATAAAGTGTGAAATACATTTAAACATGTAGTCATACATTGAACTATGTTCTAATATAATTGGTTAAAATATAAATCGCGCGCAAATATTTTAAGGAGGACTAGAAAGAAATATATAATTTTCAAAAGAATTTTGCTAGTTTAAATTGATGTATTTTAAATTTCACCTAATTTGAAGAAAATTTCAAATGATCTTAGCTAAAACAAAAAATTTTTACTACTGCAAGTAGCATAATTATTATCACCAAACAAAAATTTGAAATACAAACGTGCTTATTATATATTCACTCTTTTATTTATTAAATATTCATATATAAAAATAATTAAATTAAATTAGTTGAGATAAAAAGATTTTATCGTATAATCCTCATCTAATTAAAATTATATTTTGCTCCAAAATTTATGTAAAAAATTATTTTCAACTAAAACAAAATGTTATAAATTTTTAAATCACACTCCTCACTATATGAAAATTATATTCTATACCATAACTCATATATATAAAAATTCAATTAAAACGAGAACTAAAAAAAATATTATGGGGTATTCCTCGTCCGTTTAAAATTATATTATTTTGGTCTGAAATCTATGAAAAAAAAATCATTTTCAACCAAAGCAAAATATTATAATTCATCATTCTAAAAAATTATATCCTACACAAAAACTCATAAATAAAAATTTACAATTAAAACGAGAGGTAGATTTTTTATTGACATGCTTCTGACCCAATTAAAATTATATTTTACTCCAAAATTTATGTGAAAAACTATTTTCATCTAAAAAGCAAAATGTTATAAATTTTTAAAACAGACTCATCGTTTTTCAAAAATTATATCTTACAACAAAACTCATATAAATAAAAAAATAGAAGATTGTGTAGATATAATATCCTATATGTATCTACCTAACTATTTGGGTTGCAAGTTACTAAGTTAGCATATCTTAATAAGTTAGCATGGATGTATCTTAAGTTCGCGGTGGTTATCAATTACTTAATTATAACTGGTATTTGATATATATAATATGGTCACTTACCAAAATAGCTTCCATAAAAAGATTGAGGACAATGAAATTTAGCCAGAAACCATTAAATGTTGTTCTCTTTCCAATTTAGTACCTTAAAATCACATTAATGGGATGTCACATTGTTGATAAGCACCCAAAAAGAGTGAATGAGATCCAATTTCCAAAGGAGGAAGCAATAGTTTGGTACTACGTACAGGGAGTGTTGGTCCCTTCAATAATTGCCATGAAAATAATAGTCACGCAAACATTATCCCCAAGGCTAAGTTGGTTAATAAATGTATATATATATATGTGTGCTTAGGTACATAATAATGAAGAGGTTCAATGAGATATAATATAATCGGATAGGATATGCTTAAACCATTAACCATATGTTTTTGGCCTCGTTGAAAAGGACATGAGGAATCCGAAATTACTTTTAAACCAAGCCTTTTGAATTTCATTGAGGGCCACACGCACAACTAAAACTTTGAACTTCATGTCACACTTGACGTACGACGCTACTACGTGTACCAATATATTCATTTCCATTTATCTCTATCAATCATCAATTTTTAAATAATTTATTACTTTCAAATGTATTTTATTTTTATTTTTATTTTTTGAAGTCAGAGTTTGGTAGAGAAAGT
>NC_029787.2:28285834-28287107 GCF_000816755.2 Arachis ipaensis
CAGAAAGTACAGAAAGTAGATAAAAAAAATTTACTATAAATATCTAATAAAAATAGATGAAATTTTTGATAAAAGATATTATTTTAATAAATATCAATCAGTTGGTAATTTTATTGTGTTAAACTATTTGATAGTGTTATTCTTATTTGTTTGGTATAAGTATTGATTACGTGATGATAATGATGCAAAATTAATAGGTTTAACATAATTATTTTTTCAGAATTCATATTTTTAATTATTTACTTTTTTAGTTGATCTGTATGAGTGAAATCTTTATAGATTGGTGATGACACCTATTTAAGTAGGGCTGTGAGAAAGAATATTAGAAAATAGATGGTTGATCTAAACATGCCACATGAAGACAGCAATAATGGATTGAATAAAAAAGATCTGAATATATCACAAGAGGGAATGTAGCAAGTAAATTTTGAAAACTACGAGGGCTCTGCAATTAGAGATCCAATAATCGATCAATATCTAGTTAATCTTGTATGAGGAGGTAGAATTTGAATCGGTTGATGATGATGTTGAGATGAATTACTTCACAGACTCATAACTCACATGAACTCGGATTATCTCCCCACTTACCACATTGAATCTTGATGCAATAAATCAAGATTGGTCTTTTGGTCAGGGAGGTTCCACGATGGTCTGATCAATGAATTTGTAGTTGGGCAATAATTTGAGAACAAAGAAAAAATTTTCACTATAGAATAGCTCTCACCTGTCATATAGCCACTAATAGGATCTTCTTCTGTTTGAAGTCTCAACTAATAAGTCACATCTTGCAGGGTGATCATCATCTTTTCACAAGGCAAATGAAAAATGTATGACTGAGAATGTCACCTCTCGATCAAAGTAGATACCAATGCTCAATCATAGTCCCACTCAAGCATGTAAGTTATATGACCAAAGCTGGTCTGTATGAGAAATGACTTGGATAGCTCGCTTGGCTGTGTTAGTATATTTCTTTTAGTGCATAAGATCCGATTACCTTAAAAATAAACAAAATTATATAAAATTTTGACTACTAAAAATATAAATTTCATACATATTAAATGCATAATTTAAATTTTATACCATGTGCCAAAGTCTTTCAACAATATAATTATCTCCATCTAATTTATTCTACTCGTTTACTCTTAACAAGTTCTACTCCATTCGTACAATTTATATAAAACTTCAAAAATATAAAATAATTAGAACAAATTAAACCAAAAATAAAATTCACATAAAAATTATATTATATTAAACTAATAATAAAATATCAGAG
>NC_029787.2:28287215-28308184 GCF_000816755.2 Arachis ipaensis
AACCTACTTTTACATAATATTAATATAAGGGTTAAGTACGATTTTAGTCCATAAAGTATAGGTCGAAAATCTTTTTCGTCTCTGTAACACCCTACCACTTAGAACTTTACACCTAGAATATAAAGTAGAGGTGGCGAGGCGCTACGACCTCTAAAATAATATATATATAGTATAATTGGAAAGATATAATATATGAGGAGCCTTGAAAGATGGATAAAACGAAATCGCAAAATAAAAAGCGAAATGCTCAAGAGAAAGAATTACTTACGTGCTAAGAAACCTAAAAGCTAAGGACAAGAATAAGTAAAAAGTCATAAGAGTGCCAATAATATAGAAGAACTAGCTCCTGACTCAACCTGCAAAATTAAGACTGGCCGGAGAATATATATATATATATAAGTATCCCAACACCCAAAATACAGAATCAAGCCCCTAAATCTCATGTAGCCTCTATGAGGAACAAAATAAACAAGATTCTTGGAGAGCAAGCTAAGTATATGAGTCATATATATACAAACATAAAGCCCAAAATACATCCAGGACTACTCCGCTTCCAGAATCCAGACGCCTAGCGAGGAGCCTCTTGACCTGCATCAGAAAACAATAACACAGTATAGGATGAGAACCGGAGGTTCTCACCACGGTAAAGGTGCTACGCGTATAATAAATAAGGTCCTACGAATGTTAGAGGCAATCCTAGAACTTCGTCATACAATTATAGAACTTAATTTCTAAGTAAAAGCCATAAATAGGGGTAGGTAATCTAAGTACTCTATACTCATTTGCTTTAAAACCTAACACATAACACTTAACCAATTCACCATTTCTCCGTCTCTCCATCATCCATAATTCAGCAAAGACAAACAACCAAACAGATTCACACACAAGTAAGAAGCAGATAGTGCAGGTAGCAAGTATACAAGTAGCAGGATACATATGTTCAGTTAGGCAATCCCAGGTAGTGCATAACAACCAAAACAAACAAATGCACATGATGCATGCCTGTCCTATGGCTGATGAGACTCATCTATCGGTTATCTAGCCAACCCGACAAGTTTAAAAACCTTAGACTGTCCCCCGTCGCACATCCCCATGAGTCTATGCATAGATTTCACATTCATTTATCATTTAAATCACTCACGAGGGCTATCCATACCCAGAAATTTATACGTGTCCGGTCACCCTTACGACGTAGGGTCAACAGATTATCGAGATTCAACCTGGAACACGTGGTGGCAAGCCACGATTCTATTACCCAGGGAAACTCGTGTCTCAGATATCATTCATAAGCCATTTTATAATCATAATCATTATTTAATCATTCATCAAAGCCATGGCCATATAACTTCATTCATTAACCACTTCTCTTTTACATTTTTCATCATATTTACCTCTTTCTTCACTTCCAAGTTACCTTAAATTCCTAACTTCTGCTATTTACCAAACTTACTAGTAGGATCTAGGATTAACAAGACAAAAATAGGAGGTTTAGGGTTCATAATCATGTTTAAAACAGAAAAATAAAAGTGCTGGAAAATAGGGCGTGTGCGTACGCACACACCTGTACGTGCACACAGTCTCAACAAGAAAGTAGAACGTGTGCGTACGCACGAATGTGTGCGTGCGCACACATCACATAGTATGCATGCGCCTCACCTGTGCTAGCGCCACCAACAGAAGGCTCATCCTAGCGTGTGCGTGCGCACAGGGACGTGCGTACGCACACTTTATGAAAAATGCTAGGTGTGCGTGTGCACAAGTTAGATTTTGCCTTTGTTGGGTGCATACGCACAGACCGGTGCGTGGGCACACACCAGAAAAGTTGGTTCTGCTGCAACATTTAAAACTTTAGTTTTTCGTCCCAAATTTCTGGCATCCATAACTTCCTCTACAAAATTCGGTTTTTCGCAAACTTTATACCGATTTCAAGCTTATCAAACACCCTTTTATTTTAAACAAACCTCATTTGCGTTCAAAATTTGAGGAGCAAGTTATGGACTTCCAAAGTTCATTAAAATTCACTTTTTACCAAATAACACCCCAAACCTTATTTTTGCCAAAACCATATTTTTCCTTCCAAGAACCCATTTCCAGCCAACCTAATATACCACAGTCATCAATATAACAGCCCTTAACCATAGCACAATCATTCTTACAACCTTAACTCATTAACAATATATTCCACCCAAATTTACAAGCTTAACCACAAACCAACATATTACTATACATACTCATATAATCAAATCAATACCAACAAGTCCAAAAACATACCATGTTTCTACTTTGCCAAAATCATGATTCCTTCATCCATCATCATCATACTAATATACATATAGGTACACATTTAATCAACAACCAAATCTCAAAGAGCATCATCAACTAACCATATTCTTCAACATAAATTTACATCCACCTATCCATTAACCTCATAAAACTCATCATTTAAAACATGTAACCATTTCAACTTATCCTATAATGCTATAGCCTAAGTTTTCACAAAACCTTATATGTTAAACGGGAGAAACCTAAACCATACATTGGCCGACCACTTTATTTAGTCCAAGGCAGACCCCCAATGTCACAACACAACAGCCTCTCAAGCTTAGAGAAACCAGCCACTAGCTTAGCCTCAATCACCACCAAGCTTCCAAAAGCTCTCTTTTCAATTCCAATGCTTATATATAAACTTAATTCACACCTAATACATATATATGTTCTAAATTTAGCTTTTTCATAATAAAATCAAAATTGACTAGGGTTTAGGTTGTTCTTACCATACACATACGTATAATAACTCAAGCCCAATAAGCTCCGGAAGCTAAATCGAACCTAAAACACCAAATTTGGCAAGATTTCATCACAAGAGCTCAATTTCACAAATAGAAAGGGGGAATGAGAATCTAAAATGAAATTTAGGCTTACCCGTGAAATTGATCCGATAGAAACGTAGAGCACGATGTGCTAAACGCGTGGCCGCGAACGGTACGGCGATCGGAGCTCGGACAGAGAAGTTACGGCGTTTGAAAATTGAAACAAGGGTTTTGTACCCTTCTCTTCTTCTCCTTGCATCTAGCACTGCTTCTGTTGTGTTCTTAGAGGAGAAAATGAGCTTTAGCTCATTTATATGCTGGGCTGGTTGGGGCCACGGGCCCGGTTTGGGTCCGGTCAACCGGTTCGGTCCATCCGGTCTAATTTTGGGCCAAATTTTTCGAAATTGGTATCAAAATTCTCATTTTAAAGAGCTCTATTCTATTTTTATATTAGTTTTACATTTTTATTTTTCTAATTAAAATTAAATTTATTGACCAATTATTTACCGATTTTAGCAGGGTTTACAGTCTCCAACATTTTTTTCATACAAAATCGTCCCTAAGGTTTAGCTTAGTTTTAAAATCGTATTTTTTACCAAAATTTTAATTTTTATTACCAAATTACCCCTAACAAAAAAAATTATAAATAAAAAAAAAAGAAAAGAAAGAGAACGGGGAGGGGAAAGGGAATCGCGAGGGGGAGGTAATATTTATATTTATTTTTTACATATAATTTTAATATAGGACATAAATAAAAAATTTATAATTTATTGATAGATAAACAATATATAAAATTGATCTTTTCAAATATTTTTAAAAATATATAAGTTATAATTTATTGATATAAAATTATAGATTATGTATCTATGTTTTTCTTATTTGAGCCAGCTCGTGAGCTCGAGCCAGCTCGTGAGCTTTTGGTGAGCCGAGTTTGAGCTTAAGAAATAAGCTCGATTGTTAATGAGTCGATGAGCCGAGCTTAAGCTTGGTCTAGCTCGACTCAGTTCGGCTCACTTCCAGCCCTAGGTCCTCCCTAGGGTTCCGATTCTATTTCTGATTCTTTCTGCTTCTGCTTCTGATTTGATCTTCTGCTTCTAATTTTGATTTTATTGTTCTTGTGCTTCTGATTCTGATTTCATTGTTCTTGTGCTTTTGATTCTGTTTCTTTGATCTCATTGTTGTTGCGTTTCTGATTTAATTGTTCTTATGATTTCATTGTTCTTCTATTTCTTTAATCTCTTTGTGTTTTGTTCATCTGATTATTTGTGTTCTGATTTCTTTGATCTTCTGGTACTTTACCAGTAGAGAAAATAAGCTACAATACACAATACCACATTTTTCTGAGCTTTGTATATCTGAAAAAATAAAATTATTTCTCTAAATTGTTTATTTCTGATTCTATTTTTTTTATGTTTATTACATTAGTTTTACTTTTGGTTTTATTGTTGTTGTTGCTGGTGCTGTGATGAAGAAAAAGAAAAGGAAGAAGAGATGCTGCTCGAGAAGAAGAAAAAGAAGAATAAAAACTGAGTCTTTTGGTGAAGAAGAAGAAGGGTATTTTGATCCAAAAGACGGTTTTAAAACTAAGTTAAATCTCGGGGACGATTTTGTATGCAAAAAAAGGTTATGGACAAAAAAAAATTTTGACCTATACCTTTGCGACCAAAATCCTACTTGACCCTTAATATAACTATTAACATAACACTAATGGGCATAATATAAATTATATACTTCTCTAAATACACTTTAAATTTAAATTAACATCATAAACAACTCTATCATAAATATTTATTTCTAGGATAGTGTCCAATGTTTAATTTTATTTTTTATTGTTCTTTTTTTTTTATTTATTTTTTATCTCATTTATAAAATTAAAAATAAAAGATCACACTTTATTTTCTCAAGTATTAAAAAAATAAAAAAGATTCATTTCCTTGAGAAGGAGGTTGAGTGAAAAAATTGAGAGAAAGATTGCGAGAAAGCGAAACGACAGAACGGGGAAGAGAGCTTTTATTAATTGGCCAATTTTATGGTGCCTATGATTTGGTGCCTAAATTTTGCCTAACTTAAATTCTATGGTACCTATAAGTTGGTGTTTAAATTTTATCTAATTTATTTTTTTTAGTAAATTTTAATTTTTTAAAAATTATTTATTATTATATTTTTTAAATTAAATATTATTTTTTAACATCTTTTAATAAATAAGTACTACTTTTAGGCACCATAGCATTCACCTTATTAATTAAGCGAACTTCACGCAGTTTGTTGAATCACTAGGTAAATTACTGTCCATCATCTAGTTCGCCGCTAAATTTTTAGGCGAACTGAAGCAATAATATTTGTGCAGTTCACTCAAAAATTAGACGAACTGCATTACGGACAAAAAAAAAATTCTTGTAATTAATGCNGAATTTACATAAATAAATAAAAATAGATTAATATGAGATTTTTTTTTTCATAAGAATGAAAAAACTGCCTGAAATAAAAAGTATATATATTACCCAATAGGTGTATATACGTAATATGTACCTTACGACATTTTCATCCCTTCTAAGGCAAAAATGATCAAGTGATGAAGTCAGTAAACTAAATCCAAAAGGTACATTGTAACGTGCATGCTGGCTTTTGAGGAAGAGGAAATGTATAATCTAGTTCGAAGGCAATGAATGATTCTGTCTGAACAACTGAGATATCTTTGTGTACGTTTGTCTGCGATTTTATTTTTTATTTTCTATTTTTTTTATATTTTTATTTTTAAGATTTTATTAAAAAATAGATTTTACTAATTTTAGATTTTGATATTGTCACTTTTATTTTGCATTCTGAATTTTATGATTAGTCAAAATTTTAAATTTGTAACGTAATTTCTTCTGTTAATTTTTTTAACAAAATTTGGTAATTCTTTCTATTACCATTACGTTGTCAATACTTGAAATTTTTTTGTCATTCATTAAATATTCTATTAGGGAGTCACTCAGTAAAGACGTTTAAAACGTCTTTTTTTTAAAATATTTTTTAATAATTAAAATTCATTACATATAACTGATGATGGACTAAATCTTGAATCGATATAAATTAATATTTTTTATAAAAAATAATTACAATACCTTTATTATAAAAAAATGACTAAAATACTCTTATTTTATATATATATATATATCGGTAGGTCGGGTACCGGACGGTTCGGATTAGTATCCTGGTTGATGAGGGGGAGGTCTCGCCTGGTCGTAAGTTACCGAGTTGGAGTAGACGATGTCCCGAGCACTTCGTGTGAGGAGGGGGGTGTCACCTGCAAAGACACTCCGACGCCCTAGTCAGCAAGGTGTGCAGGTGAAAAAGGAATGAATGGTATGTGACGTACCTTGGGGGAGGGGTAGGACCTTCCCCATATATACCGTGTCATAGGTGGGCCCCGCAGGGGTAGGCCCACCTTCTTTGATGCTTCCTTCGCACAGCTGTAGCAAAGCTGTCAGGGACGCGTGTCCGGGTCGGCGACTGAGCGCCTCACTCCTGACCGTTTGGGTCGGGTGGTGCTCGGGTCGGGCTGGTCCGCAAATTGTTTGGGCCAGGCCGTAACAGTGCCCCCAACGCACCAGCAATGACTGTGAGGGTTGTTGGTGGCGTTTTATCTCTTCTTTCGTGTGTTGCCGCCAGGTCGGCCGCCCGTGGAGGGGACGTGCCTCTTGCGCGCGTGTCTGTTCGTTGTTGAGGTGACCGTTTGTCGCCTCATTCCTCGCGCAGAGCATTAAATGCTCATAATGGGTTAAAAATCCCGCGCGCAAAGACTGTTTTGCCCCTAGGCCTTTTGCGCTCTTTGAGTGGCAGTTTTAAATAGTTTTTCATTTGTTTTCTTCTCATATCTTCACTCCAATCATCTTCATCTTCCCCTTCTTTGAGTTTCCCAGAGTGTTGTTTCTGCATTCTTGCGCATTCGCTCCTCCAATCATCTCCTTCGAATCTTCGCAATGAATCTAGGTAATCATTCATCTCTTCGTTCTCTGCTTCGTGTTCATTTTGCCTTTGCCATTAGTTCTTCTGCATGTATGCTGTTTGCTTGGTTTTGTATGATATATGGCCTTTAGTGCCAAGTAGGTGCGTAAAGGGAGTTACCATTCCAGGGTAGGCTTGTGTTTGAATTTTGCCTTAGCCATGCTTGATCTTAGCTATGGAATAGGCTTAAATGTAGTTTCTGAGTTTTTTCCAGACTCCCGACCTCATAGACTAACCGAGTGGTACCCCCACTGTAAGTATGCCTCACGTCGTTTCTCGAGCCTCTCCCTCCACCGCGAGTTACGACCCCTACGCCTGGGTGACTTCTGACGTGAAGGACTTCCCGAACCAGATGGGCGAGGAGGAGCTAACGGAGTTCCGCCAAGACGAGTACTTGTGCGGAGGGACAGATGAGGAAGCCAATTACGACGTCTTTGTTCCTGCCCCCAATGAACGACTTTATGAGCTTAATTTCCATTCCTCTCGGGTCCCCGATTGGATCTGATTTTATAAGTACATGTTCACCCAGGTGGGGGTTCGTATCCCGTTTTTTGCTTTTCAAATGGCGCTCCTTAACCGGATTTCCGTGGCGCCGTCGCAGCTGCATCCGAACAGTTGGACTTCCATCCGCTGTTTTGAGATGGTATGTGAATATTAGGAGTTGCCGGCGTCCGTTGACGTTTTTCTCTTTTTCTTCAACCTCACGAATCCTTCGAAGGAGGGGAAAGCGAGGAAAGGGTTCATGTCCTTCTGATCTGCCCAGGGTCGGAGGATTTTCGGCTTGTTCGATGACTCTTATCATGGGTTTAAAGACAAGTATTTTAAGGTGTGTCCGGTTAGAGGTCGTCACCCCTTCTGGCTGTCGTTAGAAGGGGAACGCCTCATCCCGACGTATTGGAACTTTAGGGCAGGATCTAACACTTTTATTAAGGTGACTTATAAGGGGATGTCAGTTGTGGACAAAAACGTTGCCGATGTATTGTTGGCTATTTTTGGGAGGAATCATGTGAACCCCCACCTTTTGATGGGTGACCGGGAGGTCGCCAGAAACTATATTTGTGAGTTGTTTTGCCTTGTATTTTTTGCGTTGCTATTGCTTCACTTGGTTATGCCGGTTTGACGACTAACTTGTTTACTTGTTTGTTGCAGTGGAGATGTCTGCTTCGGTGACAGGGCTTGAGGGTTTGTACAAGACCTTCTTGGTGGACAGTGATGAGGAGAAAGCTGACGAGAAGGTTGACGGGAAGCCGAAGAACCCTCCTGAGGAAAAGAAGGATCAGGCGGTGCCTTCCCCTCGTGACACCGAGATGTCTGACAAAAACTCTACCGGGGCGCACGCTTCCCCTATTCCCGAGGAGACGGTCGGCATTGGGTATTCGTCCTCCACCCAACAAGAGGATGATGATTTGAAGCTTATCCCCACTCCCAAAAGGCAGAGGGCATCTTCTAGCCCTGAAGGAGTTCTCACTGTGATGGAGAGAAACTTCGACGCTGGGGCTTTCATAGACTCCCAACTGATCCCCGGCACGGAAGATCACTTCCTCGGCACCGAGCTTGCGGGGCAGGCGAGGTGGATGTACCGTACCCTTCTCCGCCGGTGCTGTAATAGCCCGGAAGGCCGAGTTCAAGTTGTCGGAGATGTAGTCGCTGCGCAGGAAGCTCGAAACTGCTGCTAAGGCCAACAATGAATTCAAAGCTCAAGTTGAAACGCTTCAGGAGCAGCTGTCCGAGGTGGGAAAAAAGCTTAAAGCGGCCGAGGAGAGAGCTGCGTCTGCTGAGGAGAAGCTGGAGACCTCCGATGCCACTGTGTCTCGTTTAACTGAGCGGGAGATGACTTTGGAAAATCAGCTCAATGCCGCGCAAGGTCGGGTGGTCGCTCTGGGGAAGGAGCGTGATGTGNAGAGCGCGATCTTCATGACTGAAGAGGCGCTTAAGGCCTAGGTGAAGATCGTGGCTCCTGATTTCGATACGTCAGCAATTGGGGTCTTCAAAACAATCAAGGATGGCAAGATTGTCGACATGCCCAAAATGTGATCTCTTTGTACTTGTGTATTTTGTTTGTAGAACCTGTGGAACTAGTCTTTTGATATACTTTACTAGTCGCGTGGTCGACTTTTGATTATCATCTTTATCCGCTCATCTAGTATTGTTTTCGTTTCATTTTGCTACCGCTTGGTTGGTATTGGCTTTGTCGCTCGTGTTTGCTTTACCGTTTTGGTAGTTTGGCGGGGCCAGGTCGTGGTCT
The DNA here is from genome assembly GCF_000816755.2 of Arachis ipaensis. NCBI lineage: Eukaryota > Viridiplantae > Streptophyta > Magnoliopsida > Fabales > Fabaceae > Arachis > Arachis ipaensis. Next base: position 28,296,261 of record NC_029787.2, read on the forward strand.
TTAGTATTGCCGCAGCCGTTTGTTATGGCTTAAATTTAGGTGGCTCCCGGGGTGATCAGTCCCGGGGTGCCGTATCGTGATTCCGTTTAACGTATTATATGGAACTTGTTGTCGTGGGATGTGTAAGTAGGTAAAAATCAATAGAGAGTTAATTTTGACAAGTAAACATTAACCGGTAATTGAACAAGTCTATTATCGTAGCAAGTGCAAAAGTAAATGATTAAGCTCGTTAGCTCGCCTGGTCGGCGTGCTTGAGCTAAGAATAAAATCTTCTCAGGTTACCTGCATTCCAAGTTCTCGGGACCTCTTTACCGTCGAGCTTCTCTAATTTGTAGGTGCCCTTGTCAATCACTTCTTTGACTCTGTAGGGGCCTTCACAGTTCGCCGCCAGTTTACCTTCTCCCTGGGTCGGTAGTCCGATGTCGTTGCGCCATAGGACAAGGTCGTTTTGCTTAAATTCCCTCTTGAGCACTTTGGAGTTGTAGCGCAGGGCCATTCTTTGCTTTAGTGCTATTTCTGACAAATGAGCTATCTCCCTAGCCTCGTCTGCTAGGTCTTTTTCTACCGCTTCCTCTACTCCCTTCAGAAGTAATCGTGGGCTTGGCTCGCCGATCTCTACGGGTATCATTGCGTCCACCCCGTACGTCAGGTGGAAAGGGGTTTCCCCTGTGGAGGATTGCTCGGTTGTTCGGTAGGACCAGAGAACCGAGGCGAGTTCGTCGGCCCATGCCCCTTTTTTGTTGTCCAGCCGCTTCTTTAGGCCCAGCAAGATGACCTTATTTGCGGCCTCAACTTGACCGTTTGTCTGGGGATGCTCTACTGAGGAGAATTTCTGCTTTATGCCCAGGCCTGCGAGGAACTCCATGAATTTCTTGTCGGTGAACTGTGTCCCGTTGTCAGAGATGATGACTTCCGGGATGCCGAATCGAGTTATCACCTGCCTCCACATGAACTTTCGACAATTGGCTGAGGATATGCTTGCCAGTGGTTCAGCTTCTATCCATTTGGTGTAGTAGTCGATAGCAACTATGAGGTATTTGACTTTCCCCGGGCCGACCGGAAAAGGTCCCAGTAGATCGACTCCCCATTGTGCGAAAGGTCGGGAGGACGTTAGCAGGCTTAGTTCAGTTGCTGGCGCTCTGTGGAAGTTGGCGTTCTCTTGGCACTTGACACATTTCCTCACGAACTCTTTTGAGTCGACCATCATCGACGGCCAGTAATATCCAGCTCGGATGAGCTTTCTTGCTAGGGCTTTGCCCCCGATATGGTGACCATAGCATCCCTCGTGGACTTCTCTGAGTACGTAGTCCATTTGATCGGGATGGAGGCACTTCAGCAAGGGCTGGCTAAGTCCCTTTTTAAACAGTTGGCCTTGTATGATCGCATATCTGTCCGCCTCCCTTCTCAATGCTTTAGCTTCCTTCTCGTCTTCAGGGAGTTTGCAAGGTAACGACCTGTGAGTCACTGCATACTTCTAGCCTCGTAGCCCCGACTTCTCGAGCTAGAATCAAGTCGCCCAGGAGGGCCTCGTATTCCGCTTGGTTGTTTGATACGGGAAACTCGAACTTGATTGATTGTTCATATATGACCCCGGAAAGACTTTCCAAGATGATCCCGGCACCCCCAGACGTTTGGTTGGAGGCCCCGTCCACATGGAGCCTCCACCGTATGCCCACTTCCTCGGTTGGGTCCCCCGCTACTTCTACCAAGAAGTCTGTCATTGCTTGCGCCTTGATTGCATGTCGGGGCTCATATCGCAAATCATATTGAGATGGTTTGATGGCCCAAGTCATCATTCTTCCCGCTAAGTCAGGTTTTTAGAGCACTTGGCGGATTCCTTGGTCCGTTCTTACGACCACTTGGTGACACTGAAAGTACTGCCGTAGTCTTCGGGAGGAGGTTAGCAGTGCTAGAGCCAGCTTCTCTAGTTTGCTGTATCTTAGTTCTGCTCCTTGTAGCGCTCTACTCACGAAGTAAACTGGTTGTTGAATCTTCCCTTCTTCCCGTACCAAGACTGCCGCCAGCGCTTCCTCTGTTATGGCCAGGTACAGGTAGAGTGGTTCTCCGACTTTTGGCTTCCCGAGCACGGGTGGTGTGGCTAGGATTTCTTTGAAATGATTGAATGCTTCCTCACACGCTGGGGTCCAATAAAAAACTATCCCTTTTTTCATGAGGTTGGAAAATGGCAGCGCTCTAGCAGCCGACGCTCCGAGAAAACGGGATAAAGCGGTGAGTCTTCCGGATAGCCTCTGAACATCCTTGACGCAGCCCGGACTCTTCATTTGGAGTATTGCTTGGCATTTTCCGGGTTGGCCTCGACCCCCCTTTGGGTTATCATGAACCCTAAAAATTTCCTGCTTCCATGGAAAAGGCGCATTTGAGTGGATTGAGCCTCATGCCGTGTTGTCGGAGGGAAGCGACCATATTTCCCGGGTCGCTTATGAGGTTCTCGAACCGGGTGGTGTTTGCGAGGATATCATCTACATACACCTCCACCGTTTTGCCTATGAGGTCACTGAATATTATGTTCATTAGCCTTTGGTACGTTGCCCCAGCGTTCTTCAGGCCGAACGGCATCACCTTGTAGCAATATGTCCCTCTTGGCGTTATGAACGCCGTTTTCTCTTCGTCAGGCCGGTGCATTGGTATCTGATTATAGCCTGAATAAGCGTCCATAAAGCTCAGGTACCGGTATCCCGCTGCTGCGTCGACAAGCACATCGATGTTGGGGAGGGGGTAGCAGTCCTTGGGGCATGCTTTGTTGAGATCAGAGTAATCCACACACATCCTCCATTTCCCATTGTGTTTTTTCACCAGAACCACATTTGACAGCCATGTCGAGTAGTCAAGTTCTTGAATAAATCCTGCTTCGAGGAGGCTAGCCGTCTGCCTGGCCACCTCCTCTGCTCGCACTTGCGACATGTTCCTTCTTCTTTGAGCTATCGGTCTTGTGTCCGCCATCACGGCCAGGTGATGTGACATGAGTTGGGGGTCTATACCCGGCATGTCGGCTGGTGTCCATGCAAATAGGTCGCCGTTGGCTCTTATCATTTCCATTAGAGGTTCCTTCAAGTCGTGTGGGAGGTTTCTGTTCACGAAGGTGAACTTCTCCTCTGTATCCCCGACTCAGAACCTTTCTAAGTTTCCTTCCGGCTCGGGTCTCGGCTTGTCACTGACTCTAGCGTCCAGGTCGGCAAGGAACACCCCCAATGCCTCTTTAGATTTTTTTCTTAAGGAGAGGTTGGCATTGTCGCAAGCGACTGCCGTTTCCAAGTCTCCTTTTATGGATCCCATGGATCCGTCATCGGCGACGAACTTCATCATCAACATCTTCGTGCTGATTACTGCTCCTAGGTCGTTGATGGTCTTCCTTTCTAGGATGATATTGTAAGCCGTGGAGTCTCGTAGAACTATGAACTTGGCCATTACCGATCTTCGTCCCTGTCCCGATCCTATGGATACAGGTAGGGAGATTATCCCATCTGGCTTGATGAAGTGGTCGCCCAATCCTACGACACCGTGCTGGTGTGTCTTCAAGTCGGCGTCCCGTAGGCCCAAGGCATCGAATACGTTGCGAAACATGATATTTGAGTCGGCCCCGGTGTCCACGAGGATCCGCTTGATCAGGCCGGTTCCTACCCTGGCCGTGATGATCATGGGAGGGTTTTCCGCAGCCTCATCGAACCATTGGTCATCAGGGCCAAATGAGATGGGTGGGAACCTCTTGGAGCTTTGTGGAGAGGATGAGGAGACCTCCAGGACCTTGGCGTCTTTCTTATGTGCCGATCTCGACCTGGGAGGTGCGTCTCGTGCCGTTACCACGTTCATAATGGTGAGCCCGCGCTCGTCGTCTGGCTCGTGGCGTCGCTTCACGGCGCGGGTCTTGTCCTCTTTTTTGTGGTCGCGATCTCTCCTCCTCAGCTCCCTGATAAGATGGTAGAACTCAGCCAGTTTCCAGTCCTGGATTGCTTATTCCAACGCGTCCTTTAGGTCGAAGCAGTCCTGTGTCTTGTGTCCATAGCCTTTGTGATAGTCACAATAAAGGCTTTTGTTTCCCCCGGTCCGGTCCTTCAGAGGTCGGGGTTTCGACAGAATTCCCTTCTCGGCTATCTGCTGGTAAATTTCTATAATGGGGACGGTGAGGAGGGTGTAATTGGTGAACTTCCCGACACGAGGAAACGCTCGGGACGTCTTGCTTGGACCGCCGTCTCTGGCGTGTTCCTTCTGTCTCTCCCCGATGCCGTGCTGCCGTGTTTGGTTGAAGGCGGGCTGCCGCTTGTTGGCGGCCACGACCTGACTGACTTCCTCATCATTAATGTATTCCCTGGCTACACTTTGGATCTCCTGCATTGTCCATACAGGCTTCATGGTGAGGTGCTTTCTGAAGTCCTCGTTTAGAAGTCCGTTCGTCAAGCACAAACTAGCAATCGAATCCGTTAGCCCGTCGATCTCTAAGCATTCATCGTTGAACCGGTCTAGGTATTTCCTGGTCGGCTCGCCGGACCTCTGAGTCACTCCGAGTAAATTGATTGGGTGCTTTACCTTTGCGATTCTGGTTGTAAATTGGGCTAGGAAGGCGCGACTGATATCCAAAAACCTGGTCACCGAGCCCTGCGGGATTTTATTAAACCACCGTATTGCAGGTCCCGCTAGGGTGACCAGGAAAGCGCGGCACCTTAGCTCGTCTTCCACTCCCTCCAGGTTCATTCTGGCTTCGAATGCCGTGAGGTGCTCCTGCGGGTCTTGGGTTCCGTCGTACCTCATGTCCATTGGCTTGTCAAAGTACTTTGGCAGCCGGACCTCGAGGATGGAACGATGAAATGGGGTTGCGCCCATTATCACTGGTCCCCGCGTTCTCGTTGTTCTTCCCTCGTCGTCCTCCCGACGAATGTCCTCGCGGTTTTGATCTGTGGTGCGCCTCCTTTCGTGCCTTGTGTAAATGATGGGGTCGCGGCGTCTTCTTGCGCGTCCTTCCTCCCTGGCGCTCTCAGGCTCAGATCGTGGGCTAGCTATTCGTCGGGAGCGGCTTCTCGAGGGGGAACGGGAGTAGCTTGATTCAGGAGTTTGTTGGCGATGTTTCCGGTCTGCCAGTCGGCGCTCCAGGTCCTGCATCTTGTGACGTAGTTCTTGCATTATTCTGGCACTGTTGTCGCCAGTTCCCCCAAAGGGGCGCCTTTCGGGGGATCGTGAGGTTCGTCTTGGAGGGGACCTCGTGCGCTCCTGGGAAGAAGCCACGTAGGCTTCCCCTCTGCGCTCGGTCTCGCGGCCTGTTCCTCCTGGGTCCAGTACAACGTCCATTCAGGCGTTTCCCACAGACGGCGCCAATGTTCGGTAGGTCGGGTACCGGACGGTTCGGATTAGTATCCTAGTTGATGAGGGGGAGGTCTCGCCTGGTCGTAAGTTACCGGGTTGGAGTAGACGACGTCCCGAGCACTTCGTGTGAGGAGGAGGTGTCACCTGCAAAGACACTCCGACGCTCTAGTCAGCAAAGTGTGCAGGCGAAAAAGGCATGAATGGTATGTGACGTACCTTGGGGGAGGGGTAGGACCTTCCCCATATATACCGTGTCAGAGGTGGGCCCCGCAGTGGTAGGCCCACCTTCTTCGATGCTTCCTTCGCACAGCTGTAGCAAAGCTGTCAGGGACGCGTGTCCGGGTCGGCGACTATATATATATTAAATTTTAATTATTAAAAAATATCTTTAAAAAGACGTTTTAGACATCTTTATCTGAGTAGTTCCATTTTATTATACATAAAATATATTTATCAACCACCAAATATGTTAGGCACTCATCAAAACAAATAATGAAAATAATCTCTTTGAAATTAATGTTAGCTACATGATATTTCAAGATGTATTTGTTGGAATAAATAATTTTATTAACTCAGATCATCCATATTAAATCACAAAAAATATAACATAATGCGGAAGCAAAACTTTACTCATAAGAGTCAGAAATTGATGGAAGAATTTTGATCTTGTGGTTCTTTCGATCTTCCTCAATCAAAGCCTTCTGTATCCCTAGGCGGCTGAATTGCAACTCTTTTGATGGGAAAAGAGCAACAAAAGCGGCTTTATTGGTGACCGAAATCCTGAAGGCCTATTTTTATTTGAGCATGGCACCCATTAAACCCTAAAATCCAAATAAAATAGTATCTAAAGTCCAAAAGATAATATATCTAAAATCCAAAAGATAATTATCTAAGGAACAAAAGATAATATCTGGTTTTATTCTCATTTAATTCCAAATCAAAAGTAATAATGACTTATTCAATTTAGTATTTATAACAATAAATAAGAACATCATTATATAAGTCATTTAATTTGAAATAGCATAATCTGTGATTATAATTAATATATGTATTGCCCATACACAAATTAGGAAATTAAAATAATTTTCTAACAATCTCCCACTTGGGCTATACATATATTCTTTATTGACATAATCACGTCATACAAACTTTATGCGCGCATCTGAATGCTATTTCTCTCATTACTTTAACAATCTGGTCCGTCTCATATATCATATATGGAACTACCGCATCTTTTATCACATTAATATTGTGACTAAACCACGACAATCACCATCCTAATATACTTAACGACATAGATCAAATTTGGATGAGTAATATAGAAATTACATGCCAAGTGATCTCATGCATGTCTATTTCCAGCTGGTCCAACTTTAAAATTTTATTGAGATCAAACACAATACAAATATTGCAAAATGAATATTTCACATAACATGAAATAAACCATCAACTTAATTCTGCAGAAAAATAACTCAATATCTATCATAGGACATATATCATAAAATAAACTCCCACTAAACCAAGGCATCACAAATATTGACACCCATCCGAGCAGTGTGCTCATGAAAACTTTAGGGATCAATTCCTTGGTTAATGAGTCTGCTAGCATATACTCTGTTCCTATATGTCCTATGAAAAAATATTTTTCTTAACTTTTCTCCTTGATAACTAAGAGCTTGATGTCTATATGCTTCAATTTTGTCAAGCTCTTATTGTTATTGGAGTATAGTATTGCTGATTTATTGTCACAAAATATCTTTAATGGCCTTTCAATAATGTCATCTACTATATGAAGTTCAGTGACAAAGTTTCGCAACCATATGCCATGAAATCGGAATCAGAGCACCTAATGATCTCCAAATTTTCTGATCTCCGATAAATAAGCATGCAATCATCTGTTCTCTTTAAATAATGCATTACGCGTTTAACAGCTATCCAATGATCCATGTCCGAATTGCTCAAGTATCTACCCAACACTCCCACTATAAATGATATATCGGGATGTGTGCAGACTTGTGCATACATTAAATTCCCTAGTGCTAATGCATAAGGTTTATCATGCATTGCTGTCCTCTCAAGATCATTTTTAGGGCATTGCTTGAGACTGAAATTGTCTCCTTTAGCTACGGGTGTATCCATTGGTCTACAACTTTCCATGCCATATCTACTTAAAATCTTTTCGATATAGTTCTTTTGTGATAATCCAAGAATACCTTGAGAATGATCTCTTAGTATCTCGATTTCTAATACAAAAGAGGCATCACCAAGATCTTTCATTTCGAATTTGTTCGATAGAAATTTCTTAGTTTCATGCAACAAGCCTACATCATTACTGGCAAGTAGAATGTCATCAACATATAAGACGAAAAAAATGTATTTACTCCCACTGAACTTGCGATATACACACTCATCTATGATATTCACCTCAAAACCGTATGAGGTAATGACTTTATGAAACTTGGATACCATTGATGGGAAGCTTGTTTGAGACCATAGATGGATTTTCTCCTTTCTCTATTGGATCTCCTTAATAACACTTCTTGAGGTTGTTGAGCTTGCTGTATGGGTTGGGGTTGAGGAGGATTCTCATTATTTTTTGGTACTGTACCAGTATCTTGAGCAACAACAATATTCTCATTGTTCTCTTGTACTGTGACTGGATCTACAGCAGGATTCTCATTGTGCTCTTATACTATAACTGTATCTTGAACAATAATAGGCACAAGGTCCTGATCATTGTCAGTTATAGAATCCTCATCAAAAGCAACATTCCTAATATTCCCTTCCCCCCAAACTCAACATCCTCAAGAAATCTCGTATTTTCCGTTTTAAAATAGACCTTGATGCAGGATTGTAAAACTTGTACCCCGTGAGCGCTCAGCGTAACCAACAAAGTAGCAACTAATTGTCCTTGAGACCAATTTTCTTTCATGCAGCCTATAAGGACGCGCCTCAGTTGGACATCCCCAAATATGCAGATGCTTTATACTGGGCCTTTTCCCAGTCCAAATTTCATATGGGATTTTGTTAACTGCTTTGCTTGGCACCCTATTAAGGATGTACACTATGGTCTTTAAGGCTTCTCCTCAGAGTGATTCAGGCAAGGAAGAATGACTAATCATACTTCTCACCATGTCCTTAAGAGTTCGGTTCCTTCGCTCTGCAACACCATTCATGCTAGGTTTGCCTAGTATGGTGTATTGCGAAACAATACCACACTTCTCTAGAAAAAGAGCAAAAGGCCCGGGACGTTACTCACCTGAACCATCATATCTTCCGTAGTATTCACCACCACGATCAGATTTGACAGCTTTAATTTTCTTTCCAAGTTGAAGTTCAACTTCAACTTTGAAAGACTTGAAAACATCCAAGACTTGGAAATTTTCATGAATTAAATATAGATACCCATAACGAGAGTAATTATATATGAATATAATAAAGTACCGTTGTTCATTCTAAGAGACAGTAGGGAATGGGTCACATATATCGGTATGTATAAGTTCTAAGACATCTTTAACTCTCTTGGCACCTAATTTTCTTTCGTTTGTCCTTTTCCCCTTTATGCACTCAATGCAGACTTCAAAGTCCGCCAAATTTAGGGGTCCAATAATTCCATCCAACACAAGCCTCTGAATTCTCTGTTTAGAGATGTGACCTAGGCGTTTGTGCCATAATGATGCCGAATTCTCATTTAGTTTTCGTTTTGTACCTGTTTGTAGTATTTCATTATTATAGGAATTTAAGTCAAGCCTATATAGATTATCCAACAAATGACCAGAGCAAATATTATTCGAATTATAGAAAAGACTGACTTTATTGTCTTCGAACGAACAAAAATAACCTGATTTGTCCAAACGAGAAATAGAAACCAAATTCCGTCTAAATGACGGTACATAAAATGTCTCTAATAAATCCAAATAAAATCCACTCGTGGAACATAATCTAAAGGTTCCTATAGCTTTGACTGCAACTATATTACCATCTGCCACATAGATGTATCTTCCAGCATCACTTAGCGGCCGCCTCCACAGGTAACCCTGCATAGTAACACTTACATGAGTAGTAGCAGCAGAATCTACCCACCAAGTATCAACAGGTGCATAACTTAAACTAGCCTCAGAACAAATGAAAGTAAGAATTATACCCTTTTTTTCACGCTAGGTGGCATATTTAGTACAATCCTTCTTCATGTGTCCCACCTTCTTGCAGAAGAAACAGGTTGAAACTTGATCCTGTTTCTTAGCCTTTTTCTACTGGAAGGCGTATCCGCAGTAGTATCACGCTTTCTTTTATACTGAGAAGATAAAGCCATGTGAGCACTTTCAGTCTTATCTTGCTGTAGCCTCTCTTCTTCTTGCACACAGTGAGATATAAGCTCATTTAAGGACCAAGTTTCCTTCAGAGTGTTATAACTCACTTTGAATTGCCCAAAGTGTGCAGGAAGGGAAATCAAAATAAAATGCACGAGTAAGTCTTCAGACAACTCTAATTTTAGTACTTTCAATTTTGAAGCAAGATGAGATATTTTCATAATGTACTCCCTTATGTTTCCTTTACCTTTTTACCTCATGGAGACAAGTTTGCTCAAAAGGCTACTTGCCTCCGCCTTTTCATTCTTAGTAAAGAATTTTTCAACATCCTTTAGGAACTGTTTGACATTTTTATCCTCAGTAATTGAGCCCCGAAACGCCTCAGAAATTGAGCGTTTCATGATCATAATGTTCATTCGATTGGATTTCTCCCACTTATCTATTTTAACCTCATTGAGATTTTCTGGAGTGGAAGTGAGTTTCTCCTCTTGAAGAGCTTTATCTAGATCCATACAACCGAGGACAATCTCCACGGTATCCTTCCAAACTTTAAAGTTTGAATCATTCAGCATAGGAATACTACTAATTTGTGCAGAAACATTGGTAGCTAAAGCCATAGTTTCTGGATTAGAACAAAAAGGACATGCAGTAAACATTAGTTAAATAATGAAAAAAATCCATATTGAGATTTCTAGAACAACATTAATTTTTAATCTTTGGATAGAAAAATTAACTATAAATGATACTCTCATTGCAGTAATCAAATATTGTCAAAATTCCTGTCACACATTAAGCCTTTCTTTGGACTGACTTAATGCGCACATGGAGACTTAAACTTCACAACCTATTTATTACCGCAAATATTTTCTATTAATTGGCCAAATAATAACCTTCCTTTGGGTCGATTATTGACCGCATAATTAATAAAAGGGTTAAGTACTGTTTTCGTCCCTAAGGTCTGGGGTGAAAATCAAATTCGTCCCAATCTTTTTTATTATTAAAATCATCCTCAACATTACAAAACGTTATAAAATCGTCATTTTTTTATCTCAATTTTATTTTTTGACCAAATTACCCTTAACTATTAATAAAAAAATAAAAAATAAAAATAAAAACAAAAAACTCCACCTCCACCTCCACCTCCGATGTCTCTTCCCAGTGAGAAAACCCAGCTTCTTCCTCTTCTGCTTCAACTTCAACACCGCCACCCTCATTCGCCCTCCCCTCACGCTCTCTCTCCTCTACTCCTCCACCACCAGCAACTTCATTCTTGACCCCTTAACGTCTCTCACTTTTTGCACCCCTTCCTTCACACTCCAACACCGCATCCAATTCCCCAACTACTACCTCTTCCTTCTACTCACCAACCAGCATATCAACCCCCACCAACTTGGACGTGTCTATTATTACTACACAAATGCTTCTTGATTCTCAAGGGTTTAATGTTACTAGGCAGGTATGGCCTTGGATCAAGACTCAAGAAGCTGGATTTTCTCACTGGCCTTGGATCTTGATATCTCCTTCCTTCTACTCTTTGCAAACTTCCACTTCCTCCCCCTCTCCCACCTAAAAAATTCCAATTCTTCTTCTCTCCTTCAGCAATAGCAACAACTAAATCTAGCAACAATAATTCTTTTTCTCTTATTCACCAGCAACAACAACAAATCCAGCAAATTCAACAATAACAATTCAACAATCATCATTTGTACTTCAAATCCAAAATCAGCAGCCACAGAAATTAAGAAGAATTAAAAAAATAATGTTTATGTTCTTAAATCTCAGCATGTCGAACATCGAAGCCGAGCACCGCGAAGAGGAGGCTCCCGCTGGCGAGGACGAGGACACCGGAGCTCAGGTAGCTATATCGATTCGATAAGGACGGGAATCAATGGAAGGAGCGAGGTGCTGGAACAGTGAAGTTCCTAAAGCACAAGGAAACTGGAAAGGTTCGCCTTCTCATGAGGCAATCTAAGACGCTCAAGATCTGCGCCAATCATTTGATTCTACCTTCGATGAGTGTGCAGGAGCACTCCAGGAACGAGAAATCATGTGTTTGACATGCTAGAGACTTCGCCGATGGTGAATTGAAAGATGAGCTTTTCTGCATTCGGTGCATTTTGCTGTCGACGGAGACTGCGACGTGGGACTGGGCGGCGAAGTTGTGGACTTCGTCGGGAAGAAGAAGGTAGAGAAGGAGGCAGGGGCAGAGATAGTACGGTGGCGGAAAGAGAGAGACAGGGGAAAGATAGAGAAGGAGGCAGGGGAAGAAACTGAAGAGATGCAGGGTTTGGGTTCGGGTGG
>NC_029787.2:28308600-28317405 GCF_000816755.2 Arachis ipaensis
TTGTTTTATTTTTTTAATATTATTTTTATTAATTATAAAGGATAATTTGGTCAAAATAATAAAATTGAAGTAGTAAAGGACGATTTTATAACGTTTTGTAACGTTGAGGATAATTTTAATAACAAAAAAAGGTCGGGAACGAATTTGATTTTCGCTCTAGACCTTAGGGACAAATACAGTACTTAACCCTTAATAAAAAAATAAACAAAAGTGTATAATGCTTATTATTTGGCCAAACAATAAACTTCTTTTGGGCTGATTATTGTCCGCATAAATAACAAGCATTACTTTATTCTTAATTAGTTACCCAAATATTTATTTACTATCAATATGTGTATGTAATTCGGCCAAATATAGGACTTCCTTTGGGCTGATAAATATTCGCATGAATTCCATATCATCATATTCTTAATGTTTTAAATAAATCAATTTTCACAAAAGAGGCTACTTTGGCAGCATAATGCTCAATCAATTTATTCCAAAACTAAATCTTTATAAAATAGATGGGTATAATAATCCAAATTGTTACTAGTTTTGCTATGTAACAATAAAAAAATATTTAAATCGTAAAAAGATTTAAATCTTAATAATGTCTTTTTAGACCTTAAAAAAAATATAATTATAATTGAATTTATGTGCCAACAAATTTTTTTTGATCTATTAAAATTAAGATCAATCATTATAATTCAATAATACTCTATTAATGTTTTAAAACAAAATATTTATTTATTAAACGCCAATTCGGTCTCATATAAGGTATATATATAGATATACCTCAAACAATGATAATATATATATAAATAATCATAAATGATAACACACGTATATATAAGAAATTGCAATATCATGGTACTAGCATTAACAAAAGAAAATTAATCTATGTGTTTGTGCAACAGTACCAATATATGGCGCACACATATATGGCGCACACACATCATACATGTTTCTTTATACGTAATATTATCAAGTAAGGGACACAAAATATACATCAATTCATATATTGATTCAGCGAAATAAAATTGAATATTTTCGATGATTAAATTATGGATGGTTCTGATATCATTTGTTGGAATAGATTAATTTCAATAACTCAGATTATTCATATTAAATTACCAAAAATATAATATAATGCGGAAACATATCTTTATTCATAAGAGTCAGAAATTGATGGAAGAATTTGAATCTTATAGTTCTTTTGATTTTCCTCAACCAAAACCTTCTGTATCTTTAGGCGGCTGAATTGCAACTCTTTTTATGGGAAAAGAGCAACAAAGGCGGCTTTTGTATATTGGGGACCGAAATCCTGAAAGCCTATTTATATTTAAGCATGGCACCCATTAAACCCTAAAGCCCAAATAAAATAGTATCTAAAGTCTAAAAGATAATATATCTAAAATTCAAAAGATAATTATCTAAGGAAAAAAAGATAATATCTGGTTTTATTCTCATTTAATTGCAAATCAAAAATAATAATGACCTATTCAATTTAGCATTTATAACAATAAATGAGATCATCATTATATAAGTCATTTAATTTAAAATAACATAATCTGTGATTAGAATTAATATATGTATTACTCACACACAAATTAAAAATTTAAAATAATTTCCTTTGATGATTAACAAACTTAAATGTAATTTAATAATTTTATTAATGTACTTTCTAATATTTTTTGAAAGAATAAAATGTATTAAAGATTTCGTCTTTAACTAATATAAATAAATTAAGTGTTTTTTAAATTTGAAAAAGTCAAAATGTTAAAATAATATAATCTCATATACTACGCTCAATAAACAAAACCACATCAAAAGTAGTCAAGTTACTTCCGAAGCAATATAGCACACTTTAAAATTACGAATGTCTCACCCCAAATTGCAAAACTAGTGAAGGCGAGAATCGCTAATCTCAGAAAGTGTCTATCAAAATGCACGTTTTGGCCATAATATTTAAATTTGAGCATGTTCAACAAGGCAAAGAGTTTTGGAGAAGGTTTCTATCTTATCTGTAAAAAGCACGATGAAACTTCCATGTGACAAAAAGACGCTAGCAAAAGCAAAAAATATTTTGGCATTTACCATGTGAGGAATAGTGAGATAAAGACAGAGGAGGGATTCAAATGAATCTTTAATGCTCTCTGCCTATATATAAGATCCAAGACTCTAGAAGAAACCTCAAATGGGGGATTCTATGAAACTTCATAAGAAGATTCTAATGAAATCTTAGAAGAAGTGTTGGAGGATTGAATTGGCACAATAGGACTTCACAACAGTTGGAACTCTTTGCAAAAAAGGCCAAGATTGAAAGTATTGGCTTTTTATTAACAATGCTTATCTAAAAAAGAAAATTGTTGTTTTTCAAAACTAAATTGATTCAATTTAAAAAATATCACACAATACAATATATTATATGTGTGTGTATGTGTATATAAATTCACTAGAGCTGAGGAGTGTTGCTGGGGTGTGAAACAGAATTATCAGAAATCACAGGTGTTGCAAAATAGAACTAACAGCCATCACAACGACCACTAACTAACTAACTATACAAAACTAATTTCTATGTGCATGTTTATTCTCAACACCCCCTCAAACTTAGGGAGGGATGAATCTCTATCCTAAGTTTGTCCTTGAATCTGGTGAACATGGTAACTGAGAGAGGTTTGGTTAATAAGTCCGTCACTTGGTCAAGAGCTGAGATATGCACCATATAAAGCTGTTTAGAGTTAACCAAGTCCCTGATAAAGTGCAAATCCATCTCCAAATGCTTGTACCTACTGTGCAGAACAGGATTGGCAGCAAGTAAACAGGTGCTATGATTGTCATAGTAGATTATTGGAGATATTTGTTGTGGGACTCCTAGTTCTCCCAATAGCTGTTGGATGCTCATGATCTCCGTTTGAGCTGATGCTATCGTCCTATATTCTGCTTCGGTGGTAGATCGGCTAACCTTTGACTGCTTGCCACTCTTCCAAGCTATCAAGTTTGTGCCAAGGTAGATGCAGTAACTAGTAGTCGACCTTCGATCATCCAAGTCCGAAGCCCAATCCGAATCTGCAAATGAGAGAATGCGATAGTCAGTGCATTTGGAAAAAATTAACCCTTCTTGAAGTGTACCTTGGAGATATCGAAGTATCCTCTTGACCGCCTTCCAATGTTGAATGGTTGGTGAATGCATAAATTGCGAGACTTTATTCACGGCAAATGCTAGATCTGATCTTATGATCGTGAGATATTGTAAGGCTCCTACTATGGACCTGTATCTCTTAGGGTCTTCAAAAGGGTCTGAGTCACCTTTACTCAGCTTCAAACAAGTCATCGTAGGTGTAGGCATCGGATTTGAATTTGTCATTCCAGCACGATGTAACAAGTCCTTTGCATATTGTGTTTGAGTAAGCATCAACTTCTGGTCAGGTAAATAATATGCTTCAAGACCTAAAAATAAATGAAATAAACCAAAATCCTTCAAAGAAAATATACAATTCAATTGCTTAATTAGGTTGTCTATTGCAGCAGAGTTGCATCCGGTGACAATAATATCATCTACATACATCAACATATAAGTGACATCAGAATTCGTTTTTCTGATGAACAATGCCACATCAGAAGTGGTATTCTGAAATCCAAGAGTTCTTAAAGTAGAGGCAAGAGTATGATACCAAGCCCTTAGGGCTTGCTTAAGACCATATATGGCTTTGTGCAATTTGCAGCCTTTGAGAGGCTGCCTCTCATTATATCCAACTAGCTGCTGCATATAGACATTTTCTGATAATATCTCATTTAAAAATGCATTATCAAAATCAAACTGCCTTAGGCACCGATTATTTGTGAGTGCAATAGTGATAATGATTCGTACTGACACTGGCCTCACTACAGGGCGAAAATTTCTTCAAAGTCAATCCCTTCCACTTGATGAAAACCTTTTGCAACTAATCTTGCCTTATACCTAAGAATTTTACCATCTGCATTCCTTTTAATGGCATGTACCCATTTGCACCCAACAATAGTTGCATTAGGTGGGGGATCAACCAGGGACCATGTCCCACATTTTGCTAGAGTCGCATACTCGTTCTCCATAACCTGCTTCCAATGAGGACAAGTGAGAGCTTGATTGACATTTTTTGGTAATTGGTTGATTAGCTCAGGAGTGTCAGCAACGGCCACCAGGTTTCTAGGCTTAACAATGCCAGATTTTAGTCTAGTGGTCATAGGGTGAATATCAGAAGAAAGGGATGGAGCGGTGGTGGCAGGGAGTGTATTGGTTGCAACAGGTAGATCCAGGATAGAGGAGCATGAACTATCATCTTAGGCTAATATAGATTTAGTGGTTGTTATGGGAGAGGAAATATTGGTATGTGTATGGGAATTTGGTGGACTATCAATGTGTGATAAGTGTTTATTTTCTGAAGAAGAAGGTTGGCTGGTAGAGGCAGAAGTGGAATCAGGGTGACTAATCAAAGGTATGACTCCAGTCGGTGCATGATTAGTGAAGGGAGGTGGGGACAGTGCAGAAAGGCCTGGAGCTTTCCATTTTTGAAAAGGAAAAATAAGTTCATCAAAAAGTGCATTTCTAGATATAAAGATCTTGCCCTCCTGATAGCCTAAGAACTCACACATTTTTTTATTTAAAATTGAACTTCCTTTAATTGTATGGTCGTAGTAAGGGATAGCAAGCACAACCAAATATCCTTAGAGACATATAATCTGGTGGTTTGTGAAAGAGAGCTTCATAAGGGCTTCGAAAATTGAGTTTTGTTATAGGTAATGTATTTATAAGAAAGCATGCAGTGGTAAAGGCAGCATCCCAATATTCTAAGGGCATGGATGCAGTAGCTAAAAGGGATAAGCTAGTTTCAGTTATATGTCTATGCTTCCTCTCTACACTCCCTTGTTGTTGGTGAGTGTAGGGGCATGATAGACGATATGAAATGCCATGCTCTTGAAGAAATGATGTAAAGGATTTTGACGAAAACTCCATTAAGCGACGCAGGGGAGAAATTTGGGGGAGAATTGATGTAAAGTTTTCAATTAACTGTTGTCCTAATCATAACATGTGTTACACAAGAGTCCTACACGTAGAGACTGGAGTTCGTAGCCCAGCAATCCTAGCCTATGGAGAAGACGGTAGCAACTCCGCTGATGCAGTTGTCAATCTTGACACGGTTTTGTATGAGATCGCATCTGAGCCATACAAGAATCGCATTTATGGGCTAGGATCGTTCTTCGTTAACAACTTCTGCACCTCCACATTGAGGGCTTCATATGCCTTTGCCACCAGCGCACTGTCAATCTTGAGGACAGCGTCAATTTGAGGGAGCATGTATCGAATCTCACCCGGAATCTTACCTGGAACCTTCACCAACAGGTTCAGCACCTGCAGCAGTCTGAGGATAGGTATAATGAGATCCTCACATGCATGTCAAATACAGATTCCCTCAGGTTAAAGTTTAAGCAGGAGTTGGAACGACTTTAGCGAATGGACTAATAGATGATGGTGTACTAGGAGCAGATGTGCGTTAGTGGCAGCGGTGCTGCTGGAGGGCACCGACATCACTGCCTAATCCGATGCTTGCAGGACCAAAGGATGACGATGATGACGACTATTAGGATCCGTAGTGATTAAGGTTTTGTTCTAGACTATTTGATTGTATTTTATTTATTTGACTTTTTATTTTATTCGTACACTTGTATTTAATAAAATTATTATTTGATTTCTCGTATTTAGAATTTGACTACTAATTGTATAAAAAAATAAATTAAAAAAAGAATTTGACTACTAATTGTGTTTTTAAAAAAATTGAAGTTACCGTCGAATTTACCAGGAGAAAATCCGATGGTAATTAGGCAGGAAATAAAATAATATAGTGCCAAAATTACCGGCAGAAATGTTCCACCGGTAATCAAATAGTTTTTAGGCAAAGAATTCATCGCAGAATCCGCCATTAATTACTGTCAAATTGAAAAATCCGACAGTAATTGATTAATTACCAGAGAGGGTTATACCGTTGGATTATTTTTTCCGGTAGTATGTTTACCGGCGAATTATTTTCATTATTCTGCCGGTAAATCCGACGGTACTCAATATTTTTTTGTAGTATTTTCAAAGGTTTAAAAAAATTTCAACCCTTATGAATGACAAATTTTCGCACATCAACTCCTCTCTAATATTAACAATCTTATATTATTTTACACACTATATAAATCTATAATGTAAATATTCCATTTACATACCTACATTCACATACTCAGAAAATATGCATGCAAACATAATATTAAGATTCACAATGTGTATGAAAGATGACTTTTCGAATAGATATTGGTTTGCTAGTGCATTTACCATAACAATCACATCTGACTCGATTGTGCTGTCAACTTGATCATCATTATCATTTGGATCAATGATTTCACTTGCCTTCAAGTTCTTATTTTTACTATTATAACCTTCTCATTTCATATTTGGGCAAAATTCTTTAACTTTAAAAATAATTATTCTAATTTAATATACAACTCAATGATTAACACTAATGTTTAAGTTTTATGATATATTGAAAATATTTTTTGCATATATACTTGTTTTATCGATGATGGCATACATTATTTAAAATTATATAAACCCATCAAATACTAATACAAGATGTCTATATAAAATATTTGTCAATTTTTTTAATATTTGAAGAACTATATTTCGAAAAATACACTTTTAAACCTCAAACGATATTGTAAAAGAAAAAAAAAATTCACATACAAATTTCATACTCTTAATATTTGTGATACAATGGTATACATTTTAATTAATGCCACCCCCTTCTCATTGTAATTAATATTTTTTAATACAATTCACCCCTATATATTCACTTTTCAAAATTATTAGTCCCCGGCATGCATTTTCAAAATTCAGCCGGCAAATTCATTTTTTAAAGTTTAAAAAATCAAAATACAATTGATTCCCGCAAATTACTCTTTAAAAATTTTAAAAATAAAATAAAATATAAACTCATATAGAAACTTTTTAGCCGCATTTGAATACTCCTACAGTATCTAAGTAAAGGTACAAAGAACATTCTGTCTAATTAAGATAAAAGTACAAATAACAATTAAGATAGAAACTCATTGAATTATGAAGATAAGGGCAAAAATAATACAATTGTTTTACCAAACTCGTTCAATTTTGTTATCATTATATAATTTATGTTTTGACGTTTATAGCCCCAAACATTTTTCTCAAACTCTACCACCGATCACACATGGTGTGAGTTGACTTGAAAAAAAAAAAAAGAAAGAAAGAAAAGCCGACACTCTATAAAAGACTCATTCAAGCAACAATTCGTAAAAAAATTACAAATTATTTCTGATGATTACGTTGATCACCATGCATCTAGAGTCTACCCGAAATTCTGTCATAGATTTGACCTATTATTATTTTGCGTATAAAGCTATAACTATCATCATCTTGCGTTGATTGCATGCAATTCATTTCATCATTATAAAAGGATGACCAAGTGTTGTATCATATAACCACCTTTCAATAAAAATAATCTATGACAAGTTAAAAAGAGAAGTTGAAGAGCTAGAAAAATTAATAGAATCTCTAGAAAATAGTGATGAATCAATGATAGAGTTTGCAGAAATTTTAAAATAATGAAGTATAAAAAGATTGAAAAACCAGAAAATAAAATAAAAAGAAAAAGGGCAGAAAAATTAAAAAGTAAAATAAAAGAGTATAAAAAGGAATTAAATAACCTTCAGATCAAAATTGATGACCTTATAATAAAAAGGATAGAAATAAGAATAAATATAAACAAATTGGAATTAAACTTAAAAAATTTATAAATGCCTGGAAAACCATATTATGACTTAAAAGAATTAAAGCTGTTGAAAGAAAAAATGGAAAATGAAGTTGAAAAATTAAGAAGGTATTTAGAAACAACAGAAAGTGTAGAAATAAAAGAAGTTTTTGAGGATTTAAGAAATTATATTAAAGAAAAAGACAAACAGATAAAAGATTTTATATACAATAATCCATGCAAAAAAGAATATTATAAACTAAAACAAGATTGAAAACTATAAAAATGAAATTACAATATACAAGGACTAGTAAAAAATTACAAAATTGGTATAAATTGGTATCAGAGCCAAGTTAACGATTAAGGGTAACACTTTCTCCTTAAGCAACACTTTTAGTGATACACTTTTAAACCAAATAAAAACAAAAATCTGTAAATCTGTACCAAAGTGCATCTGTACACTAGATGGACCCTTCAATTAAACGTAACTTTCCTTTATTTGATCAATTGTTACCAAAAAGTTCAATATATATTAAAAAATTCTAAAAGACCATGCATTATTAACTTCCCCCTGGATTCCTCCAATTTTGTCTAACACAAAATGCATGCATTAGCACCGTACATGAGGCCCGCAACGACAATTAATGAGAAAATAAAGATTGCAATTTTGATCGGATAAAGTGATTTTTCATAAAGAAAAAAGTGCATCCCTTTTTTTTAACACTTTAAATATATAAGTCAAAGCTCTAACCACCATTGTCCGGATATTAGTGTCATTGTCTCAACTGTACAATTATCATTATCTTGTGGCACTATATATATTTGCCACCATTAAGCTGCTGTGCGAAATGGATCACAAAGTGTTAGCGATAACGAATCAAATCAAAGGCAACATTAACGGACAAAAGATAAGAGATTGAGGTTTGGTTTGATAAAACTTTTTTGAAAAAATATTATATTTTTGAAAAGATAAATATTTTATTTTATATGTTTATGTTTATAATTTTAAAAGTTAAGAGTAATATTT
>NC_029787.2:28317715-28333920 GCF_000816755.2 Arachis ipaensis
AACATAACTCGTATAACTTTTAAAAAAGATAACTTTTAAATGACAACTTTAGTTAATTATTTTTGAAAAGTAAAAATTTTAATAAATCAAATTGTTTATGAGTTATCTGAAATATCAAGAATTGTTGTGTTTTGAGCTGGAGATCTTTTTGGTTTTCAAGTTTGGATGTGTAAATGATGGAAATTGACCTATAGAGATATTCCGACAATCAGGTTAGAATGTATTTCATTAGTAGGGTTAGTGAAGGTGCGTATATCATACTTAGAGAAACTGGTGGTGGCTTCTCTTTATATAGGTTTGGCCACTTATCATATCTTTTGGATTGTTAGGAGATATGGAATATTTGAATTTAAATGTCAGTTAAAAATGTACTGATAATTAGGAGTTTTGGGCCTTGGGTTCGTGTAAAAATAAAGGTCTTTTATCGAGTTTTGTACATGAGCCATTAAGGCTAGAAACCGGGTGAGTACATAAACAAAGAGATATCTTGAGTAAAAGTTATAGAGTAGAATGAGAGAGCGAGAGAGGGAGAGAGCGCGTTGGGAAACCACCGGACGGGGAGGGTCGAGGCAACAATTTTTAGGTAAAGATCCGAGGGTTTGGAACCGAGATGAGTATCTTCGATTGGAACAGGACTCGTTCACCGTGTTTGTAGACAGACTACCGGTAGACATATCGAAACAAGAATTGTTTGGTTTGTTTTCATGGACAGGGAGGATTAATGATATCTACCTCTCCAGGAAGATGAGGAGTGGCATGGTGTATCTCTTTGCATTCATCCGATATACCACAAAGGGTGGAGCTTTAAAAGCAATTTCAGAGATGAATCGCTTGTGCTTAAGGGGGAAGGAGATCTTTGTAGGGGAGGCAAAGTATAGAAGGGATGTTTCTAAGGGAAAGCGGACACTGGAAAATGCAGATACAAGGAGAGAACCAGACAAAAAGAAGATTGAAGGGGGGGAAATCTCAGATCGAGCATGATTATTCTCTGGTAGATAGTGTGGTTGCCAGAGGGATAAGAATAGATCCGACTGATAGCCAACCGGGGGGAAGCAAAGCATTGGAAAATACAAATGATCCGCACGCAAGTAACTTGCTGAAGGACGGAGAGGGCTTGGGGGTAAGGACAATCAAGGCCTCAGTGGAGGAGAATAATTGGAATTGGTTGAAGCGGAGCATTGTTGGAAGTACTGTGCAGGCTATTGATTTCCGGTTATTAAGCGTCGTAGCTCGAACGGAATGGCCTAAAGTCGTAAAGGTTTATGCATTGGGAGCATACAAAGCCTTGTTAGTCTTTGATAGCACAAACAGTGCGGATGAGGCGCTCACTATCCACATGACTGATTTCTTGAAGTTTTTTTATCGAGTAGGACGCTGGAGTGAGTATGATCGTTGTGACAGTAGACGAGTATGGATTGAGTGTATCGGAGTTCCGCTACACACGTGGTCTGAAGCTACGTTTCGTGCGATTGGTGAACAATGGGGAGAGGTCGTGGTGTGCGAGAACGCAACAGTGTCATGCTTGTCGTTTAGCGCTGGTCGGGTGTTAATTGATACGCCAAGGTTTGATGTTATTCACGAGAAGATATGCATGCACGTTGGCAAAACTAGGTTTGATGTTTTTGTATCGGAAGTGAGGAGTGGAACTTGTGACTCATTGAGCGGTGCAGAGGGGGGCACTGTCGCACGGAACCAGGGGTGGTCTCTTGGCGAAGGCTCCGATGGCATGGGCATTACAAGAGTTTATGAGGCTAACTGTCATGGGAATCAGGCCACAGGGGACATATCGGCAGATGTGATACTGCCGACGGTGGGGGAGGAAGATCAGGTGAAGGGTAAAGTAGTAATCTCATCAGAAGATCTGAATGAGTGGAATAACGAATTTTTTGTTTCCAAAATAGTAACGCCTACATTTAAGGGATTTGATCTCAATTTATCACAAGAGGATATTGGGGGATCACGCACTAATTATGGGGAAACAGTTTCAGATAGAACTAAGTCATGGGACGTTCCTGGTGGGCAAATATGTGCTGAGGTAGAGGCTGCTATTAGTGCTAAGGGGATTGGTTTGAGGCCCACTGAAGATGGAACCCAAAACTGTTCTTCCAATGTTAAGGGACTTACTTTGGGCTTCCAACACACAGGCCCAAAAATTGGAATTGAAGGGAAAACTGGGCTGACTGGCGCTGGTTGCATGCTGGATCGGGTGTCACATATGACCCGGACCGAAACCTGTGCTGGTGAGGACTCGGGGCGTGCCTTCGATGGAGTACACGAGGGCGGTGCGGCGGTCTTCGGCGGGGGACGGACCCAGTCTTCTTGTGCCGATCCTTTGTCGGAAGAAGGGGAAGCTCATGAAGGCGAGGTAGTGCGACGGGGGCAGGGATGGCTGGAAACTCAAGCCGAACCGGGAAGCCCGAGCCTTGACCATGACAGGACTGGGGAGCTGAGGTCACCGGCGATGAATGCGGTGATCCTTGAGGGGCGACCGGATTTGTGGGTAGGGACGGATCGAAGGAGCGGTGGGGATCGAGATATGGGTTTGGCTGGAACAGACCGAGTTGGGGGAAAGGCGGGGAATGGTGGGACTGACGACTTGGGGGTGGCGGACTTGCAGCCCGATGGCAGTGGTCTGGGACTGGTAAAGTCGCTGGTGGTGGAAGGCACGAAGGCTGGTGAATCAATGGATGCAGTGGGTGATGAAGTACGGGCTGCAGCTATGAATAGTGGTGAGTCAGAGACATCTGAAACTACACGGCTAGAAGAGATGGAAGAAAATCGGAAGGCGTGGAACTTAGCTCTGGAGTGTGGAGCTGTGCAATATGACGAGGAAGACGATATTATGATGATACTCCAGGAGCAGAATGAGGCACTAGCACTGAAGAAAAAGCAGGCCAAACAGAAAGAAAAGGCTAGAAGAAGTCGTCCGAAAAATCGGAATAAGGTGTGTAAAACTGTTTTAAAATGAATTTTTCATCCTGGAATGTTAGGGGGTTGGCGGGAATTGGTAAATTGAGTATGGTGAAGAATTTTAGGAGGAGATTTAATTTGCATATGTTAGGCTTGATAGAGACAAAAAAAGAGGTTTTGACTAAATTTGACGTAGTACAACTGTGGGGTAATGATGTAGTAGGATGGGAGTTTGTGGGATCGGAAGGTGCCTCTGGTGGTCTACTGTTGATGTGGGATGAAACGGTTTTTAATATGAGAAATTGTCATAAAGGAGCTAGATGGTTATGTGTGGATGGAGTGCTGGTTAAAAATAATTTTCGGTGTGCCTTCTGTCTAGTTTATGGTGAGCATATTAGGGAGGAAAAGCTTATTGTGTGGGAGGAGCTGAGTTTCATATCAGGCTTATGTCAATTACCTTTCTGCTTTATGGGAGATTTTAATGAGATTACTCAATTAGAGGAGAGAAAGGGGGCTACTTCTATGCCGGTATCCGCAGTTGAGTTTAAAGATTGGATTCAAGATATGGAGCTTGTGGATCTCGTTTTGTCTGATTGTAGGTTCACATGGTTCAGGGGCCAGTCATGTAGTCGTATTGATAGAGTACTGGTTAGCTTGGAGTGGCTGGAAGAGTTTCCTGAAACAAGATTACGAGGAGGGCCACGAGGGTTGTCAGACCATTGTCCGTTGGTCATGGATGTCACACGGATGGGAGGGGGACCCAAGCCTTTTCGAAGTTTGGATTCTTGGTTTACTCATGATGGGTTTTTGAGGATGGTGAAGGAGGAGTGGAGGAGCATAGGGGAGAGACAATTCTTGGACAAGCTCAAGGCTATGACGACCCCACTGCGCAGATGGCATAGAGAAAATTTTGGAGATATGGATAGGAGGATTGATAGGTTTGAAGAGGAGATCAGGAAGGTTGATGCAGTTTGCGGATGATACTATACTGTTCTGCCCTCCAGAGGAAGAGACTATAAGGAATTATAAACGCTTACTGCGTTGCTTTGAACTGATGTCCGGGTTGAGTATCAATTTTGAGAAGTCCAGTTTCATTCCAGTTAATTGTGAACAGCATTGGACGGGCCAGATGTGTCAGCTATTGGGATGTAAGGAAGCCTCTCTACCAGTCCGATACCTTGGAATTTCTCTGGGAGCGAATCCAAGGTTAGTTAAGACCTGGAAACCGGTGATTGATAAGGTGGAAGAAAAGTTGAGCTTGTGGAAGGCGAAGACTCTCAATAAAGCGGGCAAACTAGTTCTCATCAAATCCGTCCTCAATAGTTTGCCTATATACTATCTCAGCCTATACAAGATGCCAAAGGCAGTTGCAGAAAAGTTGATCTCGCTGCAAAGACGGTTCTTATGGAGTAAGGAGGATGGGAAGATAGGGATGCCACTAGTGAGATGGGAGATAGTGATGGCTCCTAGAAAGGCGGGTGGTTTAGGAGTGGGAGACGCAGTAATTAGGAATACAGCCCTTTTGTTCAAGTGGTGGTGGAGATTTTCGAAAGAAGATTGCCCTTTATGGAAGAGAGTAGTGTGCTCTTGTAACAACATGAACCCCTCTGCGATGCTGTGTGGTCAGCCTGTTCCTGCAAGAGGGGGCCCTTGGAGAGATATCTGTCAGCTCCAGATCAGAGAGCCACAAATCAGAGAAAAGATGATCAGAGGCTTATCTATGGATGTAGGGAATGGCAGAACAATCAAATTCTGGGAGGATGTCTGGCTACCTGGTGGGAGGTTGAAAGAGATGTTTCCTAGACTTTTCTCGGTTTCAAACCTCACAGGATCTGTTATAGGGGAATGCGGGTTTTGGGATGGGTTAGAATGGATCTGGAGTCTCCAGTGGAGGAGAGAATTATTTCAGTGGGAGCTGGAGCTTCTACACCAACTCCATGAGGTCTTGCAGTCAGTAAAGATAACAACTGAGAGGGAGGACAGGGTGGTCTGGAAATATGATAAAACTGGTATTTTTACTACTAACTCCTTTGTGCAGGTGATGCAGGAAGCAGCTCCCCCGGAGGATATTACTAGCTATAGCTTTACTAGTGCTATTTGGAAGGGATTCGCTCCGCCAAGGGTTGAGCTATTTTCGTGGTTTGTTTTGGTTGAGAGGGTGAACACTAAAGAGAGACTATGCAAACTAGGTGTCATTGACCAGCATGATAATTTATGTGTTCTATGTTGTAAGTCTGTTGAGTCTGCTGCTCATCTTTTTATTAGCTGTGAGATCACTTGGCAGGTGTGGTGTGCATGGCTATTCGCCCTTGGCAGGATATGGACTATGCCGGGTACACTAAAACAACACTTTGAGAGCTGGACGAATGCTTCGTCTAGAAAGAATGAGCAGAGGCGGTGGCTGATTGGGTTCTTTGCTGTTATCTGGGCAGTTTGGCTAGAAAGGAATGGTAGAGTCTTCAACAATAAAGGCTCAGGGGTGATGGAAATAATAAACAGATACTTTATGCTCTCCGACGAGTGGCTTGGTGGTGAATCTCTTGGTTGTTGATGGCAATGCCGAAGATGACTAGAGGGTGTTTACTTCTTGAGTTATTCAATGATGGGTTGTACGTTGAGTAGCCTGTTACTTATGTGTCTTATTGCTCCATCTTGTTGTGTTGAGCACTTTTTATTTAAAAAAAAAAAGGCTAGAAACCGGGTTCGTAACACAAACCTAGATATAATAGTGATAATTAAAAATGTCAATGAGATATGTACGTGAGGATATGAGGATTAGGGATGGCAGTGGGACGGGTGGAGACGGGTTTTAGCCCTACTAGACCCCACCCTGCCGTCCTTTTACTCAGGTACTACCTATCCTATCATTACCCGCGGATAGTAAACTGCAATACCCTAACCCGCTATCCGTTCCTATAAAAATTAAATAACATTTTAATTTTTATATATTCGTGTATAAATTAAGACAAAAACATAAAATTCATAGATAAATTAAAATACAAACATAAATTCATAAAATTTTATTAGCTCAAATAACTTGAATTTTAAAAAAAGTTAGTGTTAGATCACTACAAATTTAACAACATAATAAAGAAATTACAATATTAGATATAAAATAGACTTCAATCCTTATTTTTTTTTATTACTTTTCACATCTTTATCATTATTAAAAGTTTACAAATCAAGATTTAAACTTAAAAATTGATGGTAATCAGTGGCTAAGAGAAGGGGAGTTGAATCTTAGCCCCTTTTTGCTGAATCTTACTTTATCCTTTTTCAACGAAACAACAGGAGATATTTTGGCTTTTGTCTCGTGCTGAGTTGAGAAACACTTTTGTTTTGTCTCGTGCCGAGTTGAGAGATACTTTTATTTTTGTCTCCTAATCAACAGAAACAGAGAAAGGAGTAGAGAAGAAGAAATAACACCAGATATATCCTGGTTCAGCTACTAGGTGCAATGTAGCCTACATCCAGTCTCCATCACAATAATAATGATAGAATTTCACTATCTTTTCACAAGATTACAAACACCAATTTCTCCCTAGGAATTACCCATTCCTATCTGGGACAAATCTAGATTCTAAACCCAATCTGAATTTGACTAGGACTCAAAACCTAGCTTTCAACAGCAAAGTGCTGACCCAACTTGCAAGGGAATCCCCACAGGATCATGACTCACAACAGAAAGATGTACAAAGAAACTTTGAGACACCTATGGCTTTTTCTCTAATTTTACTCACTGCCTTTTTCCTCTCAATGACTTTTTCTTACAAATCTCACCATTTTTGCCTTTTACCATGAGACTCAGACAGACAAAACTAAGAAAAAAAAACTAAATGAACATTATTGAAGGAGAAGAACTCATGAAGCTTTTGGGTAGCTATGAGAACTCTGTACTTTTTCACTTACTCTCCTTGATTTCAACCATTGGCCGTTCACCCTTAATATAGAAGGGGAAGCTTCCAAGGTTGAAACCGGTTTAACCAACCCAGCAACTTCTTCTCCAACCTTAGAGTAGCAGTAGTTCGAACAGAGAAGAGATAGAGAGAACCCGAATCTGTTTGCATGTACCTCTCTCGACCTTTTTCATTCATTTTCTTCAATCTTAGCCATTGATCTTAACTTTGGCCCCAAGAATTAATTCTGACCATTGATAAGTTTCTGACCCAAGGTGGCTTCACATTCTCCATGGTTTCCATTTCCATGCATGAGACCTTAGAGTTTTTCTTCTTGATTCTCGGTGAAGCACAAATGAAGAAACAAACTTTTGTTGAGCTTTGACCTTGAGAAATAAGCTATTGATGGCGAACAATAATAGTTCTAACATGGTGCCCTACACTCTGACAGAAGAGCAATCCAGCAACAGACCTCCATTCTTCAATGGAAAGAATTACAGTTATTGGAAGGAGAGAATGAAGATCTTTATTCAATCAATAGATTACAACATCTGGAAGATCATTCTGAATAGTCCCCATGTCCCAACCAAAACAGGAGCAGATGGTGTAGTCACTCCTAAAACTGAGGCCGAATGGAATGATGAAGATAAAAAGAAAATAGAGATCAACGCCAAAGCAGTCAACTTGGTCAACTGTGCTATCAGCTTCGAGGAGTACCGAAGGGTATCAAGATGCAAAATAGCGAAGAAAATCTGGGATAAGCTTCAAGTCACCGTTGAAGGCACTACCCAAGTCAAGCGGACCAAAATAGACATGCTGAGCAAAGAGTACAAAATGTTCTCCATAAAGGAAGGGGGGACAATTGATGAAGTTTTTGAAAGATTCAACGTCATCATCAATGGCTTGGATGCTATGGGGAGTACTCACCCAGAACTTGTGCTAGTGAGGAAAGTTCTGAGAAGTCTCACTAAAGAATGGGAAACTAAATCTATAGTTATAGCTGAGAGCAGTGGTATTGATCAAATGACATATGATGATCTGAGATAAAATTTATTTGCTTTTGAAACTACCTATTTAAAAACTGACTCAAAAAGGAAAGGAATTGCTCTCAAATTATTCACTGAGTCCCTGGATGATGAATCCAGTGATAATTTATCTGATGACGAGTTTGTTCTTTTTGCTAAGAAATTCAGGAAAATGATGAAGTTGAAAGAACAAAGAAAATGAGGCAGTTCAAAAAAACCAAAAAGGGATTTAAGTAAGATCATATGCCACAACTGCAAAGAGGCTGGACATTACAAGTTTGATTGTCCGAAGTTGAAGAAAGAAGAAAATACCAAAAAAGAAAAGAAGAAGGGGCTGATGGCCTCTTGGAAAGATCTAGAAAATGATTCAGACGAAGA
Organism: Arachis ipaensis; assembly: GCF_000816755.2. Taxonomy (NCBI): domain Eukaryota; kingdom Viridiplantae; phylum Streptophyta; class Magnoliopsida; order Fabales; family Fabaceae; genus Arachis; species Arachis ipaensis. The sequence continues at coordinate 28,325,925 of NC_029787.2, forward strand.
AGAAGAATCAGAGAGCAAATCCCAAACCTGTCTCATGGCCAATCAAACGGATGAGGTAATTTTCATTGAACTTTCTACTAAAGATCTTCATCTTATGATCGATCACCTCACTGAGAAACTAAGATGCTTCTTAAATGAAAATCATGAACTTGAATCTCAAAATGACTTGTGAACCCTAAGATAATTTTAGTGTTGATGTATGAAAATTTAGATTGAATTATATATTTGAAAATAATTTGGTGATATTGGAGGCAAATTGGCAAAGTTGGGAGCATGAGCTTGAACTTTGGGGCTGTGGATATTTGTTAACAGTGGATACTTGAGGCATTCCGAGCTTATGGAGGAATCGGCCAAGGTATGGTTTCAGTTTCTCGTAACTAAAATATAATATGTCGTGAAAACTTAGGCTAGTTGATCGTAGGTTAGATTGAACCAGGATGATTTGTTAAGGTTTAGTGAATTAGTAAAACTGTGGAGTCGAATATGTGAATGTGTTGCTGAATTATTTAGTAATGATGAGGTTTGAGTTTGATTGTAAATGTTGATGTTGTTATATTGATGATTTACGAGTATTGTTGCTTTAGTTATGATTGTGTGAGTTAGAGTTGATGAAATTGAGTGTTGAAGTGTTGTGGAATGAAAGAAATGGTTATGAAATTGTTTTAAGTGTATTTAATGTTGTTTTGGGTTGTGAAACTTGGTTTGAAAATGAGAATTTAAAAAATAAAGATTTTGAACTCTTTTGATAAAAGCAGATTTTTAATGAACTTCGGCGGTCCATAACCTGAGCATCGGATATTGAATTTGAGTGAATTTTGATTCAAATTAAAGAGAGTTTTAAAAGCTTTAAGATGGTATAAACTTTGTGAAAAACAAAATTCCATAGAGAAAGTTATGGATGTCAGAAATTATGTATAAAAATTGAATTTTTGAAGTTATAGGAAAAACCAAAAACTCTGTTTAAGGTCAATTAGTTAGGTTTTGGGTTACGGAGTAAGGGTTAGTGAATGGAAGAAGATAGAATTGGTGTCAAAGGAGTTGAGGATGGGGATGCTTGATTTGATGAGGATGATGAGAGTAATGAGGATTTGTAATTTAAAGAGATATATGTGACCGAGTAGTAGGCAGTGGTGTTGTCCACTTGCTCCGGGTATGAGATGAGGAAGGAGAATTATGAAAAGCTAAGTTAAATATAGAATTTCGAATGAATATGATACATGAGAATGATTGATTATGAAATGTTGATGAATTATAATTAATGATTGACTTGAGATTGAATGAATTCTTAAATGAGATACCTGGGTAGTAGCAAGGATTGTGGTTCCTCCCGCTTGCTCCAGGTCAGTGTTGGTGACGCCTGGGTAGTAGCAGCAGTAGTGGATTATTCCACTTGATCTAGGTTAAACTTTCAAACACCTGCCTGGGTAATAGCCGCAGTAGTGGTTATTCCACTGGCTTTGGGTTAAGCGGATAGTAGCAAGGGGGTTGTAGTTCAAATTCACTTGCTCCGCAATGGGTGTTTTTGTCCATGGTTAGCTACCAGGACGTGTCGGGTTGGCTATATAACCGACAGATGATATCATCAGCCATAGGACAGGCATACATCATATGCATATGTGTGTTTTTTTTATTGTGCATTAATTGGGCTTGCCTATGTGGTCATTATACGTACTTGCTAAATTTGCTACCTATTGTAATTGTATTCTACTTGTGTTTGCATTGTTTGTATCTTGTTTGTCTGTGCTTTGGAGTTCTGGAGGAACGGAGGAAGGTGAGAAGCTAAAGGATCAAGTTAGGTTTGAGTTAGAATTTTGAACCTTTAGCAATCCCACCTTGTTTATGGCTTATTTATGGTTGTAAATAATAGTTTTAAGTTTGTAATTTTTGTTGGAAGTTCTAGGATCGCCTCTGACTTTTTTGGAACATTATATATTAGCTATGTGGGTACCGTTACCATGCTGAGAACCTCTGGTTCTCACCACATACATTTTTCGTGGTTTTCAGATGCAGGTCAAGCGGCACCTCGCTCAGGCATTCTATGAGATCCTATCAGCGAAAGATCCTTGTGTGTTGGGTTTACATTTTGGTTAAGATGTACATATAGATACTATTATATCTCCACTATGTATATTTTATGTTTTATCCCTCTTAGAGGTTGACTTGGAGAAATAGGTTCTATAAACTGTGTTTTGAGTCTCTTTGGGGTTTTTTTCATGTATATATGTATATTTGCTTTGGCCGGTTTTAACTTCATGATCCGAGTCAGAAGCTTTGCTATTTGTATCTTGGAACTCTTTTCCTATGTATATTTGTTGCTTTACTTCTATCCTGTTTCGTTTACGTATCGCTTACGTGAGGGCGGCACTTTTCTGTTTAATGCTTTTGTTTTAACCTTCCTTCAAAGGCTCCTAAATAAAAGCTTTTTCATATATATATATATATATATAGAGGTTGTGGCGCCTTGCTGCCTCAGGTTTAAATCCTAGGTGTAAAGCTCTGTATAGTAAGGTGTTGCATTATGGTATTAGAATAGTTCGTTTCTGTAGAGCCTGATGGACGGACTGACTATACTTCTGAGCATACTCTGGCTATATGTATATGCTATTTAGGATGTCTGCTTGACATATATAGTATAAATGTTCATGAGCATTACTTTTGGAGATTCGAAACACTAGACTTTAGATATTAAGACTGATCACCTTAATATCAATTGTTCGATGTGGACAAGTCTCAAATTGCGTCTCGTGAATGCGAGTGAGATAATATGGTTGATTCTATGGCTGCTGCTATGCAAGCTTCTGCTAAAGGGATGGAGCGAACAAACTAGGATTAGTGATGTAGGCAATAATGGACCTGGTGGTAAAGACAACTAACGGAATTAGAACTTGTGCAGATGAAGTAAAGGTTGATGATGTCTAGTTAGTATGAGAAAGAGATTCAAGCCAGTTTTCGGTCGAATGGATTAACGAATAAGATCGTAATGATAAATGATCAGAGTGACAAAGCAAAAGCGAGTTGGAGCATTAATGTAGTGAGAAGTGTGTACCCTTCGGATTCTAAAATTTGAATGTAGATATCGGATGAAGTTAAAAAAATTCTTGTAGTTGAACCTAAAGGCTGAGCCTGAGACCATTAGTATGACCATTGGAACCTATCGAATGGGAACTCAAGGAGTTGCTCATAAGAAAAGAAAGAAGCATATATGGAGTTTAGAGAACAAACAAATTTTTTAGGGTGAAAATTTTTGTTATGGGGGTAGGATGTAAACCCTGGGTAATTAGTAAATAATTAATCAATAAAATAATTATTATTTAAAAAAATTAGAAACTTAAATTTTATAGTTTAAAGAAGTAGAAATAATTAAAATATGAATTTTGACACTAATTTTAAAGAATTTTTCCAAAATGGGACCAGCTGGCCGAACCAGTTGGACCGGGCCCAAACTGGGCCCAAGGCCCAACATATAAAATCCCCAAACTCAACCTTCTCTCCCCATTCTTCATTCATTTCACGCTAAGAAGAGATGGTGAGCTATGAAAACCTAAATTCCAAAATCAATCCAATCTTCAATCCTTCGTAACTTTCAATCTGGAGCTTCGATTGATGAGCCGTCAACGGCCACACGTTCGTCTCAGAATTTTCTACAAAATACATCCAACAATTTGGTAAGGAGATCCTGATTTCGTGCCTAGTTCTCCCCTCTTCAATTCGTGATTTTTGGGTTTTAGATGTTGAGGGTTTTGGTGTTTTGATGGTTTAGGTGAACTCTAGCGGTGAGTAATCACCAGATTTTGTCCATTTAACTCATGGGTAATGGTAAGGAAACCCTAACCCTTGTCGAATTACTGAATTTGTGAACCCTAAGGTAATTCAAGTGTTGTTGTATGAAAATTTAGATTGAATTATGTATTTAGAAACAATTTGGTGATATTGGAGGCAAATTGGCAAAGTTGGGAGTTTGAACTTGGGGCTGTGGATATTTGTTAACCGTGGATACTTGAGGCATTCCGAGCTTATGGAGGAATTGGCCAAGGTATGGTTTCGGTTTCTCGTAACTAAAATATAATGTGTCGTGAAAACTTAGGCTAGTTGACTGTAGGTTAGGTTGAACCAGGATGACTTGTTAATGTTTAGTGAATTGGTAAAACTGTGGAGTCGAATATGTGAATGTGTTGCTGAATTATTTAGTAATGATGAGGTTTGAGTTTGATTGTAAATGATGATGATGTTATATTGATGATTTATGAGTATTGTTGCTTTGGTTATGCTTGTGTGGGTTAGAGTTGACGAAATTAGTGTTGAAGTGTTGTGAAATGAAAGAAATGGTTATGAAATTATTTTAAGTGTATTTAATGTTGTTTTGGGTTATGAAACTTGGTTTGAAAATGAGAATTTGAAAAATAAAGGTTTTGAACTCTTTTGGTAAAAGAAGATTTTTAATGAAGTTCGGCGGTCCATAACCTGATATTTGAGTGAATTTTGATTCAAATTAAAGATAGTTTTAAAACCTTTGAGATGGTATAAACTTTGTGAAAAATGAAATTTCGTAGAGAAAGTTTTGGACGTCGGAAGTTATGTGTAAAAATTGAATTTTCGAAGTTATAGAAAAAACCAAAAACTCTGTTTAAGGTCTATTAGTTAGGTTTTGGGTTACGGAGTAAGGGTTAGTGACTAGTGAGTGGAAGAAGATAGAATTGGTGTCGAAGGAATTGAGGAAGGGGATGCTTGATTTGATGAGGATGATGAGAGTAATGAGGATTTGTAATTTAAAGAGATATATGTGACTGGGTAGTAGGCAGTGGCGTTGTCCACTTACTCCGGGTATGAGATGAGGAAGGAGAATTATGAAAAACTGAGTTAAATATAGAATTTTGAATGAATATGATACATGAGAATGATTGATTATGAAATGTTGATGAATTATAATTAATGATTAACTTGAGATTGAATGAATTCTTGAATGAGATATCTGGACAGTAGCAAGGATTGTGGTTCCTCCCACTTGCTCCAGGTCAGTGTTGGTGACGCTTGGGTAGTAACAGCAGTAGTGGATTATTCCACTTGCTTCAGGTTGAACTTTCAAACACCCGCCTGAGTAGTAGCCGCAGTAGTGGTTATTCCACTAAATCTGGGTTAAGCGGGTAGTAGCAAGGGGGTTGTAGTTCAAACTCACTTGCTCCGTAATGGGTGTTTCTATCCATGGTTAGATACCAGTACGTGTCGGGTTGGCTATATAATCGACAGATGATATCATCAGCCATAGGACAGACATACATCATATGCATATGTGTGTTTTGTTTGATTGTGCATTAATTGGGCTTAACTATGTGATCATTATACGTATTTGCTAAATTTGCTACCTATTGTAATTATATTCTACTTGTGTTTGTGTTGTCTGTATCTTGTTTGTTTGTGCTATGGAGTTTTGGAGGAACGGAGGAAGGTGAGAAGCTAAAGGATCAAGTTAGGTTTGAGTAAGAATTTTGAAGCCTTAACTACTCGTACCTTGTTTATGGCTTATTTATGGTTGTAAAGAATAGTTTTAAGTTTATAATCTTTTGTCGGAAGTTATAGGATCGCCTCTGGCTTTCCCTGAATATTATATGTTAGCTATGTGGGAACCGTTACCATGCTTAGAACCTATGGTTCTCACTCCATACATATTTTGTAATTTTCAGATGTAGGTCAAGCGGCACCTTGGTGAGGCATTCTGGGAGCTCCTGTCAGCGAAAAATCCTTGTGTGTTGGGTTTACATTTTGGTTAAGATGTACATATAGATACTATTATATCTCCACTATGTATATTTTATGTTTTATCCCTCTTAGAAGTTAACTTGGAGAAACAGGTTCTATAAACTGTGTTTTGAGTCTCTTTGGGGTTTTTCTCATGTATACATGTATATATGCTCTGGCCGGTTTTAACTTCGCGATCTGAGTCAGAAGCTTTGCTATTTGTATCTTGGAACTCTTTTCCTATGTATATTTGTCGCTTTACTCCTATCCTGTTTCGTTTTTGTATCGCTTACGTAAGGGCGGCGCTTTTTTGTTTAATGCTTTTGTTTTAACCTTCCTTCAAAGACTCCCAGATAAAACATTTTTCATATATATATATATATATCTTTTACTTTTAGAGGTCGTGGCGCCTTGCCGCCTCAGTTTTACATCCTGGTGTAAAGTTCCGTGTGGTAGGGTGTTACATTGTACATCTTTCTGTTTTGTTTCATGATCCTTTGGGGATTCCCTTACAAGTTGGGTTAGCACTTTGTTGTTGAAAGTTAGATTGAGGTCTAGTCAAGTTCAAATTGGGTTAGAATATGGATTTGTCGCAGATAGGATTGGGTAGATCATAGGAAAAATATTAGTGTATGTAATGTGTTGAAAAGTTAGTGAAATTCCATTATAATTGTGATGGAGATTGGATGTAGGCTACATTGCACTAAGTAGCTAAACCAGGATACATCTGGGTGTTATTTCTTCTTCTTCTCTACTTCACTTCTATTTCTGTTACTCAGGAGCATAGTTGTCAGAACCGAACCGGTGATCGAACCGGTCAGGTCACTGGATCACTGGATCATTGGTTCAACTGGTGGGTCACTGATTGAATCGATTGACCCGGTCCTATGTAAATAAAAAATAAAATATAGTAAAAAATTTAAAATTAAAATTTAAAAGACATATTTTCACTAACATTTTAAAAATATCTAGCTATTCTAAAACAATATAAAACAGGAACAATAAGTATTTTGTTAATTTTACTCTATCATAAATATTTTTATTTTGTTTTTATATTAACTATAAGTATAATAGATATTAATAGATATTATATAATTATGAAAAGAAAAAATAAGTGAGTTTATAATTATTGTTAAATAAAAATATAATTAATTTAAGAATGAATGAGTTTATAACTAAAATTAAAATAAATTCAATAGAAGTAAATTATTTGCTGAAAGATATTTTTTCTTGATGAGGAGGGTTCGAACCCCAACTTCAACATTTTGAAAAAATTTTGAAACTCAAGCAGTTCGGTCGAACCGGTCTTATCGAGTTTAACCAGTTTTAATCGATTCACTTCGAATTTAATCGGTTCGCACCGGTTCGTTACCTCATCCGGCCAGATTATTATTATTATTATTATTATTATTATTATTATTATTATTATTATTATTATTATTATTATTATTATTATTATTATTATTATTATTATTATTATTAAAAACTAAGTAAAAGTAATTTTTATTTTTGTTATAGCTAAGTTAAGGTTAGGGTTTATCATATTTATTTGGTGAATCAAGTATTTGTTTAGGGTTTCTTTGATTTTGTTTACTTAATTATATATGTGTTTGATTAGTGTAGTAAATAAGATAGGATAGATAGATGATAGATTAGTGTAGTATTTAATATATAGTGATTAAAATAAATTAGGATAATGTATTGTGTGTAGAATAAAAATTTTTAAACTTGTTAAACAACATATTTTAGTTAGAAAATGAACATTATTGGTTGAACATGTATAACTAAATATGATAGATTCGTTTTGATTTCTTAAATTTTTTTTGTTATAATGAATTTACAATAGCGGTGTTTGATACTACATCAAAATTATATATAAAAAATAAATAAATAATTTTAAATAATTAACATCATATATATATAGTCGAGCCAACTCACGAATTAATGAGTTGAGCATTAAACTTGGCTCACCAGCGCACGAGTTTAGCATTTCAAGATATTAACGAATTGAGTTCAAGCTAAGTTGGCTCATGAGCTAACTTGACTCAATTCCAATCTTAGTCATTATCGAAAGTTTTTAATTACTGAAGAGACTTTAAAAAAAAAACTAAGAGAATATAAAATAAAAAGATATTACATTTAACTCAAAACTTTAAGATAATAAATTAATGAATCTCTCATTTTATAAGTTTCTCACTCTCCTTTATTTTTTTTAATATAAAACTAATTTTATACCTTTCTTACCTTTGCAACATTAACAGAA
>NC_029787.2:28333936-28334672 GCF_000816755.2 Arachis ipaensis
ACTCGATTTTATTTTAAATAAAATATTTAAATAAATAAAATATTTAAATAAATAAAATTCAATTAATTTATTTTAATTTTTTAAAATTTTATTTAATTTATTTCAGAAAAAGAACCTCTTTTTCCCGGTACAACACCATTAAAACTAAGAAAAATTATCATGTCTCTTTCAATATAACGAGTTAACGACACATATCTTCAAGAAAATTATTATCTCTCTTTCATTCAAATATGACGACACATTTAAAGAACCAGAGTTCAATGATTTCATTTTAAAAATGTTTCTTAATTGTCAAAATCAGATAATTAATAAAAGCTGGCTCCAAAGTTATGGCATTGTATTGAAAAGGTTGACCGTAACNAAATGTTATTTACATAAATTTATGGATATTTTGGATAAATTTATTAATTGAACAAATTAATTTAAATATTTGACATTTTTTTAAAATTCAATATAATTATGGTAAAATTTGAAAATATGTGTGATTTATTTCTTGATCTCGACGTCTTTTAAATTGGTTCATGTTAATTAGGTGAATCAATATAATAGTGGTTACAAAGGGATCAATATATTAGTGATTTCAAATTTCATTTCACTAATACTCCAAGAATAAATGCATCAAACTCTTTGATTGATAATGCTCTAACGTCGTAATTCCTAATTTTTTGAAAGCTGCGCCCTTTAAATTGCTTCTACTATTGAGTAGATGTGAATCAATATATTAGTGGTTATATAT
>NC_029787.2:28334750-28348661 GCF_000816755.2 Arachis ipaensis
AAAAAAAAAAAACAAAAAATATAAAAAATTATATAAATAAAAATAATTTTAAAATTTTTTTATTAATGATGACTGAATTATTTTTGTTCCAAACTTTTTCGGGTCAATAATAATATATTACTTTGGCTGGTGACATGCCCCATTAACTAACTAATTAAAAGTATATGCCAACCACCGTAATGACGATGCACCCTTGGTTGCAAATCATTACCATACAGCACAAAAGAACTCGTCTATTAAATGACAATTAATGCAACAGTATCCAAGTAACTACAATCACTAAATCTAATAAGAAACTATATATATAGCACTATAGGCTATAGCCATAATTACATTGCCATCAAAAAGTGATGATATCATTACTTGTGCACGAGTCCTAATCATTCAATTATGTATCAAAGTTACTTATTATTATTAATTAAATTATTTTTAAATATTTTGCAATCCTACGATTAGGGTTGACAAACGGTACAAAATCTATCGGGACGGCCCGCATAACCCACCGAAATAGGTGAGTTGTACTAAAAATTTAAAAATATTAAATTTAAAAAGTCAGACTAATTCGCACCATCTAATTTGTGGATTTTGGCAGACTTCGATGGAGCAGAACGGACTTTTCTAGTGAGCCAAGTGTTTTTTTTGTCAGGATTTTTTTTTATAAATTTCTGAGATGATATTGATCTATAAGAGGATAAAGATAATAATTAAAAATGTTCTAAGTTATATCTTGGATTATATTTTACGTTTGATTGATTATAAACTTAAAGATGTTTAACTATATGTTTTGGATAATGTTTGTTTTGGATAATGTTTGTTTTGCTTTAGACAATGTTAATTTTGTTATTTTGTTTCAAAAAACTTGGTTTATGATTATGATTATAACATATTTTATAATTATAAAGACTTTAATGTTTGTGAATTTAGAAATTATAATTTTTTATGTCTTTAAAAATTATAAATTTATTGAAATGATTGTGAAATTATATATATTGTTTAATATTTAATAGTTATAAAAAATAAAATAAAAAAGATATTTGGCGAGCTTCTCCCGCTAACCCGCCAACCTGCCATTAGGCAAGGCAGGGGAGGAATTCAGGACCGCCTCACTATAATGGTCAAATTTTTCCTCAATCATTTGAGAATGTGAGTTTGTATGTGAAAATTCATGTGATATTGTTATTCGTTTTGCAATAACATATGAGTAAGGTAAGAATATACTTGGTCAATATGTTGATAATTAAGTATTAAAGAGAGTCACAAATATTTTATAAACAACCTGTGTTAGTATTTGGTGGTTTCGTTCAATTTCAAATAATGTATGTAGCTGATGAAGCAAGTATGCAAGGGATGATTCTGATCTATCAGCAAACATGGACACAAGTGCCAGTTATTAAGCTATATGTTGAGTTTGAAGAATTAGTTGAGATTGTTTTATCGAATCCTAATATCGACAACAGTTTATGACACTGAAAATGAAGAGGATTTTGAGGGCATTTATTATATTGTTGGTCCAACTGAAAATGTGGATGAAGATGAGATAATAGTTGAGCCTGGCATTACAAAATGGCAAACGTACTAGCATTCTTTTATACTATGAATGCACCAGAATTTTCTGAGTAACAGGATTATTTCTTGTTGTTATTGGTGTAGATCCTGTTGTTGTTATGGACGGTGAATTTGTCGTCGACATGGAGTTTAGTTCTAGAGAGATTGTGATTGCGACAATTAAAGATTACACCATTCGCAGGGGTTTGTGGATTACTTGGTGTGTGAATATGAGCCAACTACATTTTATGCAAAGTGTGTATAATACGAAAAAAAGTTGCGACTGACTTATCAGAGCTAGTTTTATTAAGAGAAAGTTTTATTGGGTTATATGGCAGTACAATAATAGTCACACATGCACCAGAACTACCATTTCTCAAGATCATGCCAAGCTGAACTCATATAAGATTGCAGAGGTGATAAAGCCATTAGTTGAAGCTGACCCATCTTTAAAGGTAAAATCAGTAATCGCTAAAATATAGTCCAAATTCAATTATACAATAAATTACCGCAAAGCATAGCTGGTTAAGCAAAAGGTGATTGTGAACATTTTTTGTGGTTGGGAAGTTTCTTATGAAGCTTTGCCATCGTGGTTTAAAGCAATGGTACAAAAAGAGTCATCAACAACAATTGAGATCGAAACTGCACCAACATACCAAGGGAAAAAAGTGGTCCAGGATATTATGGACACGAGTATTTTGGAGCTTTTACCCCTTGCATTAGAGTATTTAGAAGCTGAAAACCAATCATATAAATAGATGGCACACATCTGTATGAAAAATGCAAAGGAGCTTTATTAATTAGTTGCAGTTTCTCAGTATGGCAATGACAATATTGTGTCTCTTGCATTTGCTATTGTTGAAGATGAAAATTCTGATGGATGGCATTTCTTTCTTATTCATTTGCACACTCATGTGGTGACTTGGGATGGTGTTAGGCATATCTTTGATCGACACGACTCTATTAGCTCAGCAATAGCATGTAATAATGGATCATGGGATCCTCCAAGAGCTATCCACATGTTTTGTGTTAGGCACATAACATCCAACTTCTTGAGGAGGTTCAAGGCACCGTATTTATAGAAGCTGATAGTCAACATGAGTACGTAAGTTATAGTGAAGTAACGATGTTAACATTATGTAGTGACACTTATTATTTTTTATTTTTTATTTTTTTTATAGGCTATTCTAGGACTGTGCATGAATTTAATGTATAGTATGCAAGATTACGTGAGCATGGGGAGGTTTACACTTAGTGGCTTGATTAGATCCCACGACAACAATATGCTTTGGCATTTGATAATGGATATCACTGGGGTCATATGACCACAAACCTAGTAGAATGCATCAATAGTGTATTGAAAGGGGAGCACAATCTTCCTATCAATTCAATTGTTAAGGCAACTTTTACAGACTGAATGAGTTATTTACTAGGAAGAGAGTTGAGGCTAAGGTTCGAAGGAATGCAACCAACAAACTTTAATCAAATCAGCAGGCAGTGGAGAACATCCAGGTTAACTTATTTGCACTACAAGTAAAACGTTGAGTACTGTCAGATTTAGCATCGCAGAGTAGCGACTAATTTATCGTCGAATTTACCAACGATAACCATGTCAAATTCGTAAGGTTTTTTAATTACCGGCGGATTTTATTCATGTTAAATCTGCTGGTAATTTTGGAGGGAAAATAAATTAAATTGGCGTGTCATTTACCATCGGATTAATATGACGGTAGCTCAATTTAGTGAAACGATGGTTTTTGGTGACTCGCAAAGGTTTACCGTCAGAAAATTCTGATGATAAATCCGACGGTAAAAGTGGCATAAATTCAAATCATGAACCTCTTCCCCCTCATTTGAACCCTCACCACCATCCCCCTCTCTCTCTCTCTCTCTCTCTCTCTCTCTCTCTCTCTCTCTCTCTCGTGTTTACCCGCTCGTGTTTCAGCTGCCGTCATTGTCCTCTGCTGCCACCGCCAAGACTACCTCATCGCCACCCCCTCTCCATCGCCATCAACTCCATCGCTAATGCCTCCTTCTTCTCCTTCCCCTCCCTCTTAATGCTGCTACGGTCCTTTCATCCTTCTCTTTTTACCTTTCTCAACCCATAGCCTCTAGCTCGTCCTCTCCTCTCTGAGCAAGGAACAAGCAGAACAGGGCAACCGTAGTCCAACTCCCTGCTCCAGCAGCTCACGACCGCCACCTCTAGCGCCAGCAACAACATAGTGTTGTCGCCATCCTCCCTTCGTCTTCGTTGCTTTCTACACCTTGCATTCAAGGTTTTTTGTTTGAACTCTATTTTTTTTCAAATCCTGTTAGTTAGATTTCGTTCATTAGATTGGTTTAACTAATTTAGTTAGTTTAATTTTATGTTTTAGTGGATCTAGGAGGTTAGGATAGTTTAGTTTAGATTTATAGATTCTGAATTGTTGCTGAAAGTGTTTGAAAATATTCTGAGTTTGCTGATTGAATTAATGGAGAAATTGTTGTTGAATTTATTTGGTTAATTATTTGATTGTGCTCATTCACTGTGTTAATTGCTGTTTTGCTATTTTGAATTAATTAGACTACTGTCTAATAAATTTATGATCAACACTGCTATCTTTTTTTTTTGGTTATCATTGATGTTGAATTTTGTGAATTGATGTTGCACAGATTACTTGTTAATGCTAAATTATGTTGTTTATGACTTTGCATGCCAAATATTTGTAAATATTCCTCAAAAAGCAAAGGCTTTTTATTGAAAATTTTGGTCAATCACTTGAAATCATTTATTGTTCTCCTCTTGTTTTGAATATTTGCATTGATGAAATTTGATTTATTTTTCCATCGACCGACATTTATGAATTTTGAATGTTTGAGGTTTCTTACCTAATATTGCAAGTTTGATACGCTTTACCCTATGGAATTTGATTTATTTAATTTTAGTTTAATTTAGTTTAGATTTGATTAGAATTTTAATTTTAATTTTCAATCAGTTTTAAAGTTAGTTCAGTTTAGTTTTCTAATCTTAGTGGATTTAGGTTGATTAAGTTAGGTTAGATTCAATACACATTAGATTTTGAATTATTGAAGTATTTAGAATTGTCTAATATGTTAATTGCTGCGTTGATGACTATTTTGCTGAGAAATTATTGCTGAGAAATTATTGCTGAGATCATTCTTCTAAAAACCGGACTAGGCCGACCAGTTCAACCGGGTTAATCGGGAACCAGTCACCTGGCCGGTCTGGTTGACCCCTAAAACTGTCTTGCAAAAAACCGGTGAAAAATCGGTCAAATCGGTGGTTAATCGGTGAACCGGACGAACTGGCTAGATTTTTAAAAGTGCCAATTTTTTACTATGACTCCAAAACGGCGTCGTTTTGACGAAAAAAAAAAGAAAACAAATCCACTTAGTTACTTACCCACATCAGGACCCGATAACCCAACCCCTTGAGACCTCAGTCCCCTACTCCACTCACTCACCAGCCACCACACTTCAACCCTAATTTCATTTCTTCCAATCTTCATCCAATTCCAATGAAGGGCACCGTCCCTCCCAGTCTACCACAATCGACGCCGCATCAGAGCTGCTGTCACTGGGCAGAAGGACCTCCAACAGGTGGATGGAAGTCACCGTCGCGAAGTGAAGCTTGCGTGGTCAGCGTCGTTGTCTGGTCGTCTGAACTCTGAAGCTTGCGTGGTTTGCATCGTCTGCTTGTCTGGTTGTCAGAAGCTTCTCTGTCAATGTCGTCGGGCATCTATTCTGCTGTTGTGACCTAGATGCCTTCTCTGTTCTCTGCCGCGGTGAGTTGAATTGGTTTTTCAACTATTTTTTTTGTTAATTATATGAATTGATGCAGAGTTTTTTATTTGGGTAATTATATGGATTGATGCAGAGTTTTGTATGTAATGGTTGTTCTATGTAATTTAATTTTGGATTATTTGGTTAATTAATTAATTGGTTAATTATATGAAATGGCTGCTGTATGTATGTAATTCAATGTTGGATTTTGAATTTTGCTGTAATTGTTGTAATTGCTGTTATATGTAATTCACTAATTTGTAATGACGGCAGTATGTAATTCAATTTTAGATTCTGAATTAGCTGTAATTATTGGCCTCGCTGATGTATGTAATAATTTGAATTTTGCAGTATATTGTATGTAATTTAGATAGAACAACCACAAAATTTTAAAGCCTTAGCGGCCGAGGCGTCGAAAAAAAGCACTATATCGAGGACAAATAGCAATGTTTCCTTCTTCTTCTCTTTGTCTTAACAAAAAGTCCAATAGGTCCTCCCATACTTTTGGGTAAATAGGTCTTTCCGCTTCGAACATATCAAGTTCGAATTGATCATCCTTTCCCATAGGCTCGACAGAAGCCATTTTGATTGAGAAGCCCATTTTCTTAGTTTCAGCAAAGTTTAACGTGACCTGAAAAGGATCAGAATCTACTTCATCTTAAGTTTCTCTACGAACTTTAGGCGCCCATCTTCGATCGCCTTTTTATCAAGTCCTTGAAACGTACACAATTATTAGTATAGTAGCCTAGAGCTTGATGAAATTTACAAAATTTTTTATTTCTAAAAATACGAGTTGTTTGTCATTTAAAAGCATGTCGAATATTTGCTCTACTTTTATCAAATCGAAAGAATAACTTCTTTCTCCTGACAAAGAGTTTTGTCTTTTGCTGGATTAAGAGATCAACACACATACGAGGGTCCATCTTTTAATTTTGCAGCAAAGGCAGACTGATTATTCGGCTCTTCTTCACTCATATAATCAACATAATTTACCTTCTTATTTAAAAAATGTTTCCTTTTGCTTGATTCAAGTTCTTCTTTTTTTTATGTAATTTTTCAATCTGTTGTACTTTATTAGCTAACTGAGCCAAGTTTAAAAGTTGCTGATTCACTAATTTCTTTCGAATATTAAAATCAAGACCATTAATTGCCATCTTGACTACCTCAGGTTCAGGTATATGAGTAAAACATTTGTTTCTCATATTCTTGAATCGCATGAGATAGTCATCGATTGATTCCGTCTTTTCTCTCTTTATTGTAAATAAATCAGATAAAGTCACTTTCATTTCACATCTAAAGAACTGATCATGAAAGCTTCTTTCTAATTGGACCCAATTATGGATCGAAGTTAGGTTGCAAGTTTAAAAACTGTGTAAATGCATTTTTTTCAGGAAAGAAAAAAAATATCTCATTTTCAAATATTCATTACCTGCTAGTTCCCCAATCCACTGCATAACGAGCTATATATTTGATAGTCGATTTTCACTCTTACCTGCAAATTTAGTGAGGGATTTTGGGATTTTGATTCCCCAAAGGGAGTTCAACTTGCAAAACATAACTTGGAAAGAGAGAGATGAGATAGGGTTGATTCGTCACCCTTATATTAAATCATGCCCTATAAAAGATTTGTTCGACGGCTTGGGTTATGTTTTGACCATAAGCTTAAGCAGCATTATTTGCTCTAGCCTCGTTTACAACCATGTTTGGATGATTTCTTCTGTTTAAAATTATTTGAGGATTATTTGCATGCAATCCATGCACTCCACTATAGCCTATAGGTGGTGCAAACGGTCGATTAATTGACCCTGCAATATATCATCGATCTGTCGAACTAATTTCTCTATTCTTGCATTATTATTTTCCACTTTTGAATTTAAAACTGTAGCCATCTATTGTGTGAGCATATTTACTAGATCCTGATGACTATCTTCTATTTATTGTCAAAACACAGCCAAAGATTTGACTGTATTCAGAGATGTGGTCCCGATAGGAACCTGTCTCGACATCTCCGAAAATATAGATCCTCGTCCTATTCCAGTTGGAGACCTTGTGGAGGTTGTCGCTATGCCTTGTGTCGGAAACATATTTGGCATCATTAAGGTAGGTTGCGAGGACATACGAACTGACCCCAAATATAGGAGGTTATTCATCAAATATTGATAAGTATTATAATTTACTACATTAGGATTATAGTTAGTCGGTATATCCACTGGAGGGTAACCTTGAGGAGGTGTAGGGTTATACAAGGGGTTATTCCTTGTAGTGACCATGCTTCCCATATATCCCATATTGGGATTTTTGAATGGTGAAGAATTATTTGGAGGCAACCCATATAAAGGCCACGTAGTGACTAGAATCAAAGAAATTTCTTTTGTTATCACAGGATTCATTCTTCGACTTGAGGTGCTTACTTGCGGAACAACGTCTATCTCCGGACCTCTTGTATGCTCTCCAGTATCTTTGTTCGATATATCAGTCGAAGTAGAGGCTCTATCAGACATTATTAATTTGTTTCACTTGATTTTTTGTTACCTCGATACAGTGTCAAATCAAGCTCATTTCAAGATCTCAATTCGAGAAGCAGATATAACTCCTCTTAAAAGAGTGAGCTCGATCTGAAATTTTCTTAGTGTTTGTATCGAAACAAGAAAATAAATGAAGCTTAAAATGGAAAAGAAAAGAAGTAAAACTTGAAAGAAAAGGAATAAAATAACGTAAAAAAATGAAGATAAAATAAATGAAAAGTTGACAAATAAATAAGAACTTTTAAATAAAACAGCAAATAAAATAAAAAATTTAAAGAAAATTATAACACCTGAAAAGAAAGGAATGCAATAAAATAAATTAAAAATTGACTCTAGACACTCCCATGTACTTGCACTTCATAGTTCTCCATAGTGTTTGTGTGACTTGAATTTTGTAGAATTTTGTATGATGATGAAGTGTTCAGATGGAAGTTCCTCATCCCTTCTAAACTTCTTCTATTTATAGACCACAAAAATAAATTTGTAGAAGGCTTCTTCTTTTCCACGATCTGCAGCTGGCTTCCTATGATCTGGTTTTTCCCTTTTCCTTGAGCCGCGCCACAACCTTGCCTTGACCCTAAATGACCTTGTTTTTCAAGTTGGATATCCCACGTATTTCCTCATCTCTTGGTTGCCAAACCCCACATCGGTACTGGTCTATCCTTTTGGACCATGTAAAACTCAATTAATTAATGACTAATTAGTCTATAAATGATAATTTATTCTAGAAATTCAAAAATGTGATTTTTACGGCTTAATATAATAGAGGAGATTGAGATGAGAATTTCGATACCAATTTTATAGAAATCGGCCTAAAATTGGACCAAACGGGCCAAATCGGGCCAACCGGACCCATATTGGGCCCTTGACCCAACCAAACTAAACCTAAAACCCTCATTTTAGCACTCTCTCTCCTCACTAACACTAAGAACACGCTGAAAATGGTGAAAGGGAAGGGAAGAACTCTCTCTCAAAGTTCTACCCTTATTTGATCTTCAAACCACCATAACTTTTGATCCGGAGCTCCGATTGCCGCACTGTTTGCGGCCACGTGTTCACCGCGAAGAGTTCTACAAAACTCACTACTTTGTTCTTGAGGTAAGCCATGAAATTAGTCCAGTTTTCTCAGCCTTAAATTCGAATTTATTGGGAAAAAATGTTGAAATTTTGGGCTCTTTGATGTTATAGGACCCAACTAGCTTGAAGGAGAAGAGTAACCTTATCTTCTTGATTCTTGGGTGTGGTAAGATTCTCAACCCTAGGAGAATTTGTTGGTTTATGATGTTGGGTATTGAGTTGTTGTGTTTGGATGTGATAATTGTGGCTTAGGTAGTGTGTATGTGAATATTGAAGCTTGATTGAGGTTTTAGAAAGCTTGGAAGAGGGATTTAGTGTGCTAAAAATCTATTCTTGGAGGTGTTGAAGCTTGGTGAGCTTGTGAAAAAGTGATTTGGAGGTGTTCCGGGTTAAGCGGAAAAGTGGCTAAGGTATGGTCTCGGTTTCCTGTATCTAAAATGTAATGTGGTATGAAAACTTAGGCTAGAGGCCCTAAGATAGAAATTGAATTGTTGATGTTGTTGAATGGTTGAGATATATTGTGTGGTCATATAAGTGATTATGAATATTGATGTTGTGATGGTATGATGCATGAGAATTATGCATGTTTTAATATATACTTGATGAATGGTTGAGGTTGAATTGTGAGTAAAACCATGTTGATGGTGGGGGTGATGTTGATTGTATGTCATGATGGTTGATTGGATATGGAGTTGTTGGAAATTGGGATGAGGAAGAGTATATGACATGATAATGTGTTTGATATTGATTTATTTGATTGAGATGGATTAAAATGGTGGGATGGTGATTTTGTGAACTTGATAAGAATGTAAATGTATGGGTTAACGAGGCTTGAGTTGATTTTTGGTATGTTTTCCTTGATTTTAAAAAGGGTTGGAATTGGGTTGTTTTGAAAATGGCACTTTGTGGTTTTAATTTGTATGAAAAAAATGTGGTTTTTGGGCATACTTTGATGGAGCATAACTTGAACTCCGGATTCCCGATTTGTGCCAAGTTAGTTTAGAAACGAAATTGGATCCGGGTGGTTATGTCGTTCGAATAACGGATGAAAAATGATTTAAAACGGAGAAGTTATGCCCGTCGGAAGATTGGGGTTTGAATCTGTGAATTCTGCAGCTTTTTAATTTAGTAAAATTTTTGGCAGAACGCACTCCCACGCATATGCGTGGCTGACGCGCACGCGTCGTTTTCAAATTTTCACTACCCACGCGTGCGCATGGCCAACGCATACGCCTCGATGAGCGACAACCAAATTCCAGAGAGTTGTGCTTGAGTTGTGCTGGTTTTTTATGCGTGAGCATCTTTCCTATCTTTTTCTAGTGAATTTGCATCTAATTTGTTGAGTTTAATAAAGAATTAATTATCTTTTAGCCAATATGGATGCTACTTTGAGTTTTTTTTTTTTGCGATTTTGTTTATTTTAGGTAGCATTCGGCTGGATTTGATGGAGTTTTTGCAGCACAAGAATCAAAGGAGATGGCAGCGAGGAGCGACGCGTACGCGTGATTTGAAGATTCGCTCAGCGACGCGTGCGCGTGACTGACGCGTGCGCGTGACTGACGCGTACGCGTGACACGTGAAGAAGACCATCGACGCGTACGCGTGACTTACGTGTACGCGTGACATGCGCCACGTGCAGAAAATGCAGAAAAATGCTGGGGGTGATTTCTGGGCTGTTTTGACCCAGTTTCCAACCCAGAAAATACAGATTAGAAGCTGCAGAATGGACAAAACAAGTGGTCCCCACCCATCAACTGAAGACTTGCTGATTATTCTGATTTAAATTCAAATATTATTTTTAGAAAAAGATAATATTTTAGTTTTAGATAATAGATTTTAAATTAATTAGGATTTGATATAAAAGGGAAAAGAAACTTCTCTTTTGGGGATCCATCCCATTCTATTCCAATTTACATTCCGTATTTTACAGTTTACCACAATCCTAGTCTTTCTCTTTGAACCATGAGCAACTAATCCTCCATTGTTAAGGTTAGGAGCTCTGTCTATTTGTATGGATTGATTTTATTGCATTTTCTATTTTAATTCATGTATGGATTTATAATTTAAGAATTGTTTTCGCTCTTTATCTTATGAATTTGGGTGGAACGGAAGTATGACCCTCTTTTTATTTGAGTTCTTGTATAACTTGGAAAAGCTCTTTACTTGAACAACAACTTGAAAACATATTCTCCTAAATTTTAATTATCTAGATTTAACGAAATACGTGACATATAATCCTTTTATTTTTGGGTAATTAGAGTTCTTGTGGCATATAAACTGGAATTTGATCATCACCCTCTAATTGGAATTAATTGACCAAGAAATTGGCTGTTGATGAATTTTAGAGGAGACTAGAAATGTCTAAGGAATTAGGGTCTAGTCACATATAGTTTACCATAAATTGAATCCTGCATGATTAAAATAGTTAGTAAGAAAAGTTAATCTGGAAAAATAGATAACTCTGAAACCTTAACTGCCTTCTCCATCTTTCATTCTCAACTTATTTATCTGTCTATCTTTAATATTCTTTATATATTTAATGTCTTTTAAACTCCCAAACATTACTTTCTATTTTCCTGACTAAGTCTATCACTCAATTATTGTTGCTTGATCCATCAATCCTCGTGAAATCGACTCTCACTCACCTGAGGTATTACTTGGTACGACCCGGTGCACTTGCCGGTTAGTCTGTGGTTAAAAAATTCGCACCAAGTTTTTGGTGCCATTGCCGGGGATTGACTGTAATTAACAACTATCAGTTGTTTGATTGCTTAGATTAGGAGTTTTAGTTTTAATTTTATTTAAATTTTGCCTTATCATTTTCGAAAATTTCTTTAATAATAGTATTAATATTTTTCCTTAATTTCTGAAACAGTGTTACCATCTCATCTTTTCTTGTCTTCTGTCTGTTTATGAGCAGGAACAGGGACAAGGAACCTCTGTTAGACTTTGATCCTGAACCTGAAAGGACTTGTAGGCGACGTTTACAACAAGCAAGACTTTACAAGGCTGCAAAGTCCACCATGGATAATAATAATGCTGTTAATGCCAATGTGGCAAATCCGAATGGGGATGATGAACAAAGGAGAGTGCTTGGCTCTTATTCTGCCCCTACTGCAGATCTTTATGGAAAAAGCATTGTGGTGCCTCCTATAGCTGCGAACAACTTTGAGTTGAAGCCACAATTGGTCACCCTGGTGTAACAAAACTGACAGTATCATGGACTTCCTCATGAAAATCCAAATCAATTTATTTTTGACTTTTTGCAGATATGTGATACTGTGAAGACAAATGGAGTGAACCCAGAGGTGTACAAACTCATGCTCTTCCCGTTTGCTCTGAGGGATAAAGCAAAGCTATGGCTAGATTCCCAACCCAAGGAGAGTCTAAATACTTGGAAAAAGGTTGTTACAGAGTTTTTTACTAAATTTTTTCTACCAAAGAAGCTGACTAAGCTCAGGTTGAAGGTTTAGACTTTCAGGAAAAAGGAGGGTAAAACTCTGTATGAAGCTTGGAAGAGATATAAGCTACTAACTAGGCAATGCCCTCCGGACATGTTCTCTAAATGGACCCAACTAGATATCTTTTATGAAGGCTTGGGTGAGATGTCCAAGATGAGCTTAGATACCTCTGCAGGTGGTTCATTGCACAAGAAGAAGACACCAGAGGAAACTATTGAGCTTATTGAATTGGTTGCTAGCAACCAATATTTATACTCATCTAACAGGAATCCTGTGAACTCTGAGACCTCTTAGAAGAGAGGCGTGTTGGAAGTGGAAGCTGTTAATGCTCTTCTTGCTCAGAATAAGCTTATGTCTCAGCAAATAAATCTACTTACTCAACAGATGGGTGGCATGCAAGTCTCAGCTATCAACACCCAAAATCCACCATAGGAAGTCTCTTATGACATGACAGGTAATTTTGTGCAAAATAATAATTATGATTATGCTCAACCATCTTCTGAACAGGTCAATTACATGGGGAGTGGTCCTAGGAATCCCAACAATGATCCATATTCCAAGACATACAATCAAAGGTGGAGGAATCACCCAAATTTTGGATGGAAGGACCAACCTCAGAGACCTTAGAACTTCAACAATAATTTTCAGGGCGGCTTCCAACAGAACAATTACAATAACCGCCAATTTCAGTCTCAGCAGCAACAACTACCTCAGCATGCAAACTCTAAATGCCAAGAAGATTCTAATTAGGAGATGATGAAGAGTTTTATGCAGGAAACCAGAGCTTCCATTAGAAACTTGGAAATGTAAATGGGCCAACTGAGCAAACAAATATCTGGGAGGTCTGCAAGTACATTTTCAGGTGATACAGTGGTGAACCCAAGAGAAGATTGCAAGGTTATTCAATTGAGAAGTGGTAAAGTAGCTGGCTCTGAGGCCAAGGCTAATGAAGAGCTAGTTGAAAAGGAAGCTCCAGAGGAGAAGAAGGGAGATGTAGAGCACGCGCCTCCTAAACGTGCAGACAACCCGTTTTCTGACTCTCTTGACACTTATCCCACCTTGCCAAAGGCTCCTGAATACAAGCCAAAAATGCCATATTCTCAGAGACTTCAGAAGGCATCCAAAGAAAAGTAATTTTCTAAATTTTTAGATGTCTTCAAGAAGCTGCAGATCAACATTCCTTTTGTAGAGGCTCTGGAGCAAATGCCTCTCCATGCTAAATTTATGAAAGAATTGTTGACCCATAAGAGGAATTGGAAAGAACAAGAGACAGTGGTGTTAACCAAGGAATGTAGTGCCATAATTCAACACAGCTTTCCTGAGAAGATGCCAGACCCAGGGAGTTTTGTCATTCCTTGCACCATTGGAGATGTCGGCATTCAGAGAGCTTTATGTGATCTTGGAGCTAGCATCAACCTCATGCCACTTTCAGTGATGAAAAAGCTTCAAATTGAGGAGGTAAAACCCACTCGTATTTCTCTTCAACTTGCTGATCTTTCTATTAAATTACCTGTGGGTGT
>NC_029787.2:28348710-28359129 GCF_000816755.2 Arachis ipaensis
GGGTAAGTCCTGTGCAGGTAGTTCCCAAGAAAGGAGGGATGACAGTGATCAAGAATGAAAAGAATGAACTTATTCCTACAAAAACAGTCACAGGATGGAGAATGTGCATAGACTACAGGAGGCTCAACACTGCTACAAGGAAGGATCATTTTCCCCTGCCTTTCATTGATCAGATACTTGAGAGGTTAGCTGGTCATGCTTTTTATTGCTTTATAGATGGATATTCTGGATATAATCAAATTGCAGTGGACCCTCAAGATCAAGAGAAGACAACATTCACATGCCGCTTTGGAGTATTTGCCTACAGGAGAATGCCATTTGGACTTTGTAATGCTCCAGCAACTTTTTAGAGGTGTATGCTTTCAATTTTTTCTGACATGGTTGAAAAGTTTATTGAGGTATTTATGGATGACTTTTTTGTTTTTGGTAATTCTTTTGAATCATGCCTTAAGCACTTATCTCTTGTCTTGAAACGGTGTCAAGAATCAAACCTTGTTTTGAATTGGAAAAAATACTATTTTATGGTCACAGAAGGCATTGTTCTTGGACACCGAATTTCAAGTAAGGGGATTGAGGTTGACAGAGCCAAGGTGGAGGTGATTGAAAAATTACCACCACCAACTAATATTAAAGCAGTGAGGAGTTTCTTGGGTCATGTAGGATTTTATAGAAGATTTATAAAGGATTTTTCTAAGATTGCTAAACTATTAAGCAACCTGTTGGTTGTTGATGTTCCTTTTGTCTTTGATTCTGATTGTCTGCATGCTTTTGAAACTCTGAAAGCAAACCTTACCTCTGCTCCCATTATAGCTCCCCCTGACTGGGAATTACCATTTGAATTAATGTGTGATGCTAGTGATTTTGCTATAGGAGCTGTTTTAGGACAGAGGCATGGTAAGCTTGTACATGTCATTTACTATGCCAGTCGTGTATTAAATGATGCTCAAAAGAATTACACAACTACAGAAAAGGAATTATTAGTTGTTGTGTATGCTGTTGATAGGTTTAGGTCCTATTTACTTGGTTCTAAGGTTATTGTTTATACTGACCATGCTGCTTTGAAGTACCTTCTAACCAAATAGGATTCTAAACCAAGATTAATCAGATGGGTGTTGCTCCTTCAGGAGTTTGATATTGAGATAAAAGACAAGAAAGGGTCAGAAAATCAAGTAGCTGACCATCTCTCCAGGATTGAGCCTGAAGCAGGAGTACAATTACCCACAGCTGTGACTGAGACATTTTCAGATGAGCAATTGTTCCTCATTCAGCAGGCTCCATGGTTTGCAGACATTGCCAATTATAAGGCCATGAATTTCATTCAAAAGGAGTACATTAGGCAACAAGTGAAGAAACTATTGACTGATGCAAAGTACTACATTTGGGAGGAACCATACCTTTTTAAAAGGTGTTCAGATGGTATAATCAGGAGATGTGTCCCAGATGAAGAAACACAACAGATTCTTTGGCACTATCATGGTTCTGAATATGGAGGCCACTTTGGTGGTGAAAGGACAACTACAAAGGTCCTTCAGAGCAGGTTGTACTGGCCTACTCTCTTCAGAGATTCAAGAGAATTTGTGAAGCACAGTAACAGATGTGCAAAAGCCATGAATCTCCCTGCCAACCATGAAATGCCACAGCAGGGGATTCTTGAGGTTGAGTTGTTTGATGTGTGGGGTATTGATTTCATGGGACCTTTCCCACCCTCACATTCAAACAACTATATTCTAGTGGCAGTGAATTATGTGTCCAAATGGGTGGAAGCTGTGGCTTTACCCACCAATTATGCCAAGGTGGTAATGAGCTTTTTTCAGAGGTATATCTTTAGCCGGTTTGGTGTCCCAAGGACACTCGTTAGTGATGGAGAAAGTCACTTCTGTAACAGACAGCTGGACTCTCTTCTGCATAGATATGGAGTCCGTCATAAAGTGGCAACCCCCTATCACCCTCAGACAAGTGGACAGGTTGAAGTTTCCAACAGGAAACTTAAGAGAATTCTAGAGAAGACCGTCAGTGTTTCAAGAAAGGACTGGTCTAGGAAGCTTGATGATGCTCTCTGGGCAAACCGGACAGCATACAAGAATCCCATTGGCATGTCCCCTTATCAGTTAGTCTATGGCAAATCTTGTCACCTGCCAGTTGAGCTAGAGCACAAAGCATACTGGGCAATCAGATATCTGAATCTTGATTCAGAAGCTGCAGAAATTAAACGGATGCTTCAGTTAAATGAGCTTAATGAATTCAGATATTCAGCCTATGAGAATGCCAAGCTCTATAAGGAGAGGACTAAGCTACTGCATGACAAGAAGATTGCCATCAGAGTCTTTGAGCCAGGACAAAGAGTGCTTCTAGATAATTAAAGGCTAAAATTTTTTCCCGGGAAGTTGAAATCCCGGTGGTCAGGACCGTTTGTGGTTACCAGAGCTTCACCATATGGTCATGTGGAAATACAGGAAGAGAATTCTGATAGGAAATTTACAATGAATGGCCAGAGGCTGAAGCACTATCTTGGAGGCGAGATTGATCGCCAGAGGTCCACTCATCTACTGAACTAGCAGCATTGACCGTCAAGCTAGTGATGTTAAAGAAGCGCTTGTCGGGAGGCAACCCGATAATTTTGTATCCTTAGCTATTTTTCGTACTGGTAGTTTTTCTTCCTTATTTGATTTTTACTAAGTTTTTACTGTTTTTCAGATCATGCAGCTATCTTAGAACAGGAGCCGGACACAATACTGAAAAAAAAGCACACGACGCGCAAGCATCGCTGACGCGTACGCATCAGATGGGTGTGCGTGAAAAATAAAAGTGAACAGAGAGTTGCGCGAGAGTGGCGTAGGAATGATGCCTTTCGCACAAACAAGCCCATGCGTACGCGTAACCCACGCATGCGCGTTGTCTGTGATTTTAGCCATCCATGCGTACGCGTCATTGACGCGTACGCGTGACCTTGAAAATCGGCGTCAACGAGTGTTTGGGCAGAGAGTTGTGTTGGCTTGGGGCTGGAAGTGTGCTAGAGGCACAAGTTTGGTCACGCGTACGCGTTCCTGACGCGTGTGCGTGATTTGCACAAATGGCCATCCACGCATGCGCGTGCATGACGCGCACGCGTCGCATGAAAATATTGGTTTCCAAGCCACGCGAACAGAGAGTTGTGCATGCGCACAGCTGGCTTCGCGCGAATCGCACAATACCAAGGGCACGCGGACGCGTGCCTGACGCTCACGCGTCATTAAGGAAAATTCGCGCCCCACGCGTACGCGTCACTTGCGCCGCACAATTACACTAGTTCGCCGCCCAGTTTTAATTTTCTTTCTCTCTCCCCCGATCCCTAATTCTCTCTTGTTCTTTTATCCTTTTATTCTTCTTTCATCTTACTACTTGCTTTTGTTTTCAGTTTTTCTTTGCTTGAGGACAAGCAAACCTTTAAGTTTGGTGTTGACGCTGCGCTTAGAGCTTTGCTGTCTAATTTTATCATACAAAAGGGAGGCGAATCATCTTCACGGAGGAGCACAACCTGAAGAATAAAACGACCGCTAGGATAACTAAGGTGGTTGAGTTCCTTTCATTCTATATTCCTTTCCGCTTTTACTATATTATGTTCCGGTTTTCTGCTATTTTGCTGCATGATCCTTTATTAGTTAAATTCCTAGATTCTAGTTTAGTTTTCTGTTAATTTGCTTTAATTCTAAAAGATGCCTCATGTATTTCCCACTGAGCTTGAAATCAAAAAAAGAAAGAAGAAAAGGGGGTGTAATGCATGAGAAATTAAGTTAATTTTAAAAGTAGTCTTATTTACTTAGATGTGGTGGTATTTTCTGTGATTCTGAATGCATGACATGAACAGTGCATACTTAAATTTGAATCAAAGAATGTTGATGTACAAGGAACGGAAATTTAGAGAATTATTATGATTTCTCTGAAATTAATGAAAGTTTAATCTTTAAAGCAAAAGAAACAGCAAAAGAAAAATAAAAGCAAGGTCCAAGGCTCTGAGCATCAATGACTAGGGAGGTCAGACATGATTAAAAGCTCAAAGAGTTGTTTCCCTCGTCACATGCTTGTGGTGTTTTGTGTCAAGTAATCCTTGAGACAACATTTAGAGTCGACATCAATTGCAGAGTACGCCAAAGGCTTTGAGCACCACTGTCTGGGAGTAACTGGAAAAAAAATAAAAAATATTTAGAACTTAAAGAAAGTTCCCCAGTTAAGTGCTTGTGGTGTTTCTGTGTCAAGTAAAGCTTGAGACAAAAGATTTAAAGTCACGGCTAGG
This sequence comes from Arachis ipaensis, assembly GCF_000816755.2. Lineage (NCBI taxonomy): Eukaryota > Viridiplantae > Streptophyta > Magnoliopsida > Fabales > Fabaceae > Arachis > Arachis ipaensis. Next base: position 28,352,981 of record NC_029787.2, read on the forward strand.
CTCAAGATGCAAAGCACCAGAAAAAATTGTTGTGTTCAAGGATTAAATTGAGTAACAAAAGATCAGAGAATTCATAATATTATCCGGATTCTAATTCCGAATGACAGTGACATCCTTCTGATTCAAAGGAGAGTGAGATGCCAAAACTATTCAGGATTGCAGTTGTAAACCCCACTATAAGAAGAGACATGAGCTTAATTGAACTCTCATTCTCATGCAAATTCACATCCTAAGCCTATATTAGTTTTGGTTGCTTGAGGACAAGCAACAATTCAAGTTTGGTGTTGTGATGCGTGAGCATCTTTCCTATCTTTTTCTAGTGAATTTGCATCTAATTTGTTGAGTTTAATAAAGAATTAATTATCTTTCATCCAATATGGATGCTACTTTGAGTTTTTTTTTTTTTTTGTGATTTTGTTTATTTTAGGTAGCATTCGGCTGGATTTGATGGAGTTTCTGCAGCACAAGAATCAAAGGAGATGGCAGCGAGGAGCGACGCGTATGCATGACTAACGTGTGCGCATGATTTGGAGCTTTCCATGGCGATGCGTGCGCGTGACTGACACATACGCGTGATTTGAAGATTTGCTCAGCGACGCGTGCGCGTGACTGACGCGTACGCATGACACGCGAAGAAGACCATCGACGCGTACGCGTCACATGCGCCACGTGCAGAAAACGCAGAAAAATGTTGGGGGCGATTTTTGGGCTGTTTTGACCCAGTTTCTAGCTCAGAAAACACATATTAGAAGCTGCAGAATGGACAAAACAAGTAGTCCCCACCCATCAACTGAAAACTTGCTGATTATTCTGATTTAAATTCAAATATTATTTTTAGGAAAAGATAATATTTTAGTTTTAGATAATAGATTTTAAATTAATTAGGATTTGATATAAAAGGGAAAAGAAACTTCTCTTTTGGGGATCCATCCCATTCTATTCCAATTTACATTCCGTATTTTACAGTTTACCACAATCCTAGTCTTTCTCTTTGAACCATGAGCAACTAATTCTCCATTGTTAAGGTTAGGAGCTCTGTCTATTTGTATGGATTGATTTTATTGCTTTTTCTATTTTAATTCATGTATGGATTTATAATTTAAGAATTGTTTTCGCTCTTTATCTTATAAATTTAGGGGGAATGGAAGTATGACCCTCTTTCTATTTGAGTTCTTGTATAACTTGAAAAAGCTCTTTACTTAAACAACAACTTGAAAACATATTCTCCTAAATTTTAATTATCTGGATTTAACAGGATACGTGACATATAATCCTTTTATTTTTGGGTAATTAGAGTTTTTGTGGCATATAAACTGGAATTTGATCATCACCCTCTAATTGGAATTAATTGACCAAGGAATTGGCTGTTGATGAATTTTAGAGGAGACTAGAAAGGTCTAAGGAATTAGGGTCTAGTCACATATAGTTTTTCATAAATTGAATCCTACTTGATTAAAATAGTTAGTAAGAAAAGTTAATTCGGAAAAATAGATAACTCTGAAACCTTAATTGCCTTCTCCATCTTTCATTCCCAACTTATTTATCTGCTTATCTTTAATATTCTTTATATTGTTTAATGTCTTTTAAACTCCCAAACATTACTTTCTGTTTGCCTGACTAAGTCTATCACTCAATTATTGTTGCTTGATCCATCAATCCTCGTGGGATCGACCCTCACTCACCTGAGGTATTACTTGGTACGACCCGGTGCACTTGCCGGTTAGTCTATGGCTAAAAAATCCGCACCAGTTTTTTGCCTGGGGCACAAAACGCACCCATGCGTACGAGTAGCTGACGCGTAGGCATTACTAGGCTTTTCTCCCATCCTCGCGTGCGTGTGGAGGGACGCGTACGCGTCACTATGTTTTGCTGCGTTCCACGTGTGCGCGTGGGCGACGCGCACGCGTGGCCCTGTTTTCATCCCAAAGTTGATTTTTGAGTTTTCAAAGCCAAATTTCATACTTCTAAACCTCTGATCTCACCCCTTATGTCTTAAACTCTTATGATATGCCTAGCGATGAGATGAAGCTAGGAATTGTGGTAACTTGTGAATGAAGAAAGGGGAGAATTAATGATGAAAGATGATCAAGGATCATTATATGAGATACGGAGGATGAATGTGGAAGTGCTTGATATGCCATGAGCCGAAGGGCTGTAATTGTTAATGAATTGGCTGGTTATGGATTGTATTATGAGCCGAATGGCTGAGATATTGTCGAGTTACGGTTGAGCTATTATTGAATTATGGCTGAGTATGCTTGCATATATGCGTATTGAATGAAATGTGAATGTTGCACTTCCACTATCTGAGATACGAGTTTTCCTAGGAGAAAGCAGTGGCTAGCCACCATGTGCTCCAGGTGGAGACTCGATACTCTGCTAACCCTATGTCGTAAGTGTGGCCGGACACTGTGAAAGTTCTGGATGAGCTCGCCCCCGTGAATATACCCCAGTGAGGGTGTTGGATATGAATTATGACTTATGTTGTGAATAACTCGAGTTGGGGATGCACGACAGAGGGACAGTCCAATGGTTAGCTACCAGGACTTGTCGGGTTGGCTATATAACCGACAGATGATATCATCAGCCATTAGGACATGCATTCATCATATGCATACTATGTGAATTGTTTGGAATTGCCTAATTGATTGCATATTACCTGCTAATTGTCTAAATGTTATATCTGCTTCCTATTTGTATATCTTCTTGTCTGATATAATTGTGTTTGCCATATTATACTACTGCTGGCGGTTGGGAGGTCTGCAGACTGCAGGATTTGAAAAGGGGAATGTTAGCTAGACTGAAGATCTTTAGTTAGTTGCCATTTATGGTTTAGTCTGTTTTTAAACTTTGATTTATCTGGTGGAAGTTCTAGGATTGCCTTTGACTTTTTCAAGACATTACATGTTAGATATGTGGGTACTGTTATCATACTGAGAACCTCCGGTTCTCACCCATGCGAATTTTGTGGTTTTCAGATGCAGGACGTGAGGCTTCTCACTGAGGCATGCTGGAGACTTCTGGATTAGCGAAGATCCTTGGTTCTCGGGACTTTATTTTTGGTTTTATGTTTTCACTTAGATACTTTTATCTCCACTAAATAATATATATATACTGTTTTGACTCCTCTTATAGGTTGTTTTGGAGAATAGGTTTTGTATTTCACTCTTTGGGTTTTCTTTGGGTTTCTTGCTTTATATATTCTTGTATATACTTCTATGTTCGGGCCGGCTTTTTTCGCAACCGGACCCTGAGTTTTGGATATTTGTGTTTTTGGCACTCTTTATATATATTCTTACGTTGAGTTACCCTTTATGTGTTTCGTTACGTTATCGATCGGAGTGTTACGTTTTTCGAGTTACGATTTTGTTTTAACCTTTTTCTTCAAAGGCTCCTAGTAATAAACATTTTTCACAATACTACAAGTACTAAATTTTATTTTTAGAGGTCGTAATACCTCACCACCTCTGTCTTATGACTTAAGTATAAGAGCAACTCCAATGCTAAGAAATAGAGTTCCTCTTCTGACATATGGGACTCAATTACCATTGGAGTGAAAAGGGAAGGAGGGCTCTTCACCTGGATCAAGGTTGAGAGTCCCTCTAAACAGGGACTTGTAACAACCAATAAAATCATGCCATGTAAATTATTTTGAATTTATAAATTTAAATAATATTATTATAAAAAATAATAATTATATTAATTTTAATTATTTTAATTAATTAATTAAGTGGGACCACAATAGGGATTAAAGTTAATTCCTTCTAACGGAGAAGAGAGATATTATTTGAGTTCCTATTTATTGTTTATGATGCAAAAGCTGATTTGGAGTTACTTTTTATGACAGGTGGACCATAAATAGAAACTGGAATGAGTTCCCTACTGGAGATGGTCTAAGGCTCAGTGTAGTAAGGTATTACAGACCACGTGCCATCAACTAATTTTTTACCTATATTTTTCGATCCAACTCATATGATACAGTGGACGTCTATCTAATTCTATAATAGTCGAATTGAGACTGATCGAAATTTTGTGTTAACAGTTAGATAAACCTAACTAGTAGTAAGAGAAAAATATCAAAAGAAAGTGCTTCTAATTATTTGTCCCAAAATATATTTCACTTGTGCATTGCTATGGTAATTAGTTTGGAAATAACATCATCATCCTCCAACATTTCTTCATCTAACCACTTTTAACAATGTAAAATTCAAATAAAATTCCTATTAGTTTCAAGCACACGAACTAATATAATTTTGTACCTAGTTGGGCCTACTGAATGCACTGTTGTATTATTCATCGTCTAAACTAGAACGAAGATTGAAGAGAAATAAATCAGAGGATACGTAAGAACAAATCGGTAACTAAATTATTTAAAGATTACAAGGAGTATTACCACCATATCAGGCATTGGGTAGCTAGCACGCAGGTAGCAGCTGGCCAACATTGGATAGGAGTATTAGACACAAGTTGTTGTGCACAACTAGGGTACTTAGAATCCCCACTAGTAGATTAATTTTGTTGTAGCAGCCATTAGATCGAAGAGACTATTGTTGTGCCAAGTGCCAACATAGCAAGTTGTTGTTGATGAGTAGAAAATGAAGATGCCATGTTGCTCTAACATCCATCTAAAATAGATAAAATCATATTCAAAATATTGTTTTGATGACTTTACATTATTAAACTATGTTAATGTATGCTTGTAAACAACCGAAAGCCTAGGTATTGATTACTAAACTGTGTCTAGAAAAACTCATGACTTTGACTATTTTGATTCACTACATTCATCGACCAAAACAAAATAACACATCTTAGGATAGTGGACAATAAGTAAATTCACTTGTTATGATGTATTAGATTAGGAAAAGTATAGGTAGACAATGAGAATATTAAATAACGTGAACAATAGATATGTCGGATGTTCAATTTAATAGGTATACAGATGATTATGTTCATTATTTTTAATTGGATGATTTTTTTTTATTCGATTTACTCATGTACAATTAACAATGGCTGGATGTTCAATTCACTAAGTATGTAGATGATTATGCTAATATTAACGTTTACGAAATAATTTGGGGTTGAGTATTTTTTTAATTTATTGAGTTAATTATAGAACTCATTGTTTATATTATTTACAAAATTATTGTTTACCTAACAAAATCGATTGGATTATAACTCATACTTGAATAAGGTGTATTAGTGAATGAAGAAGGTAGAAGTTTTGCTTTGGGTTCATTACTACAAATATGTTTAAATAAATTAAGAATTTGTTGTGTGAGAGTGTGTACATCGAATAATGAGAACATATCAAGTTCAACTCCCTAAAATCAAATTAACAAAGAGGCTCATGATATCATTTTTGACGTCTTTGTAATTTTTCTGGAGCTATACTTGGTATCTCTGTAATTGAAGGTTGTGTTGCTAAAGATGAATCTTTAAATAGATATTCAATTCCAGAAGTTGATAACATTGTATTTTCACCTACTTTAATAGTATCAATTGTTTGATGTAATTTATTGCAAGTATAATTAGTAAAATATAATTTTTAATTCTTAAAATTCGATGGCTTTATGTTAAATGAATTTTTTTTTGTAATATCTTTTTTTTTGGTGAACGAAAAAAATTAATAAAAATAAAAAATTTAAAATTAACTTATTTGTTAAATATAAAAAGCATGTATCGTTTATAAAATATATCATTTTTATTTTGGTAGCCTCTTAAATTTTTTGAAGGTTCATTTGTTAATTTGTATTTTTTTAAAATTATTTTTGTTGATGTTATAAATTTTCAGATATTATTTAATGGTGAAAACTTACGTGCAGTCAATTTCACGTGAAGTTGATAGTTGAGAAACATTAAATGATTTGACTGATTTGACTAAATTTTCATCTAACGACTTTTAATTAAAGTTGATTGCACCTGAATTTCTACCTATTTTAATAGTTTATTTTTATTTATTATAGTTTGTGTTTATATTTCAAAGTTTAACAGTAAAGTATTGATTTAAAAATCTACCACATGTAATGTGATCTATAAATAAAAAATAGAGTTAGGGGTGGCAATATACACTCTATCTACTCATGGTATCTAATCAGTCGGGTAGGGTGCGGATAGGATTTTTATATGGGTTGGGTAGGGTACGGGTTGAG
>NC_029787.2:28359159-28363208 GCF_000816755.2 Arachis ipaensis
ATATGCAAAAAATCTTTAGTTTTTAAAAAAAGACCATTAATTGATAACTTAAATTTTTTTTACATAAAAATTAGTTCTATTCTAAATTATTATCAAGTTATATAATAATATTGTATCTTTTCGTACTCCGCGGTAGGTCGAGTACCCGTCGGTTAAGAACAAGTAAAATTAGAATTGAGAATCTGTAGATAAGATAGAGTTGAATTTATATAAAAATTTTAGAGTAAATGCATTTTTCGGTCCTTAACCATTTGCCCGATGGACTTTTCACCCCCTAAGAAATCTAAAAACTCAAATCGGTCCCTATCTACTTTGATATATGTAGGTTCCAGTCCCTAGTTAGGGACCGAAAATGACATTTACTCAAAGTAGATAGGGACTCAAACGTACATATATAAAAATAGATAGGGAAGTTTTTAGATTTCTTAAGAGGTGGAAAGTTCATCGAGCAAATAATTAGAGACCGAAAATGACATTTACTCCAAATTTTAACCCACATAAAAAGTTAGAATTAGTTTCAAACCTTACCATACCCTAATCATTATCCTAAATGGAGTTAATGAAAAAAATTTAGAAATCTTAATGGAATAGAAATTATTTAAAAAAAGGTTAACCACCAAAAACACTCCCGAATTATTCAAACGCTGACAGAAATGCACCCGAATTTTACTATCGACAAAAATACCTTTAAATAATTTAAAGACATAACAACAATACCCAACAGTAAATATATATTTTCAAAAAATACCTTATAGATTGAATTTTGATGTGATTTTTTACAAGAATAATTAAAAAAATGAGATATTATTATTCTTAAAATTTGATAATTTTTTTCTAAGTATATATTTTTTTGTGATTTTTTAAAAGTATTATTAGTTGTTAACAAAAAAATTACAAAAAAAAATATATTCAACGAAAAATCACCAAATTTTAAGGATATTAATATCTCATTTCTTTAATCATGCTTGCAAAAAATTGTATCAAAATTCAATCTCTAATATATTTTTTGAGAAATACATATTTAATGTTAGATAATCTTATAAAAAAACTAATATTAAATATGTATTTCTCAAAAAATACATTAAAGATTGAATTTGGATGTAATTTTTTACAAGTATAATTAAAAAAATGAGATATTATTATTCTTAAAATTTGGTAATTTTTTGTTAAGTATATATTATTTTGTAATTTTTTAAAAATATTAGTAATTGTTAACAAAAACAATTATTAAAAAATTATATACTTAACAACTGTTGAATATTATTATTGTGTTTTTAAATTATTTAAAAGCATTTTTATCTATAGTAAAATTCGGTGTATTTTTATTGGCGTTTAAATAATTCGGGGTGTTTTTTGTGGTTAACCTTTCAAAAAATTCTAATACTTGATACCCAGTAAATGTATTGCGGCACGCAACGTGGTTTAATCTGCGAATCATCTTCTTTCTAACGGTGAGAATCCAAGAAAAAGAGCATCCACCAAGGAAAGGCTTCGAGATTCAGCGACACAGATAGCATCATTCGTCTTCTCTGTTTCTCCTTGTAAGTTTCCTATTTCTTCTGTTGTTAGGGTTTCAACATTTCTTTACTTCTTTTTTTTCCTATATTTAATTTAATTTAAACAAAGAAAAATGCGTAGTCTAATAGGTTGGTTACTTATTCACTGGTTCACTCTGTTTCTGTCGGTATTTTTACTTCATGGGTTTACCTGTTGGACTCAATTGTGCGAAAATTGTATTGTAATTTTCACGTTTTAAGTTAATTGAAATATAATATATAGGGAGAATGATAGATGGAGTATAAAGACTGAATCATTTAAGGATTTAAAGTTTTAATTCACTTGAAGTTTGTTCAAGGCCTTTGCTATGGTTGAAAAACCTTAGTTTAGTCGTAACCTGTCATTTGCTGAAAGCTAAGCTCTTCAAATTAATACAAGTGTTTAGTTTGAATTTGATCTTGTTTACTTCTACATTGGCTCTATAGACTGCTCTTGAAGTTTGTATTGCTTTGAAATTTCAATATAGCTGTTGAGCCAGTTGGTATAATTTCATCTTACTCTCTTATTCAACTTGAAGCATTCACCTTGCCAAAGGATATTAATGTTAGAGAAAACGATGAATAGGTCCTGACTTTCTAACTTGAAAGACAAATAAGTCATTGACTAAAAATACATAAATGACCTTCACCTTCTAAAACACAAGACATCTAAGTCTCTCCAAAGACTTATTTGTCTTCATATATTCTGGATAGAGGGATTTAAATATCTCACGTTTTAGAAAGTGAGGGCATTTTTGTATTTTCAATTTATCATGGATTTATTTGTCTTTGAATTAAAAAGTCAAGGACCAATTTTTCTTTTTCTCTTAATCTTAATATTCTGCTGCTGCTTGGGTCCTCATCTTTTGATTCTTTTAATTTATGGGGGTGCAGTTGCAAATCGGAATAAAATTGTCATTTTGCTATTAGAAAATAGCTTTTTTTAAATAAAAATTTCTATCATATGGCAAATGGTTTGCAAATGACCCTTGGTTAGATTTGGTTGATACAAAATACATGTTGACTAGGCTTTTCAGTTTGTAACTTTTGAAAGTAGTTGCTTTCGTTTCATGGACCACTGGAAATCTGGAATGTTATCTCTGGCTTTTAGTTCTCAATTAATTTATGTTCTGAGGTTGTATTGAGACCCTGAAACATTTTTGGAACACATTTTGCTGTGTGTTTGCTTGTTAAGTTTTGGAATACTAGATATTTTCTTGCTAGTATTTGGAGATTATTGTGTTTAGATGTTGTAATTTAGAAGGTTATATATACTTGTATCGCGCCCTTTCAGATTCTGCTTTCCATTTGTTTGCTTGAAGAATTTGTTTTTATTGATATTTGGTAATTTTGGAAGAAACATGGATATGGTTGATCATAAAGAGGGTGGCAATACCCTTGATCAAATGGATATTGAAGATATTGGCCGGCCTGAACAACATAAATCAACATGGTGCGAGAAAAAACAGGCTGCAGTTGATGAAGAAATGAAGAAGATGAGCCAACTGCCTGCAAACAGTACCTATGTTGTTCATCGTCGGAGGGTTCTTAATAAAATTCTGCAACTTATGACGATGCAGGTAGACTGGTTCAGTTCCTGTTTATCTACTCTGTAGTTTTATTGTATGACTCACTATTAACAACCTGTTAAGTTTCATAATGTATTTGATTTTTAACAAGTGATTAATTGTATTTACCCTGTTACCTCAGAGAACAGTAACACAAGAGGAGGAGCTGGAGCTACTTTTTGCTGGGCTGTCTTTGTGAAAAATTTTCAACTAATCATGGTTAGATTTTGTAGAATCAGTTTCATTATCTTCAATGTGAGCTTGATGAAGCCTTCAAGCATTTTAATTTAGCTTGATATATTGTGCCCAAATAATTTATATTTATATCTTAGGCCTTTTTTGAAGCAACTAACCCTGTTTGCTTTGCTTTTCTTGCTTTTTCTTTTGTCTCTCGATAAATAATCACATTGGAAGACCAAGACATGAAGGAAAGGCTTGTTTATAAGTTTGTATAGTAATATATAAGCAGTTTGGCAATGGCATGTAATGCATGACCAGTGAGCATTTAGCTCTTTTTAGTTAAGCTTTGGCTCGATATTAATATATATCACGTTGCTTCTTGCAATCATTGGCCTCTTACCTTTAATTGACATGGCTCATATATGTTGTTATTGCCATGTTTTGTAACGGCTCTAGAGTTGGCATTAAGAAACAATTGTTATAGTACTATGGTTTTATAGCATTCCAGAGCAAAGATGTCCGATAGTATAAGTTTTTGTTTTAGGAATGCTAAACTACTAATCATCACATGGGATTGAGAACATAATATTTGAACTTCCACAATTCTTGTCAAAATTGACATAGATTGAGCAAAGGTACAAAGAATCAAACTCCGATCCAAGAGTTCTATGTATAAAAATTTTAAATTCTAAATCCTTTAATTATGGAGCAACAATCAACCTTCTAGAACATATTTTCTTTCAGTGGCATAAGACAATACTGGAAC
>NC_029787.2:28363352-28365296 GCF_000816755.2 Arachis ipaensis
TAAAATCCAAAGATCGTTATACAGAATTAATTCCTGTTCAGTGTCATGGTAGCAATATGAATCATGTAATCCTCTGAATGCCATAACAATATGTTGTATAAGCTATACTTAAGTGAGAATTATACTCCATCATAAAGATTTCAAAACTTCTCCAAGGACTAATCCCCACTGAGTCCAATGGGTGCCACCCTGCATTTTTGGCAAACAAAATTAAGATCATAAGTTAGTGTCAAGAAGATAACTCCCATAGCAACTCAATGTATGATTACTTGGCAAAATACGGCAAATGGTTCTCTAAGAGGTCCATCACATGAAAGTTCACTGGTGCTCCCATCAATAAAGGTTCCATCGGCAAATATTACCTGAGTTTGATACAAAAAGAGTTACTTGGTATCTTTTGGGATAGACAAATAAGCATGTGAAAACGAACAAAGCAAATGAATCCTCTTGCTTCTTGGTTCGATCTTTCACTTAACAAGATCAAGTGTGATATCTGGCTATGCAATTTTCGGTATCATATGTCTTGTTTGAGTCTCACCTAAAGATCGTATTGTATGAGATCAAACTTGATCTTGCCAATTTAAAAATTAAATCGAGATTATTCATTCCTAGGTCAAAAACATAAAATATTTGTGCAAGAAAACATGGAGAAAATCTTATCTCACCTCTGATGCATATCCAGGAGTGGTACCAGCAACTGGTTTGGTATACGAACCAACAGGAGAGCTTCTCTGAACAGCCTCGCAGAAAGCAAGGAGATGCTCACGACTTCGAAGCTGTACAGCCTATTAACAATGGAGATTAAATTCAATATTCATCCAAGATCAACTTATATTTTGAAAGGGATGAAATGTGACAAGTGTATATCATAATTTTATATGATTTACTTCCTGTTGGATTAAGAGTGGGATTTACTTACTGTAGCGTTGTAAATCTTGGCATTACTTAATCTGAGCATAAATTTTATGGACATTGAATTTCATTATTCTAATTGTTGAATTGAAAGTTTCTTTCTACTAAACCGATTGAAACTATAAAATTTCATATCATATACAAAATCAATCTGATAGTCCAACTTTATTTTCACAAATATGCTTTTTTGAGAATGTAGGCAATCATAGACTATGTCCATCTTTTATTTATTTTTGTTTATTTATTTATTTTTCTAAATTTAATATGCTTGATAGCTAAGCCAAATCACATGATTTAACAGTTGAATGATTGATAATATTCAATATTTCAATGTTAATAAAAAAATAAACAGAGTAGGTGGATCTATTTCCACATGTACACACACACAACAATATTTCATTTAAAGGGAAAATACAACAGAGTCAATAGCAAAACCTGAACTGTATCATGGCGAGGTACACGAGGGAGTGGTTGCACTTTATAGCCTTTAGATGCTAACACTTCAGCAATCAGTAAGGAACCCTTTACATGGAAAAATCCTCAGTACCAACTAAAAGCAAGACAAACACAATCTCTCCTAAATCGAAGAATTGAGTACCTTGATTGCTTCCCCGACCATCTGGGGAGAAAGAAACAATCCTTGGAAAAAGGCTCGCATGATATCACCAGGGGTTGAACCACAATCCACCCCAAGCCCAGGAGCAGAAAGCCGCGCAGCAGCTGCTTCAACCCATTTCCTTTTCCCAGCAACATATCCACCACATGGTGCAATTGTTCCACCAGGATTCTTTATCAAACTGCCAGCAATCAAATCCGCACCCTGCTCATGAATGTACAATGTAATACAGCAACACATCATAGTGCTAGGAGTAAAGCACCAGGAAATATGTCAAATTATCACATACCACCATGGGAGGTTCAATGCTCTCAACAAATTCTCCGTAGCAGTTGTCCACCATGACTAAGCATCCAGGGTTTTGCATCTGTACATATATGTTGAAGGCACATCATATCATGAATAAAAAATACAAC
>NC_029787.2:28365360-28376509 GCF_000816755.2 Arachis ipaensis
GATTCCAACTTCTTCAAAAATTGCAACGCTGGACTTGTCATCGGTAAGGGAGACTAAGAAAAGAATGAAACATGCTTAGCGCTACAATTCTTCAAAAACTTACTTGGTACCTTTTTTCCTTAAGGACCTATAAATCCATTGCAAAATTCCTTAAGCACTTGGACTTTATTTTTCTCTTAAGAACTATAAGACCATCATAAATTTCTTTAGAGGCCTAACTATTCTATTACTCTATCTTCTACTATACACTCATAAAACTATTAATGTCACTTTGCTCTCTTGCTTTACACCTCAACTGAGAAGGCAGGTTCTGCACATATAAATTTGACGAGAGATTATGACAAAGTCATAGTAGAAGCACATAGATTAATCATTAATCATCTACTGAGATAATATCTTCTATGTTAAGATCCTAACATGCTTCTTTGGTATCTAACTCAGCCCTGCATCTCAACATTAAAAAATAGATCACCCATGTGAACAAGAAAATTTACAGAAGTTGTGGATGGAAGAAATAAGCTTAGGTAAAAGGGCAAAGATTCAATAGCAGTCTGCTTAAAGTGCTCTGCTGCATATGTTTGGAAAAAGAAGATATTTAATGATTTCTGTTTGAGTTGGTTAACAGGAACAATTCATGTTTGTGTTAGTAGCTTGAATTGGAACAACCCAGAGCTTTTGATAATAAGATCCTTTGTCCTTTGAATGCAAAATAACTCAATCCAAACATACATAACAAAAACAAAGAAACTCGAAAACAGCATGGTATAACTCAACTATAGTTCTATCATTCTCGAATTTTAGCCACAGTAAACCAAAAATGATTTGATACAAACACGTGAGCATTTCAAGTTTTAACATGCACCAGTTAGGACATAGGATGGTTGACAAGCAAGCATAAGGTATAATTCAAACTAAGCAAAGAAAAAATCAATGATGATAAAAATAGTGCCTATAATTCAATATTCAAAGTTCATATAAGATTCTGGACAAGATTCTTTTTTGGCAGGCACTAAGATGGGTGTATTTTATGCAACAAAGATGATCATGACTTTTTATATTTAGATTATAGACAAGATAAACACGATAATGTCCATCACGGAGTTCTATGGTAAGTTTTATTTTATTTTTTGTTTTCCACTTCTCCTTTGGCAACCCAATATATTGTGTAGGACTACCTTATCCTCTTGTCACTTCAATTCTTACCTAATAACATATCCTATTTTAAGAAACAAATAAAATTAAATAATAAGAATCAAAGACCATAAATCCAAAATTTAGAACCTTACTTTGATTATTTTTATTGCCCTTCCTATGTCGTTAACACTCAAACTCTGACGCCATGAATAACCACATGACCTCTGTATGAGTGCACATTTTGTTCCGGGCTTGACAGAAACTGTCAATGCATTCCAGTCAAGTCCACCATCCTCAGCAAGCTATTGGAAAAATGTCGGCGAAGTGTCAAAAAGAAGGCTGATGAGTTGAAAACAAGAATTGGAAATAACAATCTATCTGCGTACTGGAACTTCTCTGTACTTCACCCCAAAATCTTGGAGGGAACCTAGTCCACCAGAGTCCCTTTTCCCAATTACTTCCTCTAGAGTATCATATGGTGCGCCGGCAACTGCCAATAACTGACAGCTATATTAGTTTAAAGCACACTCCAAGAACAAATTCAATAGAGCACTCTATAAGACTATGAATAAGTCAAAGAAAGATGAAAAATGTTACCTCATCCCCAGGCCTTAGGAGAGCAAATAAAGCACATGTGATAGCATGAGTACCTGAGAAGAACTGTTCATATGAAAACAGTGTAACTTCAAAATTTTTAAAAAGTACAAAGTAAGAACTAATTGTATTTAACACAGAGAAAACAGAACCTGTGATCGCACAATAGCAGATTCAGCCCCAAAAATTTCAGCAAAGGCCTGGTCAAGAGCCTCTCGCCCCCCAGCTTCATCATGGCCATAACCAGTGCAACCACCAAAGTGCTGATAGAAGTAGGTGTGATAACAATCAATTAGATCCCAAAATACAGAAAATAGTTATCCCTACATTATTACAACATCAGATGAACTTTTGTTTTTGAACTAATATCAGATGATTACAAATGATAAAACAACATATGCAAAAACTGCTTATTGAAGTATAAGTGATTGTTACATGAGATCCAAGTCGAGCATTCTGGAATGCCTTTAGTACACGGGTGCTATTGAATGCAACCAAATAATCCACAGCCCTGAACTCCGAATGCAAGGCATCCACTGCTTCCACAACCTGCACTGCACAAAAAAATCCATTACAGTACCTGCACAATCTATAAGTTTACTAAGCATGAAAATGGACAGCAATCTCCACATACATTAGAATTCACCAAAAAGACCTATTCAGGATTAAAACTGCTTGATCATGATTTAAGCAATTGGTTTTGCAACAAAAATGAACAATGGCAGATTCTTGTCCTACTAGGTCGGGGAGTTCTGCACAAATCACTGAAAAATTTTACATTTAGCATCAACTTTGTCGTGTAAGCCCTAAACCCTAACCCTTCCCCTACTGCTGAAAGAGGGAAAAAGACCACTTAAAGCAATTTTATAATGTAAAAAAAAAACACATATTTAATTCATTGTTCTCTATAATAAAAGAAACACGATGTCATGTTAACTCATGTTCCACTCAATTAAAAAAAGTAAACATATATTTAGTGATGATTATTGTTAGTGGGAGAGCTCACAGAGGTTTCCTACCAAAATCATCTGTCCTAAGACTTCAATTTTCTCAGTCCTATATTGAACTCCGTTACAGTCCACAGAAGCACCAAAGTAACAACGTCAATACCAAAATAGTGAGGGGACCAAAACACTTGTGTTTTAAATTTGGGGAACCAAACCAATTCATTTTAAACCTCAGGACTAAATTGATTCCGGTTAAAATTTTCAGGACTAAAAATTCAAAGAACTACCAAATCAAATTAAATAACTACCAACCATGATTTCTCATCGTCCAAAATTTCTATTGGCTGTAAGATTGCTTTACAGTCCGTACAAATTAATCTAAAATTCTAAATAACTTGCTGCCATATTCCACACGGTTCAATGCTTTCCAGTTTACAACCAACAAGACGGTATAGTGAGATTCTAGGTTTGAAAAGGGTAAAAATTCTTATGTAATAATAATAAAAAACGGTGAAAGAAGTGATGTTCTGTACTTGAGAGAGAGTAGTAGCAGTAGTGATAGCAGTACCTCGGGGACAAAAGGTTTGGCAACGGCACTATGAGTGACAGGAAGTGAAACCCGAGAGGCAGAAAGAACGCCATTGGTTGCCGCTGAAGCTCGAATAGGAAGCGCAGGATAAGAAGAGGTGGCGCAGGATATGACGTACATTTCTTCTTCTTATTGGTCTTGCGTCCCTCTGTTATCTTGCTGTATCATCTGATAGATTATTCCCTTTCACCCCATGTTTGTATTATTGCATATTATATGAATGTATGGAGATATGACGTAACTTGCCAAATAAAACAAAGAGAAAAGGACAAATAGGTCTCTAATTTTTTGTTCTGTGGACATTTTTGTCTCTGATCATTGAAAAATACTTTTAAATTTTGCCTCCGTCAGGGACTGATCCGTCCAAGTTTTATGAAGGTTAGAGACTTAAAAGTATTTTTCAATAGTCAAGGACGAAAATGTCCACGAAGCAAAAAATTAAAAATCTATTTATCCTTTTTTCTAAAATAAAAAATGAAATTACATCACCTTTTGGTAATTCCCAGATTTTAGTCCGCTACCACATCCCAACCCAAACTAACCGGCCACTTTTTTTTTTTCAATAATGTTTTGTATCCATACAATTTTCCTAACCAAGTTAATGAAGTTGTTTTTTATTCACGCGTCTCCAACCTTCTATTAACGTAAAGTTTCTTTTTTAACCTAGAGCTTCTCTTTCTTAAAGTAAATTTTCTCTTCGTTCTTCTATCTTAACATAGAATTTGTCTTTTTTAACGTAAAGTTCTCATCGTTCTTCTTTACTTTTGTCGTACTTCTTCGTTTTCTTTTTTGATCTGCATTTATCTTCTTTCTATTCTTCATTTTCTTTCTTTGATCTGCATTGCATTTATCTTCTTCGTTTTCAGATTTCAATAGCGTATCAAAACAATGAATGATTCAACTTCAAATCAGTTGAATGAGAGCGATTTGAATTATTCTTCTGAATCGAATCAAGCAAATGAGGTTTGGATTATTCAATTTTAAATTGAATTGAATGGAATGCAATCGCTAAATTCCAGACGCAGGTGTTTTAAATTTGAATTTATATAATGACAATGTTCGGTTCATTTAGTATTGTACATTGGTTTCGCTTTGATAGTATTTCTCGATTCATTCTAGACGTAGATGTTCTAAATTTGAATTTATATAATGATAATGTTGGTTCATTTAGTATTATACAGTGGTTTCACTTTGATTATATTTTCGGTTCATTCTAGACGCAAGTGTTCGAATTTGAATTTATATAATGGACAATGTTCGATTCATTTAGTATTATATAATGGTTTCGTATTGATACTATTTTCGGTTTATTTTACAGTCCATGTGCGTTGTGGATGAACAATTTGTGCCAAAGGTTGGGATCACTTTCAAGACACTAGAAGAAGTTGAAAAGTTCTACAGAGATTATTCCAAACTTGCTGGTTTTCTACCAAACTAAGGAACACGACTCGAAAGAAATATGAGATTAAGAATCAACTAATTACATGTAGTAGAGAGGGAAAGTGGAAACCCAAGATATCTTCAAGTCTGAAGACAAACCCCTCAACTAGAATAAACTGTTCAGCCAGGATTTATATACATATATTGAAGGACGTCGGTCTTTGGATAATTTTTAAAGTTGCTCTGAATCATTCACACACTTGTTGTCCAGATCGAGCAGAGATGCTAAAACAACACATGGAGATAAGCATGTTTGTGCGTCGCACCATTGAAAACAACGAGGAAGCTAGAATCAGACCGAGTAAAACATATCAGTCATTCGTAGCAGCATCGGGCAGTCATCAGAAACTAAGTTTTATAAAAAAAAGACTTGAGAAATTACATCACAAGGGAAGTATGGAATATTTCCGAATAACACGATGCCAAAGAATTTGGAAAGTACTTATTAAGAATGAAGAGAAGAATCAAAATTTCTTTTTCGAGCTTAACCTTGAAGGTGATCACTCCATCAAAAATGCATTTTGGGCCGATGCAAGGAGTAGGGCTACATATGAGTATTTTGGAGATGTTGTTTCGTTTGACACCACTTACAACACAAACAGGTATTCGATTCATTTGGATATAGTTTTAGGTTCACAGAGCCTACACATTTTGGTTCATAACTGTGTGAGAGTGTCCATTTATGCAAGTACAATCTGATTTTTGGTTTTTTTGTGGGCATGAATCACCACGGTCAGTCGACACTTCTCGGATGCACTTTGATGAAAAATGAGGACATCCAATCATTCAAATAGCTATTCAAATGCCAGCTTCGTTGCATGGGAGGGAAGACACCAAAAGGAATTCTTACCGATCAATGCGCATCGATGCAAAGAGCTATTGAGACCTGTATGCCAACAACAATTCATCGGTGGTGCATTTGGCACATCATGAAGAAGGTTATAAGCAAATTAAACGGCTACAAGTGACACGAAGAAATCGACACAAGAGATGAGCCATGTCGTTTGGAACTCGTTTACAAAAGACACATTTGATAGAAATTGGAATGACTTTGTCACAAAGTACGTTGCTGGAGGCAATAAGTGGCTTTCAGGTAACCGAGGTTTTAATTCGAATTATTTGATGATGTTACTTTTTTGGTGAAAATGTATATAAGTTTCGGTTTATCTGTGCGTATGTTTTTGGTTCATTCTGCAAAGCTATTTGAAGATCACCATTTATGAATTTCAGTTTATCTGGATCACCACTTTTGGATTGGGATGAGAAGCACACAAAAGGAACGAGAGCATATATGCATTTTCAACAAGTTTATCACATGCAATAGCTCCTTTGATTCAATTTGTGAAGCAATACGATAATTGTCTAGCAAGCAGAGAGCAGATAAAGTGGCACCGAAATATATTAGAACGTTGGAGTAAGAACATAAAAAGGAGACACACACATATCAAGAGCAGCCAAGACGAGCCTCTATTGGAGCCTAGAAGCAAGAGATTCGACGATTTGGTGTGTCAGTCGCACAATATTTACAAATTTGCGTCAGAATCCGATGAGCTGACTGGGATTCTGCACCGGGCTTTTGATAATGTCATGGCCGAGATACAAGAATATCAAGCAAAAAGTAAAGGTAAAAGTTTGTTATCTCACGAAGATGCCAGGTTGAGTGATGTTAACAACCTTCAAAGGCCCACACGTGTTAGAATAAGAGGCTGTCCCAAGAACAGATTGGGATCAAATATGGAAAAAAAAGATCTCAAATGCAACAAAGAAAAAAAAAAGCCAACTCTAAGCGAGGTAACATTGATTTGCTTTTGATTAGAAAAAAATTTGTTTGTGCATTTTACTGATATATTATTTATTTTCTTTTTTGCAGTTGAAACTTTTAGATAGTGGATCAATGATTTAGTCAAACTCCAGCCTTTATGATGCACGGGATATGAATTATCCCAAAGAGGATTATAGAAGTTTTAGTTTTTATTAATATAAATTTCGATTCATGTATGATCAAATTTCGGTTCATTTGAGTTCCAGGAGGGTTAATTTCGATTCATGTTATGTTTTATTGAATAGTCACTTTTTTATTTTTCAAATTAGCTTTCTACAATTGTGTTATGTTAAATAGTTTAGGTATTTTAAAATTGAATAGTGATATATACTTTTTTCGGTTTATTCAATGAATTAATTTCGGTTCATTTGTATTTTTGGGGGTCCTGATATTTGATAAATACATTGAATCCATCCACTGTGAACCTAGATTCATTTAAAACAGTAGTCTAGACAGTTCTAATAAATATATACATTAACATTTACATTAACATTAACATATATACATTAAAGAAGAAGTGTTTACTTTTTCACAACGAGTTAAACAAATTAGTGTTAATTACAATTACTTACACCAAGTCAAAAAAATTATAACCTATTTACTTTCTATATCCCCATATGTGAATTTACAAAAAGGGCTTGAGAGGACAATGGATGGCTTTGGAAGTCTTATGGCTTCAGATGCCTCAATGGTTTTGTCTCTCAATTTATTTATCTTGTGCAATAGAATAGTTGGACCACACTCCTGCCTGAAGGCATCAATTTCTTTCTACAATTCAATTGAAAGAAATTACTTAATTTGAACCCAACTGAAATAAGAAATGAACCGAATTTTATTAATTTAGAAATTACTTACTTGTTTTTAGTTTTTACATTGATACTTCTCTTTTTTTGATCTTTTCAGGATCAATTGTTTTTAGCCATTTCATCATGTATATCCCGCAATTATAACTAAGAAAGAAATAAGAAAGTAAAATATGATTAATAGATGACACAATAAAACATATTAATAATAGCATTATAGCAAAGAAAGATTTTACTTTGTTCGTTGACCGCTGATCGTAATATACGGTACTTCCACGCCCTCTCCATCTTACATTAAAGGTTCTGCCACAGCATAGACCCCCATCTAGGATACTATTAAGCCCTAAAAAGGATGCAAAAAATAAAATCAGGCACAAGGAGTGATTGATAATGACTAGAAATAAGAGATAATTTACAACAAAAATATGTATTATGTAAATAACTTACAACAAATTTGTTCAAAATTATTCTTGATTGAGGTATATCTTTTTTATTTTTCTTGACGGCGTCAAGCACATAGAAGGCCTTCTTCTTAACATCGGCAATCCACAACTATCAATGTCCTCCATGGCAAACCGGTACAAACAGCTGGTGTTTTGAAAAATGATAGAATATTTCAGTCTAAATGATAGCAAGCGACAGAATTGTCAAAGAAGTTTTAGAAATCATAACTTACAAATGGATGCGATGCTAGTTTTCTTTTGTAAAAAAAAAAGGGAGGTAGTCCTATATTGAGTGATCTGGTAGGCCTTCTTAGTGTTTGGATCAATGTAGTCTTCATTATGGAGTCCCAACATTAAACTCTGCAAAATGAACCTTAGTTAAATCACAAATAAACCGAATTACTTCAGAGTTGAACTAGCAGCCACATACATTCAATCAGCAAAAAAATATATTTCAATTCATTTTTGCATGCAAAAGAACTCAATTAAACAAACAGATGAACCAAATTTCTTAAGGAATAATAGATTTTGTGAATACTTAGCAGTAGTATGATGTGAACCTAACTCAATTCACAAACGAAAAACTAAATTAACAGATGAACCGAATTATTTATCAGAACCAATAAATTACTTAAGGAATAAAAAATTTAGTTTACCACATTATCCATCGGCACGCAGTATATTTCTTCCTCAAATCGTTGACATTTTTTGTTGTTGAGAAGCATACACATTGCATTGACTACC
This sequence comes from Arachis ipaensis, assembly GCF_000816755.2. NCBI lineage: Eukaryota > Viridiplantae > Streptophyta > Magnoliopsida > Fabales > Fabaceae > Arachis > Arachis ipaensis. The sequence goes on from NC_029787.2 coordinate 28,373,877, forward strand.
TATAGGAAGGAAATTTATTAGATATATGGGTATAAAAGTTTTTAGAAAAATCATTAATGTTAATGTAATAGGCGAAGAATTTACCGTATTTTCTACATCTTGTCCGGGTGTGAGAGACATGAAGTGGAATCTAGCCCCCTCTAAATGCGGTTCATGGTCCAACGTGAATATCGTTTCATACTCATTGGTTGTATCTTTGTAAATCTTTAATTGTGTCATCCAATGATAACACTTCTCCATCAGCTCCTCTGTTATTTCTTTTTCTTTCTCTGGAGTCTTGTACCCTTCAAGGGTGCTCAAACTTAGCTCCACACTGGTTCCCTCAACAAATTGTAATGCTACTGCCACCCCAGCGTCCATCACCGCGTCTGCCAACATTTCTAATTGTGTTACAGTTGGTTGAGAGTTTGGGAGACTTGGTTGAGAGGTTGGGGGACTTATGCCAAGGCTGAAGGAATGTGCATCATCTTTCCAATACCAAAGATGGGAAGAACTGCAAGACAATAGAGAAAAGTTTTAAGTAATAATCCAAAAACATTATGATATAACATCAAAACTAATAAAAAGGATATTAATTAAAACTTACACATTTAGTGGAGGTTCTTGCTCTGTTTGCCTTGTGGAAGATTTTTTGCAGGCCTGGTGTAGGGTTTTAGAGGGCAGCTGTAATAAACAGAAAAGAGTCCAATAATGAACTGAATTTACTTCATATTTGAATTAGCAGTAAAAAAGCTCATTCATCAAGAAGAACATATCTAATCCATTTTCGGATTCAAATAAACCTCAAATAAATGAAATAATAAACCGAATTTACTTCATATTTAAATAAGTAGTAATTTAGACTCAATTATAAAAAAACACCACAAATAAAATATAAATAATTTGAACAAGTTCTATTATTAAAAAATTGGATACTATTTTCTTATTGAAAGATCTTGGGCAACTTAGTTATTTCTTGGGAATTGAAGTTCAATGACAAAAACAAGGACAATTACACTTATCCCAAACAAAATATAAATGATTTACTCTCAAATTTTGGTATGGTAGAGCCAAGTTCAATGCCAACACTAAGTCACTAATGATATCATCATTACAATTATTGTCTTTTGTCTTTGAAACATTTGAGGACCCTAAACTCTATAAGTAGTGGGTTGTACTCTACAATATCGACTGGATTTGTCTTTTGCAGTTAGCAAGGTTAGCTAATTTATACATTGTCTCTTGTTAGCACACTACTGTGAAAAGAATATTATGATACTTACAAGGAAAAAAAGAGATGGATTAACTCTCTACAAGTATATTGACGATAGGCTTCATGGGTTTGTTGATTCTGATTGGATCTCAGATTTAGAGGATCAAAAATCAATTTCAGGATTCTGCATCTTCTTAGGCACTGATTTAATTTTTTGGTCTTGTAGAAAACAATTAACAATAAGCATATATTTTATGACCATATGAGCATTGTATTACTCACTGCTAATCGAGCGTTGCATGACAAGACAAAACACTTTCAACTTGATATTAAATTTGAGATAAGATAGCAAGTCGAGCATTACATGTTGTTCATATACCTCATTATGAATAAATTACTAATATCTTAACAAAATTCCCTACAGCAACCACATTTGACAAATTAAGGAGCAAATTTAGAGTAGTTTCAAGAAACAACTTAAGTTTGAGGAGACACCTATAGCCTATAGGATGTCACAGTTTTAAAGAAAATCAAGAAGAAAAGTTAGTTATATTGGTTGTTAGCTACCAGTTTTTGTAAAAGAGTCTAATATGTTAAGTTCAAGATTAATAATAGTTAAGCTATTATATAAGTTTTTCTTTTGGTAAGATGGATTGGATAACGGCCAATTTTAGATATTACAAATTTACGCACACTACACATTTACACACATATTTAAGGGTTCTATAAATATTAAAAAATATTCAAAAGCATGATTATAAATTTAAACTCATATTCTCCACCTACACATCAACATACCACGTCATTAGGCTGGTTGCTTTCTTATCAATTTATGTGCTAATTATTATTTAATTAATTTTTTTAATTTTTATTTTAAATTTTAATTTTAAAATTTTAACTATTTTATATTTTTAGCCAAAGAAAATAATGTTGTATAAAAATTGGGTTGTGCTACCATGTAGAAGGAAGATTCTTTCAACACATATAGAAACCACAGCGAAAATAGCATATCAATGCATGATAATAATAGAGTAGCAGCGTCAGTATAAGACCCATGCAATTGGAGTTTTGCAATTATATAATTAGTAGGCCCCACATATTTTTTTAATTTATGTCTAATGAGATTTATTAAATATTTAAATTTGCTAGTGATTACAATTAAAAACGGAGAGTTATTTATGTATAAAAATACAAAGATTCTTTTAGAAAAGTTATAAAATTTTAAATAAATTTCATTATACCATTTATCGCTAATAAATACCTACAAATAAAAATTATTAGTTCTTTTTACCTTTGCTAATGATAACGAAATGTAAGCTCTTTAAAACAAATATATTCTACATAAATGATATACTTATTATCAAATTCTAGACAAAAAATATACACTAAACTATTTATTTTGGAGAAATAAAAATATATGAAAAATAAAAATATACTTATT
>NC_029787.2:28376576-28379549 GCF_000816755.2 Arachis ipaensis
GAATATTAAACCCACAACCTTCTTGTACAAACTCAAGATAATCACTAAGTTAATAATTTAAAGGTTTAATTATTCTGCCGGTCCTATAGTTTCATCAAATTTTCAATTAGGTCCCTATATTTTTTTTCTTTCTAATTAGATCTCTGAACCAATATTTTTTTTTCAATTAGGTCCCTACCGTAACAAAACTGTTCGATTTAACGGAATATTCTATTCCTAAATTGAATATTCCCTCCATTTTCTCTAAATTCATAAATTGTGTCTCCTTTTTTATTTTGAAAAAGACAAAATTAATCATTCACTCTTCTTCCACCTTTCCGTCTCCCTCCTCTGCTCTTGCCTCTTTCTCTCTGACCTTCATTCCTCTCACCTCCACCGCACCCCTCCTTCCTCTCCAATTCCACCCCGACCACCTCTCCTTCCACCTCCCAAACTCGATTCAATGACCAAAAACACAAGGGATTAAAGGGAAGAAGGAGTTGGAGAAACTGTGGGAGAAAGAGAACATTCGATGGAAGTTCATCGCTTTGGAAAAGTTCATAGGTGTCGATGCGGCTGAGTGGCGGTGATGCTGGCGATGAAGAAGGTCCAAACCCATGCATTATCCACTGAAGAAAAACTCTCGGAACTATGCTAGGATTTCCACTGAATAAAAGCTCCCAAATCTGTTGTGTCGACCTTTGAGACGGCCTCCGACACCGTCACATTCGGCTTCTCTACCTTCCCAGATCTGTTGCGTCGATCGAACAGGAGCATCATCGAATCCTTGTTTCACTATCCTTCACGCCTCAAGAGAGAGAAAGACAATACGACAGAGAGACCACAAAAGAGATATCACATTGCAAGGAGTAAGAAAGGGGTTGAGGAAGAGCGAAGTGATGAAGGGTGACACGGCTGCTGCCATCGTTGTTGGAAGATGTTATCGACGAGCTGCTTCCTTCGTGTCCGTTATCGGTGTTTACCGTCTCAAATTCGGCCTCCGTTCTGCTTTATTTTGCTTTTACCTTTTCTTCTGCTTCATTTTACTTTTGCTTCATTCTGCTTCAGTTTTATTTTGTTTTTGCTTGATTATACTTCTACTTTTACTTCTGTTTTTGAATTGGTTTTACTTCTGCTCAATGATTATGTTAAACAAAATTGATTGTGTTAAAAAATTCTGATTATGGGTTCTGATTATGTGTTTTGTTTGTAATTTAAATGATTATGTCATGACAAAAATTCTATTTTTGATCATGCTAAAAATTTAGCAAAAATTTAGTTTTGAATTTGTGTTGTATGACAATTTCTACCATGAAAGAAGGGAGCTTATTGGTAGAGAAAGGGTGGAGACAAAAAAGGAGGGCGAGAAGATGATGGAGGTGAGGGTGAAAGAGAAGAGAAGGGGTGAGGGTAAATTAGTAAATTTATATTTCATAAACGTTTTTTTTTTTAACTTTTACCGTTAATAAGGACTTAATTAAAAAATTTAATATGGTATAGGGACCTAATTGAAAAGAAAAAAAGTATAGGGACCTAATTGAAAATTTGGTGAAACTATAGGAACCGACAGAATTTGGTGAATATTGGCTACATAATCAACATGTGTATTCTACATGTGTAGAATCAAATGACTATTTATACCGTAGCAAAATCTATGAAAATTTGATAATAAATGTGTTTTTTCTACTAACTCTTTTATGTAGGTGTTGCAGTCGGAAACTCTTTTTGAAGATATTACGAGTTATAGCTTCACAAGTTCACTTTGGAGAAGGTTGGTACCTCCAAGAATTGAGCTCTTTGCTTGGTTTGTGCTAGTAGGTAGAGCGAATACTAAAGAGAGGTTAAGTAGATTAGGAGTTCTTCCACAGTGTGACATTATGTGTGTTTTATGTAAACAGGAGTTGGAAGTTATACATCATTTATTTCTTTTGTGTGAGTTTACGTGGCAGGTGTGGTGCACTTGGCTAAGGTTTTTTGATAGAGATTGGGTTGTCCCAGCAACCATTAAAGAATTGTTTGAGAGTTGGTCTGGCTTGCCTAACAGAAAATAGTAGGGGTGAGCACGGGTAGCGGGTACCCGATTATCTGTCCGAATCCGAACCGAACCAATTAAATTGGTTCTGAAACCAATGGATAATCGGGTTCAACCCGAACCAAACCGATGGTCTTTGTTAGTGATTAGTTCGGGTATCGGTTATGGGGTGCGGAACCCGAACCAACCCGCGAACCCGATCATATATTAATTAAATATATATTATATGACTTTTCCATTAGACAAAGATTATTCACTATTAATATGTTTGGATTTTAATGAGTTTTAGTTTTTAGTGTATTTGGTGTTTAACATGTTTGGATTATTTCTATTGATGTTACATGTTTATTGTACTTGTTGAATTTTTAAGATAAAAATTTGATTTTTTTTTTAATGAATTTCAAAGTCAACGGGTACCCAATTACCCGAATCGAACCAATCCGTTATTAATAGGTTTGGTTTGGTTCGGATACATATACAAAAAAATATAAATTCGAACCAAACCGAACCAATTATATTTTGATCGGTTCGATTCTAATTTTATCATGAATCCGAACCAAACCGATCCGTACTCACCCCTAGAAAACAGGAGCAGAAAATGTGGCTGACTGAGTTCTTTGCAGTAATCTGGAATATTTGGCTAGAACGTAACAACAGGATCTTCAACAATATAGAAACAGGTGTTGAGATCATACAAAGAAAGACGTTTTTGAACTACAAAGAATGGACTGGTACTGATCCCCTTAGTTGTTGATGGCAATGCCGGAGATGACAGAGATTTTTTATGTTCTAGTTTGGTTTTGTTTTGTTATGACTATTTCTTAGATGCTCCACGTTATTGTGTTGAGCTTTCTTTATTTAAAAAAAAAATATTTTTAGCCAATGAGTTATAACTCAAATGTATATCCGTATCAACTAAGTCAATACAAAAAAATTATATTTAATTTTTTTGTTGGATTTAA
>NC_029787.2:28379577-28397766 GCF_000816755.2 Arachis ipaensis
TAATTAAAAAACCAGAACTTATTTATCTTTTTTTTTCATATTTTTTTTTATGTAATACTGATTTTACCAGTTAACCAATAATTTACCAATTAAACAAATAAACCAATGGATTCGATCACCGGTTCGGTTATGTCTCTTCCGTTTCCTCTGCACTTTTCTGATCTTCCGATTCCACCAAATCGCCAATGTCTCACCAGGGCGAATCATCCGACTCGTGAGTCAACTCGTACTCACTTCTTTTTCTTTTATTAATGTTTTCGTTTCATGGTTATGTTTGCCCCAAAAATTCAAATAAAAATCGTTTTCTTTTTCTTTCTTTTCGCAGGAAATCGGGGAAGAAGGACTTCTCCACCGCGATTCTCGAACGCAAGAAGTTGCCGAACAGATTGGTCGTCGATGAAGCCGTCGACGATGATAATTCCGTCGTGGCCATGCACCCACAGACAATGGAAAAACTCCAACTTTTCAGCGGCGATACTATTCTCATCAAGGTAACTTCTTTGAACCTTTTCGGTGGTTTGCAATCTAGTTCCCAAACATGGGTTTCGTTTATTTTGTGAGGAAATTGTGGTCTGTTTTAAGGGTTTAGCTAAAACATACTAATGTTTTTGGGATCAAAAGGAGAAAAGAAAACTTGGTAGTGTCTTTGGACTTGGGTGATGACCTATTTTAATCTTCTTTGTGTGTTTGTCTTTAATCAATTTTCAAGTTCTCTGCTTGTGTATATTATGTTGAAACTTATTATTTTGAATTGAATTGAAGTTTAAAACTAACTTTTATTGTTTTTGGACTTGTTTGGTGAGCATTTTGGTGTTCTGTGCTGGGTTATTTGGTCATTGTGCTGTGTTATTATGTGATGTCTTCATGGGGCTTGTCGTTTGTGATGCTTGTTTTGTGGTGCAGGGAAAGAAACGGAAGGACACTATTTGCATTGCACTTGCTGATGACAATTGCGAGGAGCCCAAAATCAGGATGAACAAGGTTGTGAGATCCAATTTGAGGGTTCGTCTTGGTGATGTTGTGTCTGTGCATCAGTGCCATGATGTTAAGTATGGGAAACGAGTCCACATTCTGCCTATTGACGATACTGTCGAAGGTGTCACTGGAAATCTGTTTGATGCTTACTTGAAACGTGAGTTTCTAGCCTACTTTGCTCTCATGTTGCAGAGATTAGCATAGTTTCGGTTGTTATGACTTATGACTGCTTCAGTAGCAAATTCTGATTTGTTCTGGGACTTCCCTCCATAGGATAGATTACCTTTTGATTATGGTTTTATTTTTTTGAAGTGCTTTATTGCTGAACTTTAAAATTGGGTCCTTGCTTCATGAGTTGATGATATTCATAATAAGCCTTGGACTATATGATATTATGAAGCTTTTCTTTTCTCTTTTGTCCTGATTATAGTGAGTTGACTTGTTATCTTTCTTTGTTGGAACTCCTTTTGTTGTAGCTGGCTGGACCTTATGCTGTCTATTTTATGAATGCATATTTCTATTGACTACCTTTTGTAGATTGTGATATTTTACCACATTGATCTATTTGTAGAATCGCCTTTCCACCTGATTCTATGCATTTCAAGCTGGAATTTTACATATCTGGGGAATATTTTTTATTTTAGTTTTGTGGAAGTCTTATGTGATGGAAATGTATACTAACATACTAATTATTTGTTGTATAACTTGCAGCTTATTTCTTGGAGGCTTATCGCCCTGTCAGAAAAGGAGATTTATTCCTTGTCCAAGGAGGGATGAGAAGTGTAGAGTTCAAGGTCATTGAAACTGATCCTGGGGAGTATTGTGTGGTTGCTCCAGACACTGAAATTTTCTGTGAAGGTGAACCCGTGAAACGGGAGGATGAAGAAAGGCTGGATGAAGTTGGACACGATGATGTGGGTGGTGTTAGGAAGCAAATGGCACAGATCCGTGAGCTTGTAGAGCTTCCACTGAGACATCCTCAGCTTTTTAAGTCGATTGGTGTTAAGCCACCCAAGGGAATTTTGCTCTATGGACCCCCTGGCTCTGGTAAGACACTAATAGCAAGAGCTGTTGCTAATGAAACCGGAGCTTTCTTCTTTTGTATTAATGGTCCAGAGATTATGTCCAAATTGGCCGGAGAGAGTGAAAGCAATCTCAGGAAAGCATTTGAAGAAGCAGAAAAGAATGCTCCATCCATCATATTTATTGATGAGATTGATTCGATTGCACCCAAGCGGGAGAAGACAAATGGTGAAGTTGAAAGGAGGATTGTTTCACAACTTTTGACTCTTATGGACGGATTGAAGTCTCATGCACATGTTATTGTTATTGGTGCAACAAATCATCCAAATAGCATTGACCCAGCATTAAGAAGGTTTGGTAGATTTGATAGAGAAATTGACATTGGTGTTCCTGATGAAGTCGGTCGACTTGAAGTCCTTCGCATACATACCAAGAACATGAAGCTTTCTGATGAGGTAAATAGAGAGCATTTGTAACTTATATTGGTGTTTAAAGTTGTTTTCCATGTGGTTACATTTTTGTATGGATCTGAATTTTGCAATCTGTTAAGTGTTTGTATATTCACTTCTATCTTTTTTCCAGTTTAGTCGTCGACATCCTTAAATATTTTGTGGTCAACTATTCTGATTCTTTTACTGTAGGTTGATTTGGAGAGAATATCAAAAGATACTCATGGGTATGTTGGTGCCGACCTTGCTGCTCTTTGCACTGAAGCTGCTCATACTGAGAGAGTGGTTAAAGACAAAGTCTTGGTGTTCAATTTTACTGATGTGGGAAAACTTCCCTCTCCTGTTCTTAACGGCGAGAGAGCCGTTGTGCTATTCTTCATCGCTCATATACTCTTCTCTCTCCCTTTCTCTCTCTTACTCTCCCATGGTGTCCCACTTTCTTTCCTTGCCCTTGCAGCCTCCTTCATTGAGATCAGCTACGACGCTGCCGCTTCTTCCTCTTCCCTCTTCTGCACCAGGTATCTACCTGTTTCTATTCAATTTCTCTATTTCATCCAAATTCTAGCGATTCTCCGTTGTTTTTTTTTTCTCCTTCCACCAAATTCTCGTGAATTCATTTCAGACGCGGTGCTTCTTCCGGAATCCTCCTCGGCGCCGTGACTCTCCCTGCTCTTCTACTCTCCAAGTTGACGCAATTATCAAGAGGATTCTCATCGGCACAAGTTAATCTTCAAGGTTCTATACTTTCGCAATTTCAATTCTGTTGATTTTACAATTAACGTATGGTGAATTTTTATGTATTTTTGCATGTATGTAGAGATTCACTATATGACATTGCAATACTGGGCAACATCTGCCACCAGCTTCGTGGTGCTCGTGTTCCTCAGTTTTGTTCTGTCGCACCGCACTCCTCTTTCGCGTAAGGATTGGGGTTTAGGGTTTGGCTTGTGCTTCTTGTTTTTGCAAGCTTCGCTGTGCTTTCTGGCACTTGCTTCCACCTCCTCCCAAAGTGGTGAGTTGTGTATGCCCCCTTCTTTTTTTAATATTTCATGAGCAACTGCTCATACTTAGGCTTCGTCATTGTTGTATAAAGAAGAGAAACATTGTGATTTTTTCTGTTTCAATTCAGTTATGGAAAATCGTCTTCTATGCAGGCTTGCAACTTGCATGCAAGCTGTCATGGGTCCTTGGTCATGGATTGGCAGCAGTGATGCTAATTCAGCATTTTCTTGGAACTTTTCCATCTTGTGCTTCCATTGGTATGTGTTGCAAAGTGAAATTTATGCTGGTGGTTTAGCCATCTGCTCTTCTAGCTGCATGGGATTTTCATTTTACTGTTAAAGTGGTCACTTTACTTTGAACATGAGTGCATCGTCTGTTTTACGAACTCCGATACATCTAGACCTTTTATAGCTATTGAAATCAAACACCATTGAATCATATAGGATCATTGCATGTTTGACTTTTTCGTTTGGTCAATAACAGTTCATTTCACAGCCTTATCTGAAATCTGGAAATTTTTCATTTATTTACTTTTTGGACTGGTTGTTTATCATTAAAGTTTCCCCTTTTTTTCCAGGGGAAGCACTTTTGGTGACAGCTGGTATTGTTCTCTATTTTGGTGACATGCTGTTGCTTACTGTTATGAGGGTTAGTGTTTCTTTACGCATTTATCTCATTTCTAGTAATATAAGATGGATATGGATTTAGTTGGTGATTACGTTTTGAACAGCTATGTGGACTACTGATGTCATCAGATTTGGTCACTGCAGAGTATGAAACTAGTCGAAGTGAGATAGGCATCATAATTCAGGTATGAGCTAACTCGTGTAACTGGTTAATGTAAGCTGGATCAGTAAGTTAGTTTTCTGTTCTGACAGGGAGTGCTGCTTGGCCTTCTGCTATATCCAATACCTTTCAAATATATTCTTCGTGTATGGGAATGGTCCACAAATACAGCTTCTGCTGAGTCAAGAAGATACAGTGAGATTAGAAGATCGGTTATTTTTTTTTCTCTCTTTGTATTGGTCATGGTTGGGATTGTACCATTATGGATGCAGTTTGTGCATGAATTTCATCTGCATCCTATTCTCTGGTATGATATCGTATTCAATATGATTTCTTTTGTTAGTTGCCATTGTATATATCACTGCATCATTATATCATTACTATTCCCTGTTTTGTATGATTAATAAACTCTCTCTTTTGAACATTTATTTGCAGGGTCCTATCCTTTGTTTTATCAGATCCATTCAAAAGACTATCACTGTGTATCTATTGGGTTTGTGTAATATGTCTCTCTGTGTTATATGTCTATGACATCTCTAAGAACAGTAGAGTTGAGAGAATTCTTCTGCGGAAATACTACCATCTATTGGCTGTCTTGATGTTTGTACCTGCTCTTATCTTACAGGTGATTTGGGACATAATTTATTATTTACAAAAGTCCACTGCATTATTTCCTACTTTGAGTGAAGGAGTGGCAATGCCAAATTTATTCTAATAATATATTCTTCTTACACCCACACTGTGTGACCATTACTAGGTTAGGCAGTAATATATATTCCAACAAAATATAAATTTCTCACTGTTTCATTGCTTTCAGCCAGAGTTTCTTGATCTGGGTTTTGGTGCAGCTCTGGCAGTTTTCTTGACGTTAGAAATTATTCGAGTAAGCATCCCTTGTTGCATACTTAGCACTTGTTACTTTATACTTTGAATTGGCATGTTTCTTTGATCATAGTTTCTTATAAAGTGTCCACAGAAATCTGGTTCTAAACCCAAAGTAGCATAGATTTGCACTAATGTGATGAAATTGAAATCAACCAACCATTTTGGGTGTATCTGTATGTGGCTGAGGGTTGAGTTGGGCAGGCTGTAGGTCCTGTGAGGAATATGTGCAATAATCCATTATCCATGTATTGTTATCGATCAACCTGGAAAGAATGTAAGGGGAAATTTGGATATTTGTTCATGTTGAATTTTGGAATTTTGAAACGCTTTGATATTCACAAGTTTTTTCTTTTTGCTCTTTCATTTAACTGAAGTGTTACATTGAAAATCACCACCAACAAATATGATCTAGTTTTCTAAAGCAATTCAAAGCAGGCTGATTGGTTTTACAACTTTTGTTTCTCGTTAATTGCTCTGACATTGATATTGTTTGACCCAGATATGGAGAATCTGGCCTTTGGGACAACCAATTCATCAGTTTATGAATGCATTCACTGATCACCGGGATTCTGATTTTCTAATTCTCAGGTACTTCACACTTTCTTTCTTGTTTAAATCAAATTTAAGAGCATATATTTATGATGAACATTAGTTCCATCTCGTTCCCTTTCATGATGAACTTTCTTTTCTCAGCCACTTCTCACTTTTACTTGGATGTGCACTTCCTATTTGGTTGTCTTCCGGTTACAATGATCGACCCCTTGCTCCTTTTGCGGGAATATTGAGTCTAGGAATTGGAGATACAATGGTAATATTTTCGTTTCTGAAATATATGATATTTGGCCTACATGGTTATTGATTGTGTTTTATGAAGGATAAATAAATTGTGCTTTATCATCATCATCATCATCTTCATCTTCATCTTCATCTTCATCTTCTTCTTCTTCCATAATACAGGCATCATTAATTGGGCACAAGTATGGTGTTCTAAGGTGGAGTAAAACTGGCAGTAAGTATTCTTTTTTCTCAATGATCTTTAACTTCTGTTTGCGTTATATGATTTGATATGAATAGCAGCTTTTTCTACTTGTCAGAGAAAACAATTGAAGGTACTGCAGCTGGTATAACGTCTGTTCTAGCTTCTTGCTGGTTACTCCTTCTATTGTTAGCTTCAAGTGGACACATTTTCACCCAGGTACTATTCTCTCTCTTCCTCTCTCTGATCGCTTTCCATTGAGATAAAAACAAGAATTTTTCATTTACTTTTGAGAAAATAAACGAGGAAAGCTAATCGGAGAGGCCTGCAATTATATATATTCTCTGGATTTCTGGCTTTCCCTTTGACGATTTGTTACTGACCATTTTGCAGAATTGGTTCTCGCTGCTTCTATCTGTGACTGTTAGTGGTTTGTTGGAGGCATACACAGCACAACTTGACAATGCATTCATACCACTATTTTTCTATAGCCTTCTATGCTTGTAGATGCTGCAGCTTCTTCCTTACAAAAAATACAAGTTTATATTGGATGAGCGTATTCAGCAGAAGTCTTGATGATTTTTCAGCATATGCTTGCTTTGGCATATTCTTTTTGTAGATAACTGTTAACCAAATGCTGACAGCAGTGAGCCAGTGACAATAATTATTTGAGAGTTAGGGATGGTATACATAGCCAACATAGGATTGTTGTATGTCTTCACAGAAATGATAGTCATAGGAATAGTGTTTAGCATGCTATTTATAGGAGTCACAATTTTTCATTTTTGATAGCCACGATGAAGAGAGTGGAAAACAGTTGAATATCAAATGAGCTTTCATTTTTTCATTCTTTCAATTTTCTCACGGGCATTGCACAGGTTAGGCGAGAGGGAGAGGGAGAGGGAGAGGGAGAGGGAGAGGGAGAGAAATGTGTGTACTTGTTGAGAATTTGGGTAATAAAACTGAAAATTGCTATCACATATCCTCATGTTTTCTGATCCCTAACGTTATTTATAATATGATTCTTTTTATTTATTTATTTTATATCTCCTTCAAGTGTAATATTAATATATTTCATTTTGAAGCGTATGCAAATACAATTTTTCCTTTTTAGGTGATGAGGCACATATAATTTTAGTAGCACAAATTGCAATTATGTTACCTTCAGCATTTCTAAAAATAGTAATACATGAATGAGGTATAAGATAGCATATTAGCATTGTATAAATAGTAAATATCTTTCGCATTCTGCCGCACGTAACTAAGTGAATTCCATTCAATGAAACATTATTCAATTTAAGTCATTCTTGTATGGGCGGGGTTCTATCAAATTTGGACTATTTCATTGTTTCATAAGATGCATTATATTTCGAATTCTGATTAAGCAATCACATACGTATATAGATATTGATCATCACTACTCACTTTTCAAATTCCATAGAATGTAAATGTCCAATAACAAGGCTTTATCTAATTTACATTTAAAGGAAAATACAAACTGCAAATAAATATATGGATTTTGTCTAAAATTCAATGTACTTGATGCAAAAATGCAAAAACTATAGTAAATTAGCATCATTAGTTTTGAGGAGATTTTACCAGTTCAAAGCTTGCATAAACTGAAATAACAAGACCATGTTGGCTTGGCTCTTGCCCTAAATTAACGGGGGCAACAACCTACATGATAAGAATTTAGTGGAGTTGGAGACTTGGAGTGTTGGCTACTATTTGCCTAATGATACACGTGCCTAGTATTTCCATACGTACGTAATGTATATATCATTCATAAATGTGCCACTTATCAAGGTAAAAATAGTGGTTCATAAATGCCGTTTTAAACATGAAATTCAATTTTAACCCGGTAAAATAACGATTTCAAACATCGTTTTAACCAACTAAAAAATGCCGTTTTATATGGAAATAACGACGGTTTGAACTGTCGTTTGAACCAAGAAAAAAATATTATTTTATCTAAAAATAACAGTAGTTTGAATTTCCGTTTTAACATGTTAAAAACTGCAATTTTAACAATGGAAATTGTGACGGTTTTTTAAAAACTGCCGTAATAATCAAATAACGCTTAGAATTACGGCGGTTTTCTTTAGTCACCATTTAAAGTAATAATGATAGTTCAAACTGCCGTAATAACCCCAAAAAATTGCCGTAATTATCAAAATTTTTTTATAGTGAGATATTTATCATATGCATTGTATGAATTGCTTGGGTGTGCTTGAATTGTTATGTTATTTGGGTGAATTTCTTGTTATTTGTTTTATGCAGGAATTGCTGTATTTTTGTTTGAATGATTTGCTTGTGTGTTACCTTATGATTATATTTAAAGACGATGCAGACTGAAACCTTGTTTCAAGAAACATAATAATTTGAAAAAAATATTTAATCGGGTAGAGTAAATTCAACGAACTTAGGGAATTAATAAAAACAAATATTCTTGAGACACAATTTGATTATTTGCATTCTATTATTTACTTTTACAACATTCATATTCTTTATCGAGAATGAGTGGCTTTGTTCTCACACCAAATTTCCAAACTCTTTCAAAGATACAAGCATGAAGGCTCGTTGTGAAGCTACAGATAAATAGAAGAGTCTATTTGTGAGTAAAGTTATTTTGTAGAGTTTATTTTCCTTCGATTTTATTATTTAGAGTATTGATATTTTTTTTATATAAAAAAAGCAGGTACTGTTATTGAATTTGTATTAACTAACTATACTGTATTAATAATAATTATGTGAATTTAAATTTATTTGAATATAATTTTATCAGATGAATATTTTTTATTGATTTTGGCTAATGATTTTACACAAATGAAATTGAAACAAAAAAGTATTGCCTTTTTCTTAAAATTGTAAACAAAGTTAATATCATAAAGGCTCATATATTAAATAGTTAATACTAGGAACGTTTTACGTGATGGGTCCGGTTGGGTTCACGGGCCCGGTCGATCGATTCGGTCTGTCCGATCCAATTTTGAGTCAATTTTTTTGAAATTAGTGTCAAAATTCTTGTTTTAAAGAGCTCTATCCTATTTTAATATAAGATTTTTATTTCTATTTTTTCTTATTAAAATTTAATTTATTGACTAATTACTTACTAATTTAGCAGGGTTTACATCCTACCCACCTAATTAAGAATTTTGTCCTCAAAATTCAGATTCAATTACCTGAAAAGAAGTGTGGGTAGTCCTTCCACATATCTGACTCAAGCTTCCAAGTATGCTCTTCAATACCAGCCCGACTCCAAGCTACCTTCACCAATGATACTTCTTTCCTGCGTAAACGCTTGATACTGGTGTCATCAATCCTAATTGGGGCTATTGGGAGCGTCAGATCTTCCCTTACTTGAGCCGATTCTGGTTCCAGGACACGACTTGGATCAGGAGTATATTTACGAAGCTGCAACACGTGAAACACGTCGTGTAGGTTCGAAAGATGCGGTGGTAAAGCGATCCTATAAGCCACTGGTCCAATTCTCTTCAGGATCTCAAACGGTCCAATGTAACGGGAATTCAGTTTCTTAGTCTTAATGGCTCTTCCCACTCCGGTGGTTGGAGTAACTTTCAGAAAGACATGTTCTCCTTCCTCAAATTCTAAAGGCTTTCGCCTTTGATCAGCATAGCTCTTCTGATGACTTTGAGCTATAAGCATTCGGTTACGAATCTTCTTTATCTGTTCCGTGGTCTCAGCTATCATCTCAGGCCCTAGCAAGCTTCTTTCTCCCGCTTCATACCAGCATAGCGGAGATTGACATTTCCTACCATACAGAGCCTCATACGGAGCCATTTTGATACTCGCATGGTAGCTGTTGTTATAAGCAAACTCCACTAGGGTCATATACCGATTCCAGCTCGCCGACTGGTCCAAAACATAAGCTCTAAGCATATCCTCCAAAGTCTGAATTGTTCTTTCTGTCTGACCATATGTTTGAGGGTGATATGCAGTGCTTAGACTCAATTGAGTGCCAAATGCTCGCTGAAAGGCTCCCCAGAACCTTGATGTGAATCGAGGATCCCTGTCAGATATAATGGTGGAAGGCATGCCGTGCAACCTTACAACCTGTTTAATATACATCCGAGCTAACTCCTCCATCGTGCAAATTATCCGAATGGGAAGGAAGTGAGCCGACTTGGTCAGTCGATCCACAATCACCCAGATAGCATCATAACCAGTCCGAGTTCTAGGTAAGCCCAACACGAAGTCCATTGCAATACTCTCTCACTTTCATTGTGGAATATCCAAAGGCTGAAGGGTTCCTGATGGTCTCTGGTACTCAATCTTAACTTTCTGGCAAGTTAAACACTTGGAAACGTGCAACGCCACATCATTTTTCATTCCTGGCCACCAGAACATCGTCTTCATATCTTGATACATCTTGGTACTTCCCGGATGGATTGAGAATCCGCTCTTATGATCTTCCTTCAAGATGCTTTGTCTCAAATCTCCAACATCTGGCACAATAATCCAGTCCTAGAACCTCCATAAACAATCCTTGTCTTCTGACACTCTGCACCATTTGCCTTGTTCAATCGCCGGCAAAACCTTATACAATTCTTTGTCATTCTGTTAACCTTTAGGAGTTCAGCTTTGAAATCACTAGAAATCTGTAGTTGACTTAAGCACAGAGTCTCAAACTCTTCTCTAACCCTCAGTTTCAAACCTTGGAATGCTCTTAATAACTCTTCCTCTCGTAGCATCATCCAAGCAGCACATAGAGACTTCTGGCTCAAGGCATCCGCCACAATATTCGCCTTCCCAGGATGGTAGTTCAACTCGAAGTCATAGTCTTTCAGAAGCTCCATCCACCGCCTCTGACGCATATTCAACTCTTTCTGCTCAAAGAGGTACTTCAAACTCTTGTGATATGAGAAAACTTAAAATTTAACACTGTAGAGATAACGTCTCCAGATCTTTAGAGCAAACACAACAACAGCAAGTTCTAAGTCGTGAGTCGGATAGTTCATTTCATGTGGCCTTAACTGCCGTGAGGCGTATGCCACAACCTTACGGTGCTGCATCAGCATGTACCCCAGACCCTTCAGTGATGCATCGCAATACACTTCAAATGGTTCACTCGGCTCAGGCAACACCAACACGGGTGCAGTAGTCAATCTCTGCTTCAATGCTAGAAAACTCTCCTCATACTCAAGAGTCCAAACAAAAGGTACATCCTTCCTAGTCAGCTTGGTTAAAGGTAAGGCGAGCTGTGAAAACCCCTTAATGAATCTCCGATAATAACCTACCAAACCTAGGAAACTTCTGATCTCTATCACTGAAGTTGGTCGCTCCCAATTCATCACTGCTTCTACCTTAGCAGGATCTACTGCTATCCCTGCTTGCTCATCACATGGCCAAGAAACTTCACCTCATTCTTCCAGAATTCGCACTTAGATAGCTTAGCATACAACTTCCTATCTTTTAAGATTTGCAGCACAGTCCGTAAGTGATCCGCATACTCATCTTCTGTCTTGGAGTAAATAAGAATGTCATCGATGAATACGACAACAAACTTATCCAGATACGGATGGAAAATTCTATTCATGTAATCCATGAATATTGCCGGAGTATTAGTCAATCCGAAAGACATTACTGTGTACTCATAATGACCATAACACGTCCTGAAAGCAGTTTTGGGAATATCCTCATCTCTAACCCTTATCTGGTGGCATTCGGATTGCAAATCAATCTTAGAAAACACACCGGCTCCTTGTAACTGGTCCATTAGGTCGTCAATTCTTAGCAACGGATATTTATTCTTTACAGTAACCTTATTCAGCTGCCGATAATCGACACACAGGCGCATACTCCCGTCTTTCTTCTTTACCAGTAACACTGGCGCTCCCCACGGAGAAACACTCGGTCGAATAAAGTGTTTTCCCAATAAATCTTCTAGCTGTGTCTTAAGCTCGACCATTTCCAATGGTGACATCCTATAAGGAGCACTCGAGATCGGACCGGCTCCTAGCACCAACTCAATAGCAAACTCAACCTCTCGTTTATGTGGGAATTTATCAATATCATTTGGAAATACCTCAGGAAACTCACAAACAACCGGAATCTGCTCCAAGGTTTGATAATCACCCAAAACACCTGCCGTTAGCAGCATAATACCCTGGCATTCAATCCCAGAACAATTCACTATCATAGAATTCAAATAATAGCTATTCGCCACAACCGGCCCGTCCGTATCCTCCGGCATAAAGCACACTAATTTCTGATAACAGTCAAACAGAACATGGTTCTTAGATAACCAGTCCAACCCCAAAATGAGATCAAGACCAGTCATTGGCAGGCAAATCAGATCATGCACGAATTCACGTTGTTATACTCGAAACGAAACTTGTGGACATCCTAACCTAGTCACCATCACTTCGTGGGTAGCATTATACACCTTTAAATCATACCCCAGGACCACTATTTTCAACCCTAACTCATTAGCCTTCTCAAATGCAATGAATGAATGTGTAGCTCTCGAATCGAATAAGGCAATTAATATTCTACCAGCTATTTCATAGTTACCTCTGATCAAGGTCTTTGATCCCTCAGCGCCTACTGCAGAAGTAGTATACACTCTCCTTAGCTGCTGCACTCTACCAGTCTCATACTTCTTCTTCTTTAGGCAATTATTGGCCAATTGCCCGTGCTGTCTACTGAAATAGCATACTCCGGTTCTAAACCTGTATGGAACTCCTGGATGATACTTCCCATATCTCTGACAGCTCAAATCCTGCTGTGACTGCTTTTCAAACCTTCTTCCTTGATTAGCATTAGCATTCGGCCTTCTGAAGTTGCCCTGCTCCTGATTGTGTTGAGGGACAAGGTCGCTACGCTTGAATTGTCTGCCCCTTGGTGCAAAGTTTCTTCCTAAAGTCCTCTGGAAAGGCACCCTCAAACTTCCCTTCTCTGCTGCAGCCTTTCTCACACACTCTTCAGCCACCCTACTCTAGTTCATGAGTTCATAAAATACCCTAATCTCCATAGGTGCAACGAAGCTCAGAATATCGCTTCGAAGGCCTCCATCATACTTGATGCATTTCTATTCAGCAAAATCCTTAGGAGCTCCTTGACATATCTGGGAAAAGCGACACAATTCCTCAAATATGCTAGTATACTCAGTATCAGTCATCTGACCTTGTTTCAGCTGAAGTAGTTCAAGTTCCTTAGCATTTCTAACTGAAATGGGAAAGTATTTCTTGTAGAACTCTGTTCGGAACAATTTTCAAGAAATCATGATACCATCTGGCTGCAGGATTCGCCGTGTTCCCTGCCACCAGTGCTGGGCCTCGCCTTGTAGTTGATAAGTTCCAAACTCAATCCACTGCTCTTCAGGAATCTGTTGAGCCTGTAGTGCTCGCTTTATAGCCTGAATCCAGTTGTCCGCATCGGTGGGGTTTGAGGTTCCTCTGAAGGTCGGAGGATGAACCTTCGGGAAAGAAAAAAGCGTCATAAGGCCCTCATCGCCATTATTGCCATTATTCCCATTGTTCATTTGGTTTCCCAGAGCTTCGGCTGTTGCCTGCATAGCCGCATCCATGTTTTCCAGGCAGCCATAAATTCTACAGAGTTAGGATTATTCCCTGTCGCTTCACGAATATCATTTCCTATTCTGCCTCTACCTTGCCCGCAACCGCGTCCGCGAGTTGACATCTGGTCCCTATATACATCAAACAAGTGATATCAAGTTGATCAATCTCAATATCGCAAGTCTAGTGCTTTAAGTTCCAAATGCATGCTCACGAATGTTTATGCCATATATATCAGTTAGATATCCTAATAGCACATAGACACATACACAGAGAATGCACAGAAGCATAGTCAGTCCATTCCTCAGACTCTATAGGAACGAACTGCTCTGATACCATAATGTAACACCTTACCACACAAAGCTTTACTCTTAAGCCGTAAACCAGAGGTGATGTGGTATTACGACCTCTAAAATAAAATATATACATAATAGTATTGGAAAGAGAGTAATATACGAGGAGTCTTGGAAAACAGGTAAAATAAAATCGCAAAATAAAAAGCGCAACGCTCAGAAAACGAGATTACTTGCGTGCTAAGAAACATGAAGATCATAGGTATAATAACTAAACAAAAGAGAGAATAGATAGTCAAGGATACATAATAACTAGCTCCTAACTCAGCCTGCGAAGCCAAAGCTGGCCGGAGAATATTTACATACATATATACGTACCCCAAATTACCCAAAATAGAAAGATAAAACCTTAACTCAGACCTTTTTTTCTTAATAAACTTTTTAAAATGAATTGGCATTAAGTATATAACAATTGTCAATATATATATATATATATATAAACTAAATAACAAGAAAACCCAGAAACCACTCCGCTTCAACAGTCCAGACGCCTAGCAAGGTGCCTCTCAACCTGCATCTGAAAATAACAACATAGTATGGGTTGAGAACCGGAGGTTCTCAGCATGCTAAAGGTGCCACGCATATAATATATAAGGTCTTGGGAATGCCAAAGGCAATCCTAGAACGCCACACTCAGATTATAAAACTTAAGTTACTAAACAGAAACCACAAAGGGGTAGGTGTTCTAAGGAATTCCAAACTCAACTTAAACCTAACTTCAACACTAAACCTGTCCACCTTTCCTCCGCTCCTCCATCACCAATGATTTAGCAAAGACAAACAAACAGACAAGTTCAAGCACAAGTAGAAGGCAAGTAGTGCAAGTAGAAAATATAACAATTAGAAGAATATATTCAGTTAGGCATTTCCAAATAATGCATAGCAAACAAACAAACATAATGCACATGATGTATGCTTGTCCTATGGCTGATGAGGCTCATTTGTCGGTTATCAAGCCAACCCGACATGTCCGAAACCCTTGGATTGTCCTTCGTCGCGCATCCCCATGAGTCTACGCATAGCTTTTCTCATTTCATTCATACATTCATATATAATTTACTCAATTGGGGATATTCATTCTCGAGAATTTATATGTGCCCGGTCACCCTTACGACGTAGGGTCAACAGAGTATCGAATTTCAACCTGGAACACGTGGTGGCAAGCTACGATTCTATACCCAGGGAACTCGTATCTTAGATAATATTAAATTCATAGCCACATAAGTACTTATAATCATTCATATTCATTTCATAATTATTCATCATAGCCATGTCATCATAACTTCTTTCAGCCTTCACATCATTCTCTTATAATTCATCATGTTTACCCATTTTCTTCATCCCCAAGTTATCTCAATTTCCTAGCTTCAACTAACTATTAGGCTTAATGTTATACTTTATAACTAAAAGAATGAGAATAGAGGTTTAAAAGTCTAAAACTTGATTCAAAAACACAAAATCCAGTTTTGCAAAAAACGGAGGCCACGCGTACGTGTGGGCATGCGGAAACCCTTGCTTGCATGCGCAAGCCCCTGCTCGCGTACGCGAGAATTCCAACCCGAAAGGGTTAGTCGCGTTGCAAGCGACTGGTCGCGTATGCAAATGTCGGGTCACGCGTACGCGTGGGCCACGCGTATGTGTGAACGTACGTTTTTCCAAAAATTTGCGTAAGTCTGAAAGCTGCAGAATCCCAACCTTTTAAATCCCAACTTCCGACGCGCATAACTTTTCTGTTTTAAATAATTTTACCTCCGTTCTTTGAACGGTGTAAACTTCACGAACCCAATTTTCATATAAAATTAGTTTGAAACAATTTGGGATTAGGAAGCCGAGTTATGCCTCACCGAAGTTCGGCCGAAAACCAAAATTACACAAAACTTCAAAACCTCATTTTCATTAAAAATCACATCCAATTCATGACCAAACCTACAACCATCAACATAATGTGTTCTTCCTCAATACCACAACAACCACCATAATAAACCATACCTCAAATCAATAATAACATACATACACTTCCCCAATGCATTAACCAAAATTATAACTCACCAATTCTAGGCTCATGTGCTCATGTACTCAAGCTATTAGTTATCAATTCATCAAATCACCAACTAGTCAACAAGCACCAAACCAAAACATACTTCTTATCAAGGACACTAAGCAATAAATTTACACATACGTTCCAACCTATCCTATGGTCACCTAGCCTAAGTTTTCACAGAACATTACATATTAAATACGCGAAACCTAAACCATACCTTTGCCGATTTCCACATATTAAGCAAGGCAACCCACTAGGCAAAAAAGTGCAAGGTTTCAATCACCAAAATTCAACTCTAACACCCACCAAGCTCTCAAAACAAGCTTTCAATGATTCCAAGGTCTCAATATCATGCATTCATACACCTAACACATATATATACATACATATACCCAACAACTCAATATCCAACATAATCAAAACAAGAAATAGCTAGGTTTAGAATTCTTACCGTGCCCACGGACTAAACAAACTAAATCCGTCAAGCTCCACAAGCTAAATTGAACCTAGAGTACCAAATTAAACAAAATTTCAACATGGGTTCTTACCAATTTTTGAAATTTAAGGGGTAGAGAAACTGGGATAAAATTAAAGCTTACCTATGAAATTGATCTGATAGAATCGTAGAGCTCGACGCGCTGGACGCATAGCCGCAAACGGTGTGGCAATTGGAGCTCGAATGAAGAAGTTATGGTGAATTGATGTTATGGTGAGGGTTTGGAAGCTCCCTCTTCCCTTGGCTATTCAGCGTTCTTCTTTGCTGAATGGGGAAAGAGATGAGCTTCAACTCATTTAAGTAATGGGTCCGGTTGGGCCCACGGTCTCGGTTTGGACCCGGTTCAATCGGTTCAGTCTGTCCGGCCCAATCTTGGGTCAAATGCTTCAAAATTAGTGTCAAAATTCTCGTTTTAAAGAGCTCTATCCTATTTTAATATAAGATTTTTATTTCTAATTTTTTTATTAAAATTTAATTTATTGACTAAGTACTTACTAATTTAGTGGAGTTTACATTGTCCCAACTCCTTACTGTCGTCACTGCTCCCGTCAAAAGTGTATGAGACTACCTCGCCAAGGCCCGAGTATGGCTGTGGCTCTAGCTGTAACTTCGAAATGGGTGGTATGGACTCTCTAGTCGCAACTCATTAAGAGAAACCTCTTGTAGTGAATCCAGTTTATAGAAAGGAGTAAGAAGTGGAAAGTAGAGTGGTTTGTCACGTAGAGATGCATATAAACACGAGTCTTATCATAGATGAGCATGCTCCTGTAGCCTGGGTTGTCCCAAGAGAACGGCACCAACAACTCAATGTACATCACTATTGACACCATCTGTAGGAACAGTAAAAGAAAAGGGTGAGAACCTACAATTTCTAGCAGGATAATAACGACAGGGATAAAAGGTCAACTCGTATAGCAGGCTAGGGTTTATCTCTACGTCGAGACAATAACGCACATACTAGTTTGACCTTAGGTCCATAGTTTTTATCTTTTTATGTCTAATGCTACAGTCTATCATAACAAGCAAATAGTAATAACAAGCAAGCATAAACAACTCACATAGCACAATCTCATATAATATATGACAATCAATATGATGATGTATGTCTTAAGCAGGCTATAAGCTCACGTGTTGATTAAATACGCGAAACTTGACATTACCTAGGATAAATTCCAGGTATAGCTTTCCATTACATCTGTTAGGCACATGTGTTGATTTGGATGAAACTATAAAAGTGGCCTGACAACCAGAAATCGTTGCAATGCTTGATGCTATAATATGCATATAATTGAAAAATAGTGTTCATTTAAATATCAGTGGACATCCCTACATTATATCAAAGAATTGCACAAACATGACAAAATGCTTGATCTTATACCATTAGTACCCATCTTCACCTTAATATTTTTGAAAAATACCTAATTAACCCTTTCTATTAGTGAATTACCATTTTACTCTCAATATTTTCAAACATGACCTTTATGTTCCTAAAGCTCCAAAATTATCTTATTACCTCTAAACTTAATTATCCAAATGACCATTTTACCTTTATAATTATACTCTTATCTCTAATTTTTATCTTAATGACCATGCTATCCTTGATCTTTATTGTAATTATTATTTTGTCCTTTAATCTTTATTATAATTACTGTTTTCTCTCTTAAG
>NC_029787.2:28397828-28403382 GCF_000816755.2 Arachis ipaensis
TTCCAATTTTTTATGAAATTATATTTTTATCTTTAAACTTTAGTATTTATATTTTTACCCCTAACTTTTTATATTTTTATATTATTGCAAAAAATTTTTTTGTACTTTTATCCTCTTTTCCACTAATTTACTATAAGTCTCTACACTCTGCTCAGTTTTATTTTTTAGTAAAGGACAAATAGGTCTTTAATTTTTTAATTTTTGGACATTTTTTTGTCTTTTAGAATTTAAAATAGTTTTAATCCCCTGAATTTTACAAACGGTGGACGGATAGATCCTTCCGTCCATTTGCCTCTCGAAGAACAAACAGAGATTAATGAAGTGGCACCCACGTGTTCATTACAGAGCTTTGTGTCTGTTACGGTGCTGATATGGCATGTCCCCCCAAAAAATAAAGGATAAATAAGTCTTTGCACTACAAAACGACAGCATTTTGTGGCTTTACAGTTCTGCAATTTGAGAGAGGGTGAGCTAGAGAGAAATTAGGTGAGGGCCAAAGGGAGGGGAAGAAGAAGAAGGCAACAGGTGGTGATTCTGTGGTGGCCAGACATGTGATCATCACCAAAAGCGAAAAAAATGGCCAGCGATGATGTTGATGAAGAAAGTGGTTGGAGAGTGAGAGGGGTTGTTCTTTTTCTTCTGTTTTCATGAAGGAAAAGAAAGAGTGACAATGTGATCTAGAACGGGGAAAAAGGGAAAAGGAGAAAGGAGAAGGAAGTGGAGAAGGCCGCGGCGGTGGCGTGGACTGCTGGCGATGAAACAGTGAGAGGCAGCAATAATGTGGGACGATGAAAAGGAGGGGAAGAGAGTGGACCACGGCAGTTCGGTGTGGCAGTTTCAACAATGGAAGAGGAAGATGGTGGTTGTTGGGTTCTGAATGAAAACTATAGAGTGGTGGTGATGGTGAATTGGAGGTGATGGTGGTGAGAGGAGGGCGACACGCAAATCAGAGGGGAGGAGAGGGGAAGAAGAGAATTTGAAAATGAGTTTACGGTTTTGGGGTTTCTTCAAACGCGGGGGAGCTCGTCGGCGGTCGTGGCTGGAGGTTCATGAAGATGGAGATGGTGAAGGGAGGATGAAGCTGCATGAGATGAAGAGCAAGAAGGAATTCCGTCGTGTTTAGGGCTGCCTTTGAAATGACATTTTTTTATAGTCGGGGACTTAATTGTCCCGTTTTGAAAAGGTTCTATCCACATATGTATCTGTAAGACCAGGTCAGCATAATAGGGCCACGTCAGATTTTTTTGTTGGCTCCGACGGACCCATATGAATGGAAGGATTCTTTTGTCCAACTTTTGAAGAGGCCAAGAATTTAAAAGTATTTTTAAATTCTGAAAGACGAAAATGTCTGCAGAAAAAATGGTCAAGGACTTATTTATCCTTTACTCTTTATTTTTTTATCTTTCTTTTGAGAACATCTCTTCTAGCTTTTAAATTTGCCTAAATTGTATTTTGATCTCCTAGGTTTTGTTTTAGAGACTTTTAAATACTTTTCTTGATAGGTTTTAATCTTTCTCTCATATTTGTGCCTTAAAATCTATTTACTAAAATTTTATCTCAACACTTTAAATTTAACTAGCCTAGTTTAACATTTTCATATTTACATTTTAGCCTAAATACGTTAAACAAAATCCTAAAGTTTTCAAAAACTTTCAATCTCATTCATAATTCATTCCAATCATCAATTCAACATTCAAATATCATCAATTACACATTCAAACATTCAAATCCATTAATACACATCATCAATCAACTTAGGGTTTCAAGCAAACATATTTAAAAAAAGAAATACTCTAACTTAACCCTTACCTCATATCCAAGCTTGTATTACCTCCTAATGGTCCTTAGGTCACCCAAACATACCTAATTTCAATCAAAATAAACATTAGTCTCCAAGAGGCCATGATGGCCGAATTCACTATGAAAAAGAAAATTTTTATCTTTAGAGCTTGAAAAATTAAAACTCTTGCTTCTTTAGGAGTTTAAAAGATGATTCCTAAAACAAGAGAATTAAATGAATAACCTTATACTTCTATAGCCATATGACGAAACTTAAGAGAGAAAAGAGAGGAGAAATTCTCTCACCTTTTAAGTTTAAAATTTGTGATTTTCTACTCTTTGGGGACCAAGAACATGATTCCTAAACAAGAAAAGATAAAAAATTAAAATAGATCATCCATGGCAATTTTCTCATGGCCGAATTTATGTGAAGGAGAAAGGAGATGATTTTTTTTACTAACCTTGCTTAAATTGGTATGGACGAGAAGAAGATTACGACAGAAATTAATTAACACAGCCTAGAATCCTTCATAAAATCAAGCATGAATTTTAGATGAGCATACTTGGTTCTTTCTTTTCTCTCATATTTCTTACGAAAATAAGGAAGAAAATAAATTATAATAAATGAGAGAAACAGAAAAAGTCTATGAAAATAAAGATAAAAGAATAAGATTGTGGCTCAAAATATCTCTTAATTAAGAGATAATTATCAAGTGTGGTAATTATCTTACATAATTTTATTTTATCTGGTCAATTAGTTTTTTTTATTAGTGTCAATTACATTAATATGATAAATTATTTCAACTCTAAAATATCACTAAAATATTTTGGTATAGTTTACTAGAATAAAGAATATACTAGTAAAATTCTCTTACTAGTTAAATATTAATCCAATAATTATGTAGTCTAGAAAAGATCTTTAATTATTCACAAATTAAATATTATTTTTACAAATAATAATTTTAAATATTTTTATTTTTGATACACGATTTTTCTAGATTCTAATCATAGAAAATTCTAAAATACGAAATATTGGGTAGATACTCCAACATATGAAAAATTTATAAATTTAAAGTACTTCTCTTAAAGCACCCATTAATCTTAAATATAAATTATGGCAAAAATTGGATATAAGATTATGTTTGATCCTGACAACAGAATAAGATAAGACACTGAGAACAAAACACAAATGATAAAGACATAAAAATTAGTATTCTTGTGTTTTGTTTAGTAATAAACTAGAACAAATTATAAAAGTTTAATTTATTCTCATTTTTTATTAAAAAATTTAAAAAATATATATAATAAAAAATATAATTATAAAAAATTAATAAGAATAATAAAAGAAAAATAAAAAATAAGTTGCCTTTCTGTATTCTAATTGATAGGATAAATACAAAATATACTAATTCAATATTTTTAGAGACAGCATCTCTATTTATATCTCATCTATCAAATATAGTTTGTGCCCTGTCTCTATCTTAGTTTCTCATACCTATATAAACGAACATAGCCTAATATACTTGTTGGTAGTCACTAAAAAATGAATTTAAATCCTCTAAATTTTAGATTTTCACTTTAGAGGATAAGTAAATAGCCATTTCCAACTATAAAAGATTTAAATACCGACAAAATTAACCATGACTAATTTAAACAAGACTTATAACCATGAAAGATTAACTCCACTTGACAAATCTAACCAATCGTTAAATTTAAAATTAATTTCATTAAAAATTTTATAAAATTTCCAAAATGCCTTTTTCTTTCGTCTTCTCCATCCCAGTAATTTACCAAAACCAAATTCATTAGTCTCTCCCTTCACCACTCTCAATCTCCTTCCCTCCCACTCTCAGATCGTCGCTGCTAGGTTCTTCCTCGCTAGATCTACGCCTCGACAGCATCGTCATCGTGACTATTGGGCTCTTGCTACTACGAAACTGTGGCTACACAATGGGGAGATAAAGATGCAAGAGAATGACCTCTCAAACTCTCAAAAACAAAAGAGAAGCATGCAAGCGAAGAACGATTATGGGAGACAATAAAAGAATAGAGAGTAAAAACATGTAACACAAAATCTCAATGAGTCCTACACACTCATTTTAATCACTGTTCAATCTAACATAAATATTCGCCGGCACCACCATTGGATCCTGGGGATCGGAGACCCTTCAGCTATTGCAAGTACTACCACTTTATACAAGCATTATTCACCGCTTCAACACAAAAACCTTGCAGGAGGCACGTGGCTTCTTGGACCAAATCCCTTCCCCTCACGTGACACTTGCCACCATCATGATTTCTGCCTACGCCTGCCACCACATACTCCCTGGAGAGCTCGACCTCTTCCACAAGATATCCTCTAAGGATGTGGTTTCTTGGAACTCCATTATAAAGGGTTGTATATATTGGGGCAATTTTGTCACTGTACGAAAACTGTTCGACGAAATGCCACATCGAAATATCGTGACTTGGACCACCCTTATCATCGCGTCGTGACTATTGGATTCTCCATTTGTCTGCCGGCATGGAAAAAGTGGCGACGAGATGCGATGGAGGTGAGAAGGAGCAGTCGACAACAAGGCTGGCGGCCAGAAGTTGTCGGTGGCGCAGAGTAGAAGGAGCCCAATAGTCACGATGACGATGCTGCCGAGGAGTAGATCTGGCGAGGAAGAACCTAGCAGCGACGATCTGAGAGTGGGGAGGGAAGGAGATTGAGAGTGGTGAAGGGAGGGATTGATGAATTTGGTTTTGGTAAATTATTGGGATGGAGAAGACGAAAGAAAATGGCATTTTGAAAATTTTATAAAATTTTTAATGAAATTAATTTTAAATTTAATAATTGGTTAGATTTGTCAAGTGGAGTTAATCTTTTATGGTTATAAGTCTTGTTTAAATTAGTCATGGTTAATTTTGTTGGTGCTTAAATCTTTTATGGTCGGAAATGACTATTTACTCTTAGAGGATAAAGTGAAATCTTTCACCAATTTTTTCTCTCATGTATTCTCTTGGTCCCACCTATTAAATAAATAGTGATAGATCATACTTTACCTTCTAAAATTAAATTTAAAATTTAAAAAATCCAAATCCCTAAAAAATAAATTAAATTAAAGTTTGTAGACCCTTCCATTTATCTCCGCCTATTTTCATTATAAAGGCATCCGTTCACAGCATCTATGTACTTTGTACCCTTCCATGATATGAATACATTATTTGAATTCTTTCTTGCATAAGATAATGTTGTTTCTGCATGCAATCAGCGAAACCCATGTTCATACTTTTAACTTTGCTAACGTTGATTTGAAAACAAGTTTCCAGAAGCCACCTTTTGCAATAACCAAGCAACATGTATAGACATATTACTTCTATAAATAACAGGCGAAACATTGAATTGCTACATCAATTAGCTCTAATAATAATAACTCGACTTGATTTCTATACGAGAATTTAAGTATGGAAATTACCAAAAGTAGTTCTGTCATAATCATTTTGCTAGTGTTTGTTTCAAGTTTGGTGGAGACAAATGCATATTATTATATGAATTGTTACGGAGGAACCCGTTGCAGTGGAAAATACATAAGGTGCCCAGCAGAGTGCCCAAGCAGTGTATCGAATGATCCTAAGGCTAAGGTTTGTCAAATTGATTGCAACAAACCCACATGCAGAGCTGTTTGTAGACGTAAGTTATTTCCCTCCATTCACATTATTCTACCATTTTTGTAATTTTTAATCTTGGAATTTTTGGATTCAATTATATCAATTATTATAGGTGTACAAC
>NC_029787.2:28403420-28403902 GCF_000816755.2 Arachis ipaensis
TAACTATTAATAATATATTAAAATACAAAAAAAAAGTTAATTAAATAATATATATTTATATATAAATATATAGTAGTTAATTTTGGTGTTCAAAAAATATTTTTGTAAAACTAATTTAAAAAAAATATTTATCTAACTTTTTTAATTACTTCCAGATCGCAAACCAAACTGCAATGCACCTGGATCAGGATGCTATGATCCCCGCTTCATTGGGGGAGATGGCAGAGTGTTCTACTTTCATGGAAAGAGCAATCAGCACTTCAGTCTCGTCTCTGATTCCAACCTTCAAATCAATGGTCGCTTCATCGGACACAGGCCAGCCAACAGAGCCCGTGATTACACCTGGATCCAGGCTCTTGGAGTCCTCTTCAACTCCCAAACCTTGTCAGTCGAGGCCACCAAGACGGCCAAATGGAGCAACGAGGTTGACCATCTCAACCTCACCTACAACGGAGAATTTATAGATTTAAATGAAGTCACTC
>NC_029787.2:28403980-28407281 GCF_000816755.2 Arachis ipaensis
TCAAAAGACGTGAAAGTCGAGAGAGTAGCCAGCAAGAACAGCGTCATAGTAACAATAGAGAATGTTGCTGAGATTCTTGTCAATGTGGTGCCAATCACTAAGGAAGACGATAGAATTCACAACTATCAAGTTCCTAAGGACGATTGCTTTGCTCACTTGGAAGTTCAGTTCAGGTTCTTCAGCTTGTCCCCAAAAGTTGACGGTGTTCTTGGAAAGACTTACAGGCCAGATTTCGAGAACCCGGCGAAGCCAGGTGTCGCAATGCCGGTTGTTGGTGGGGAAGACAGTTACAAGACAACATCATTGCTTTCTCATGATTGTGCTTCTTGTTTGTTCACTCAAGAAAGTTCTGCTGAGAGAGATACCTCTGCTAAAATGATCGGCACACTTGATTGCACTAAATTTTCTTATGGATTGGGAATCGTTTGCAAGAAATGAGGGAACTATTATCATCAGAATATTACACTTTAAATTAATATCATTTGTCCAGAAAGAAAATTAAAAGGCAATGGTCTAGTAGGAGAATACTTGAAACCTTTGCAGGAAAAATAAGGACATATAGCCATATATTGCTACTTCCTTTTGTTGTATGCTTGTATGCTTTGTTTTTTAATAATTTGAAATTAAACATTATAATTATGTTATTCTTACATTTATGTGCTTCAATTGAGCCTGTGAAAACTAAGTAAAATTAAATTATTAAATTCTATAACATCGTTTCTCTACCGATTTCTTCCTAATTCTTAAGGCAAATTACAATTCTTGAGGTTTGGTAAAATTTACTATGGCTGCTTTCTATTTGCTATAATCATAACAATTTTCATTAGACATTCTTAAAAGGGGTAGATATTCATGCGAATGGGATTAAATCGTGTTTGGATATAGGTTTTTTTTTCTCTAACACACTTAAAAGAATTTATCAAGTTGTTTAAATTTGTGAGCATCCAAAGGTAATTGATAGCGAAGAAAAAGAGTAAAGGACAAATCCGTTCCTGACCTATTTTTTTGCGGACATTTTCGTCTCCGATGATTGAAAAATATTTTAATGTCCCTGACCCCTCAAAAAAGCAGACATATTTATCCATCCGTTAAAGTCGCTCCGTTTGCCCTGACAGAAAACGGTGACGTGGCTCCCGTGGGGCTGATTTGGCCGTTACGGGCTGCCACGTGGGATGAGCTTTTGAAAAGAGGACGTATTAGTCCCCGGAATCAAAACGTCGTCGTTTCTCCTCCACCCCCAATCTATGAAATCCTAGAATCCTAATCCTTCGAATGCAGTGTGAGGGTGAAGCGGGTGAAGGAAGAAAGGGAGCATTCCGACCCATGGCGGAGCTCGGCCACAAGTTCGACGGCCAGACCATCGAGTGGCTCCTCTGCCAGGTTGAGCCCTCAATCATCGCCGCCACCGGAACCGGAACCACTCCCGCCAGCTTCTCCTCCGTTTCCGTCTCCGTACGCGGCGGTGCTGGCTCTCTCTCTTCTCCTTCCTCAACCTCTGTAGCGTCTTCGCTCAACCACAAGCCCTTGCTCGCTCCCACTCCCTTCATACTCGGCAAGCGCATACGCACTGACGATGACGCTTCCGCCAAGGATGACGGCGTCTTTGTGGGTCTCGCTATGGGGTCCTTAGTGGGTCCCGGAGCTCCCGCAAGGCTCTGGGCCCTCCCGGCCAGGCTCGATTTCTGTCAAATTTAGTATACAGTGAGCCTGTATTTTGTGTTCGAAAAAGATGTGAACCAGGTTTTGAGTAGGTAGATGGGTCGTAGATCAATGGGATGATTTTTCACATTTCTTTGTTACATATGATTTAATTTTAGCAAGCTGCGTTCCTAGTTATCTTGGAGCTGTCTCATATATTAAACTCAATTATTCAACTCAGCATTATCATCTGTTTTTCTACCATGGAGCTTTATCTTCAATTTTTGAATATTTGCTTATGCTTGCATGTTTATGTATTATACTATTATCATACTAAGCATTGTGCAGAAATTGCTCTGATAATCTAATATATTCATGTCTAGAAATTTTGCATATGGGAATTATCTTAATTATCCTATTTTATGTTGAATTTGCAGGAGAAATTTGCATCAATGATTGCTGATGCAGGGTTCCAGAAAGTAGAGTATGAGAATCTAGTAGGGGGAGTGGTTGCCGTCCATTCAAGGGTCATAGTTGGCACTTGCAATTCACAATTTTGGTGAGAATGTGTATATAACTTTTTTTACTTATGATAAATTCTTTACCAAAAAGATAGAAACAGAATTGACGATTGCTGTTAGTAAATATATTTAAGAACAATACATAAATAAATAATTCAAATAGATCCTCTTTATTTTATCTTTTCAATTCATAGTTTTATTAACATGTTCTTCCTATTTTGTTCATAGAGCCTTTTAATATGTTTGATATCTTCCATTTCCTACCCCTCACCACCACACTAACCCAATAGCACAATCAAACAACAAAGAGGGGTTTTGATTTTTGATTGCAGAAATGAAGAGGGGTTAATGGGAATTGTTCACAGTTGACTTGACAGAGCTGAGAAACAGAGCTTAGAAACGGCATCGTTTTGGTATAGTAGGACTAATCTGTCCTGTTTTGAAAAGCTACACGTTTTGGTGTGATAGGACTAATATGTCCTGTTTTGAAAAGCTACATGCCACATGTGCTCCCGTAACGGCCAGGTCAGCGTCACGGGAGCCACATCAGCGTTTTCCGTTGAGTCCAATGAAGTTACTTCAACGGAGGGATCAATTTGTCTGCGTTTTGAAAAGGTTAAGGACATGAATGTATTTTCCAATCTTTGGGGATGAAAATGTCTACAAAAAAAAAAAAGGTCAGGGACAGATTTTTTCTTTACTCGAAGAAAAATAATTCTATATATTTAAGAAGGAAGCACTACAAGAAAACGACGAGTAGCATCGGATTTATCGTTAGATTTAGCGTCGAACATTCATGTCGGTTTTACCGATATTTTTGTTGAAAATTTCATTTAATCAAATCATTACTGGTGGATTCCTATTTTCTGACGGTAAATTTACCCGTAATATTTGGAGAAAAAAAGGGGAGAAATAGGCACGAAATTTAGCATAAAATTTACTCTCAGAATAATCCGCCGGTAAACCTAATTTAGAGAAATGCTGCATTTTGGTGACCTGCAACGGGTCACCATCGATAATGAGCCATAAAATTCAAAGCGTGAACCCTCTCCCCATTCAATTCAAAATCTTCTCTCTCTCTAACCTCTCTTCTCCCTTTCTCTCTCTAGCCGCCTCTGAACCCCGCTGTGCCGTTAGCCCCA
>NC_029787.2:28407293-28417872 GCF_000816755.2 Arachis ipaensis
GCCCATCCCATCCTTCCTCTCCTTGCACTGACCGTTCTCCGCGACACCTCCATTGCACCCGCCATTGCAAATCCTAGCATCCATTGCAGCCACCGTTCTTCTCACTGCCAACATGTCGCTATTTTTCGCGTCGCCAGGTTCTTCCCTTGGTCCAGCATGCTTCGTCATCTGTCGCAAGGTCCAGCCTCGTCGTCATTCACCAGGTCCAGGTTAGTTAATTTTTCTTGCTTAATTTTTTTAAACTTGTTTTTTATAAAAAAAATGTGATTTGGTTAATTTAGTTAATTTCTCTTATGATGCTATGTATGTAATGTAATTGACTAAGTGTATGGTTATCAATTTATGATGAGATTTGAATTTATCAATTTGTTAACAAAGACTTAAATTAGTTGGTTTGGGAGACTTAAGAATAAATAGTTCAATCTAATTCATACATAAAGTTTCGCATATTGCTTTTGCATTGGATTTATGCATGTCACATCTTATTGCTTTGTATTTGAATCATGAAAGCTTCTTATTTAGTTGAGTTTAATTCTTATGAAATTAATTGAGTATTGACTGATGTTGTGGATTGAAATTGATTGGATTTATGGGAATCGTAAAGATAGATATATATATCCAATTTTAGGGGAGGTTATGTTCAATTTTTTTGGGGAGTTTTGTTGAATAATTCATGTAGTATATATGCTGATTAGTGTTAATAATATATTCTCTTTGTAGACATGTTGATAGGTAGTAGAGGTAGATCGAGTGGGTCTCGTTGTCGTGGTAGAGGGAGTGTTTTCACCGAATTCCCAGGGAGTGTTCAGTCATCTCCCTCTACCTTGACTACTCCGTCGACCCCTGTGATGTCATAGGCGGGTCCTGCGGGCCAGCAATTCATCATGGTCCCAAACTCCGAATTACGTGCCTCCTTCTGCTACACCGCTACAGATCCAACAACAGAGTCCGCAGTGGGTGATTCCTCTAGTGTGCTCCAGCAGGATGCCCCTCTACCACCACCCGTCATCTGATGGATGATTTGGCCTGATGGCATGCAGACATGAGTACATACTATTTTTTAATCTTAAGTTTATTAATCTTAAGTTTATGTGTTTGTTAATCTTAGGTTTTTTCTCTGATAGGTTTGCACCAAACAACAATGCTTGTACACAGGAGATCTCTGAGGTCATTAAGTCAATGTACGACCACCTGTGGCCGACCTACACGAAGATCCCTGTTGACAATAGAGAGCGATGATTTTCAGAAGTGGGTGGTAAGAATCCAATGTCGTTGAATTAACTGTATTTGAACTGTATTTATTTCGACTAACTAACGTTGTTGAATCACTTTATGCAGTTGAAATTCATATGAGATACAAAACATAATCTCGTGATTTGGAAGATCTATGACCACCGGGCAACTAAACGACTTCAGCAAATGATGAGCGACATTCGTCAAGGGCGCGACCATCTAACGACCTGGATCTGTCCATCTATCAAGAAGGAACTAGAGACCCATTTTAGAACTGATGGGGGGTTCAAGCGTCGCCATCTGACGAACGTCGCTAACAGAGCTTCGTCAAGGTCGTCAAAGTATACAGGTAGGTCAGCGACTTTCATAAAGACAAAGAGCAGGTTGGTAAGTACTTCACATGTTTGTTAATTATTACTTGAATTAGTTGTTTCTTGACTTATTTACTTAGTTGATTTCGATATGTGCAGTTTAAGTCGTTCGATTATGAGGCGACACTGGCGGAACCTTCAAGTATACCCATACTTTGAAGGCCAACAAGAAGAAATTTGCTGATGAGCGGTCTGTGACTCATTATGTGAGTTTCAATTAATTCTAAATTTGAAATGTATTCAGTTTAAAGTCAATTAATTGTTATCCTAATCACAACGTGTGTTACACAGGAGGTCTACACATATAGATTGGAGGCCCCAACCCAGCAACATCAATCGCCTAGTGAAAACGACGACCCCGATATCTCAGTGGTAGATCCTGATAGGGTTTGGCGCGAGACCGCCTCTGAGCCCCACAAGAATTGCGTCTTCGAGTTGGGGTCGTTATTTGCTAATGGTCTCCGCACCTCTGCATTGGCGGCTTCATCTGCGTCTGCCTCTGCCACCAGCCCTGTCGATCCCGCGGAAGTTGTCGACTTGAGGGAGGAGGTGTAGAAGATCACACAGGAGGTTCACCAACAAGCTCAACAGTCTAAGCAGAGGTACAACGAGCTTCTTGCACGCATGGGAGACACCATTGCCATCAAGTCAGAGCTGATAGAGAAGCTGGAGTGGCTAGAGTGCTTGCGAGATCAGATGGCAGTGTATGAGATGCGTGCTGGAGGCAGCGACGCTGCTGGTAGGGCACCAACATCATAAGTACCCAATAATGTTTAATTAATTAACTGTATTTGAATTGTATTTTATTTTGTCTCTTCAATGTAATTGAATCACTTTGTGCTGTTGAAATTCATATGAGATACAGAACAAAATCTCACGATTAGGAAGATTTTCGACGACTGAGTAGCTAAATAACTTCAACAGATGATGAGCGACATTCGTCAGAGGCGTGACCACCTAACGACCTAGATCCGTCCATCTATCATGAAGAAACTAGAGGCCCACTTTAGAAATGATGAGGGGTTCAAGCATCGCCGTCTGACGAATGTTGCTAATAGGGCTTCGCCGAGGTTGTCGAAGTATACAGGTGGGTCGGCGACTTTTGTGAAGATGAAGAGCAGACTGGTAAGTAGTTTGGTAATGTTTGTTTGTAGTTACTTGAATTAGATGTTTGTTGATTTATTTTATTGATTGGTTTGAATATCTGTAGTCTAAGTCATTGAATCGTGAGGCAATACTGATGGAAACAAGAAGAGATTTGCTGACGAGCGGTTTGCGACCCATTATTTGAGTTTAAATTAATTTTAACTTTCAAATTTATTTGGTTTAAAGTCAATTAACCGTTATCCTAACTACAACGTGTGTGACATAGGAGGATTACATGCAAAGATTGGAGGCTACAACCCAGCAATCTCAGCCGCCTAGTGGGAACGACGAAGCCGGCTCCAAGACCTCAGTAGTAGATCCTGATAGCGTTTGGCGTGAGATCATCACTGAATTCCACAAGAATCGCCGCTTCAGGTTGGGGTTGTTCTTTGCCAGTGGCTTCCACTCTTCCGCATTGGCGGCTTCCTTTGCCTCTACCACTGGTCATGCTGATCCTCAGGAAGTTATCGACTTGAGAGAAGAGATGCAGAAGCTGACACAGGAGCTTCACCAACAAATGCAGCAGTTTGAGTAGAGATACAACAACCTTCTTGCACATGTGGAAGGAGCCATTGTCATCAGCTCGGACCTAACGAAAAAGTTGGAGCAGCTAGATCGTTTGTAAGAGCAGATGAAGGTATACAACCACCAGATGCACACTGGAGGCAGCGTTGCTGTTGGTCCTAGCGGCAACGTTGTTGGTAAGGCACCGACATTAGCACCCACTACAAGAAAAAGCAATATTTGTAACAAAAAATATTGTTACAAAAAATCGATATTTTGAAACAAAAGGATCTTGTAACAAAAAAAAAGGGCCGTTGCAGTATGTCCCGTTACAAAAAGTTTTTGTAACAAAAAATGGAACTGTTACAATTCAAAGTAATATTTTGTAACAAATTTTTCTGACGCAAAAAACCAAAAATTGTTACAAAAGTGATAACAAATTTTGATCTTCAAAATATTTTTGGTGACAATATATTTTTTCCTATCATAAAATTTTGTTACAAAATATAACTTGATTTTGTAACATTTTTTTCTTTAGTTACAAAATACTATTTATTTTGTAAAATTTTAAATAATATAATAAATCATAAATAACTCATTATGTTAATTTTTAAAAATTTGAAGTTTTACATTTAATATGTTGAAACAACATTTTTTATTAGTTACAAAAAATCTTTGAATTTTGTGACAAATAAATAACTTGTTACAAAAATATTGTATTTTGTGACAAATTAATTTTTTGTTACAAAATATTTTAAACTTTTGCAACAATAAAATCTTTTGTTACAAAATATTATAATATTTTGCAACAAAACAACAATTCGATACGAAAGCCAACATAATTTGTAACAAAAGAAATCACGTTGTTACAAAATATTCAAATGTTTTGTAACAAATTTTCTTGTTGTTACAAAATATTCTGTAACAATAACTAATTATTGTTACAAAAAAAAATCATAATTTGTAACAATTTTAAATTTGATACAAATTTTTTGTTACAAATGTTCCATTTTCTTGTAGTGACCTACTCCGACGCTGCCTTAGCAGGAGAAGATGACGACAACGACGATTACCAGGATCTGTAGGGTTTAGTGATTTAATTTTTTTTATGCCAACTTCATTGTATTCTACTTCTGTAGATATTTTATTATATTAAGACCATTTATTTTTAGTAAAATAATTTGTCGATTTCTATTAATTTTGAATTTTTGCTAATAATTTTATTAACAAGAGTTTTAATTTGACTACTAATTGTGGTTTAACTGTGCCAAAAAAATATAAAAAAACCATAG
The DNA here is from genome assembly GCF_000816755.2 of Arachis ipaensis. NCBI lineage: Eukaryota > Viridiplantae > Streptophyta > Magnoliopsida > Fabales > Fabaceae > Arachis > Arachis ipaensis. Next base: position 28,411,840 of record NC_029787.2, read on the forward strand.
AATTTACCGGCAGACAAATCCGACGTAACTTGGCATTAAAACACGTGATATGGCGCTAAAGTTACCGTCGGATTAATCCGATAATCAGCAACTCAGTCTCGATAAATCCATTGAAAAGACCGACGAAAAATTTGCCGGTAGTTAGCATCAGACAAAAATAATCCGCTGGTAAATAGTTTCTAGTGCTGTTTATACCATTAAATCTAGAATGATATTTAATTTGACGATAAATCTGACGATACTCATCGTTTTTCTTGTAGTGATGCTTCTGGCGTATTTAGTTAATTAAGGAATTGGTGATGCTTCTACCTAAATCAAATTTATGCTTAATCTCTTTTCTTAATTGGTTGACCAAGGAATTGGTGATTAGTTAATTAAGGAGAAACTGGGTTATCAAAGAATTGAAATTCAATTATCTATGATTTTGTCGCGATTGATCTCTGCATACCTTAAATAAGTGAACATAATGATTGTTTTCCTAAAGAGTGAATATCTCTTAAATCTTAACATTCCCACCATTATTGCTTTCACTCACTGTTTCCTATTTGCTTTGCCTCTGTTTACACATTTGAATTCCTCATTCTCACTCCTCTATTTTGTGATTTGTCTAATTAGAATAGTCAATTAATCATTGTTGCTTAGTCCGTTAATCCTCGTGGGAACGATAACCCACTCACCGTGGTATTATTTGATACAATTCAATGCACTTGCCGAGTTGTGGTTTTGAAAAATTTCGCATCAAATCAAAGGAAGTTTTTTGCAGTTACACCAAAAGCATATTTTAATGGATTCATCTTAAGTTGATAATGTCTCATTCGTTTAAAAACAGTTTCTAAATTGTTCAAATGAGACTATTTCTGCTCAGACTTCACAATAGCATCATCAATACAAATTTTCATAAACTTACCAATAAAATAAAAAATAGAGTTCATTGCTCTTTCGTAAGTGACTCCAGCATTCTTTAGTCCAAATGGCATGACTAATCATTTATAGGTGCCAAATAGCCGTTGGGAATCGAAAAGCTATTTTCGACACGTCCTTTTGAGAAATGAATATCTGATTATATCTTGAGTATCCATCCATGATGCTTAGAAGTTTGTTTCCTACTGCAGAGTCGATCAACATTTCTGCAATTGGCATGTGATACTCATCTTTCGGAGTGGCTTTATTCAGATCCCTAAAATTAATACATACTCTTAGCTTTCTGTTTTTCTTAATTACAAGCACAATATTCGAAATCCATTCGACATACCTAGTCGTCTGAATGAATCCGGCTTTCAACAAGCGTTCGACTTCCTCCTTGATTTTTACCATATTTTCAGGGGATGAAATATCTTGGAACTTTCTTAATGGGTCGAGCATTCTCAAGAGTGGGAAGCTTATGCTTGACTAAGGATCTATTCAATTCAGGCATCTCCTCATATTGCCAAGCAAAATAATCTTGATACTTTTTCAACACCTTTATTAGTTCTTCTTTGAAATCAGGGTCTAAGCACTTACTCACATATGTGATTTGGCCTTCTCGACCAATTCGACTTCATTGAAAGGATCTTGTACTTCAAATTTTTTTTGTACAAATCTTCTGAAAACAAATCTGACTTTTCAAATCCTAAGAGGTTGAGATCATATATACAATCTAGTGCACACTCACATGTGCACTCCTTCTTCTCAGCCATGTAGGCTGAGAGTCGATCCCAATGGCTCAATATCAACATTAAGTGGATTTCGTGGCCAAGCTTTCCTTGGCCTTAGGGACCAAATTCATCATCTTCTTTCCCTTTGGGCACCAGCTTGGTTAGTGATGTTTCTTTCGACTCATTGTTTGACTTCTGGCTAACCATTAATGCATTATCCCCCCTTTTGTTCTTGCTTCTGAAGGACTCTCTCACTTTGCTTAATTCTAGATATGGACCCTCTATGTCGACATAAGCACCCTGTGCTTGAGCCACAACTCTTGGAATGAAGAGAGTTCTATCTTGATCATTACATCGAGCTCAACCACCACCTCTTCTGCTTCTTTCTCGTCGAGAAATACCTCTTTTATGGTTTTCATCCTAATGCCCAAATCCTCTTCTTGAAATGCTGAAATTATAATTTCTTGAGTAGTTGGGAGCATTGTTCTATACCCGTTGATTATTTGACACATTAGAAGGGAGAACTCTAGTTTGATTAGACACCCTTTCGGGTTTCTAATCGACTGTGACGATAGTGCGCATCTATTGTTTGACAGGAGCACCGAAAAAGTCTCAATTCTTTCCCCTACTTTAATCGAGCTTGCTTCTTTTTGGAAAACCCACTCTCTACTCTTTTTGTAAGAATCGAAAGCCTTAGAAGTTGATGAGTCGAATAGAGCACTGCATCGGGGGAATATGGCAATGTTTCCCTCTTCTTCTCTTTGCCTTAGCAAAAAATTCAACAAGTCCTCTCCTGGCTTTGGATAGATAGGCTTTTCTGTTTCGAACATATCAAGTTCGAATTGATCATATTTTTTCATAGGCTCGACAGAGGCCATGTTGATCAAGAAAGTCATCTCCTTTGTTTCAGCAAAGTTTGACGTGACCTGGAAAGGATCAGAATTCACTTTTATTTCAGGTTTTTCTGCAAACTTCAATAGACCATCTTCAATAGCCTTTTGTATCAAGTCCCTGAACGTATATAATTATTAGTATAATGGCCAGAGGCTTGATGAAATTTGCAAAACTTTTTATTTCTAATTTCAGAAACATATATTTTTCCTTCAGGGAGTACAAGCTGTTTATCTTTTAATAATATGTCGAAAATTTGTTCAGCTTTCGTCAAGTCAAAAGAATAACTTCTTCTCCCTGACAAAGGAGTTTTGTCTTTTATTGGATTAAGAGATCAACACACATATGGAGGCCCATCTTTTAATTCTGTAGCAAAAGTATACTCATTGTTCAACTCTTCTTCACTCATACAGTCGATATAATTTACCTTTTTAATTAAAGGTTTTCTTTTGCTTGACTAAGTTCTTCTTTTTCTTTGTTCAGCTTTTTAATTTGTTGTACCTTATCCGCTAATTGAGCCAAGTCTAAAAATTACTGATTTACTAATTTCTTTCGAATATTGAAATCAAGACCATTAATGGCCATCTTGACTACCACATGTTCAAGAATATGAATGAAATACTTGTTTCTCATATTATTGAATCGTATTAGGTAGTCATCAATCAATTCAATTTTTTCTCTTTTTACTGTAAATAAATTTGATAAAGTCACTTTCATTTCTCCTCTAAAAAATTAATCGTGAAAGTTCATTTCTAATTGAACCCAACTATGAATCGTGTTAGGTTGCAAATTTAAAAACCAAGTGAAGACATTTTTTGTAAGTGAAGAAAAAAAATATCTCATTTTCAAATACTCATTGTTAGTCAATTCATCGATTTCAATGGCATATCAAGCTACATGCTTGACCGTCGATTTTTCACTTTCTCCTGCAAACTTGGTGAGAGATTTGGAAGATTTGAAAATCCTCCCCCCTCGTCCCACCCCCTCCCACGCGGGAGTTTAACTTGAAACACATAATCTAAAAAGGGAGATATGAAATAGGGTTGATTTGTCACTCCTATATTTAACTCTTTTCTATTCAAGATTTGTTCGACCGTTTGGATTATATTCTGACCATAGGCTTGAGCAACATTATTTGCTTTTACCTCATTCAAGACTCCATTTGAATCATCCTCTCTATTTAACACTAGGAAAGGATTATTACCATATATTTTACCTATTGGTGGTACCAACAGTCAATTGGCTGCTCCTGCAATATCATTGATACGTCAAACTATCTGTTCTATTCTTACATTATTATTCTTCATTGTAGGATTGAAAAATATAACCATATGCGAAGTAAACATATTGACTAAGTTAGGTTGTACTTTTATCTATTCATTATTAATTTAAAAACATTAGTTCTCTAATTTGGCCAATAATATAGACTTTAAGAAAATGTAAACATCAATGGGGTACTTATTAAAAAAGGAAAATATTTTTATCCTGAAATTATAATTAAAATATCGAAATATAATTAAATAGAAACTATTTTTACAAAATTGTTTTAATTTATACACATCAAAATTAAAACTACGTGTTTTGTCTAATTTATTTTTTATGATAATTTTTGAATATTTAATAATTATTTATTTTTATATTTTTAAAATTAAATATTAATTTTTAACTCTTTTTAATAAGTTAGACAAATACTTTTACGGTATCATAGCAATCACCATTCTTTGAAGAACAGGGCTAGCAGTAAAACTAAAGTTTTGCTTCAACCCTTTATTGGTAATAGTAAAGATGACAATACTTCATCAAGCCTCATTCAACAGATATTTTTCTAGGCTTTTAAGAAAGAATAAAGTGGACTGCGATGTCTTCAATGTCTTGACACTTTCTTCTACCTCTGATGATGATTCATGGTCATAGGAGATTTTCACGTTGACCAAAGTCCGATGATCTTCTATTGAAGAAAGTTGAAAAGTAGTCTTGTAGTATGTTAAACCTTGATTCAGATAACCCCCTTCAATCACTTGCAGCCCAATTTCATGGTTAACTTCATCAAATTCAGTGATCTTCTCCCTCTGGTAATGAGTTACACTTCTTGCATCTTAGTTCATTAACAAAATAATGTAATTAACGATTAGCAGAGTTAGACAAATCAGAAAATTAGTATAACAATTTTCACACATCATAAAATCAAAACTCCTATTTTTCCATTTATGTTTTATTAATAGAAGTAAATGGCTTTGATATATCTGAGTTTGATTGCAAATACTAATGCACTCCAAAAAAAAAAAATAAATAAATAAAGAGTGCATTGCTAATTTTTGAACTTTAAATTCTAAATTAAACATTAAAATTCTGAATATTAAATTCTATATTTTAAATTTTAAATTTAAAATCTTAAATTTTTAACATTAAATATAAATTATTGATATAAAATATAATAAATAAATAAATTAAATAAAATTTATTTAATAATTAACAAAAAATATAACACTCCTTACTTAATAAAAAACGTTTAAAGACGAGTTAATTTTGAGTTGTATTTTTTAATATTTTATTATTAAAAAGTAAAAATAGAATAAACAATTTGGGATATGAAATTGAAAGGTAATATTTCACAAAAAGCACATTCATGAAAATCTTGCCATCCAGAAGCACACTCACCAGGCAAAAAATTAAAGATGAGGATCGTTCCAATTCCTCCATTGCCTTGGGTCAGCTGCACATCTTTCACAATATCTGGGAGAGCTTTCGGAACTATGTTTGGAAAATCCTTTGCGAAAGCTGTCCACAGGGTTTCTAACCCTACACCAACCTCTGCTTGTGTAATGAATTCCTTTAGCATAGCTTCTTAATTACTATAGGCTTTCATGGAGGATAGATGATGATATTATTGAGATATATATATAGGCATATAGTTGCATTGTTGCATAACGATTTAAATTTAGGGAATCTTTTTAAATGTAAGAAAGGTCAAATAGTCCCCCACCTCTGTAAGATGCCTTTTGTTTTTTATGGAAAGATTTAAGATTTTTCTATATATACAAATGCGTGCCTAAAGCAAAAAGATACATGGAATCCCAGGAATTAATGTACNNNACAATATTATCTTGTACTCTTTTTTTTTTTACTAAAGATAGAAGACTCGAACCCGCAACTTCTTAATTGAATATGGGAAGACTATACTATTTGAGTAATAACTCATTGGCATTATCTTGTACTCTTTGCATGTTTGCTAAACTATAATTAGGAAAAGTCTAGAGAGTGAGCAATTTTGTTAAATTCTGACCAGCATATAACTAGCAAAAAAAAGTGAGCCATTAGATGAAATCTCACACCAATTTCACACCATTAAAACTATTGATGACTATTTAATTACTACAAATCACAAAAATTACTGGCACTAACATTTCTCCTATAATTATATATGTGTCCTACATCCATCCGATCAAATTGGCGGATGCCAAACACATTAGTCAAGTCAAATTAACAAATACGGAAGAAACCATTCATT
>NC_029787.2:28417939-28441026 GCF_000816755.2 Arachis ipaensis
CTGTGGCAGAAGATAATATACGAAATAAGATAATTTTTTATAAAAAAAATTAAATAAAAAATATATATAATAATTAACACTATAAATATTTTACAAAGTTATAATTAAAATTAAAGTTTAACAATTTTTATTTAAAAATATTAAAAATAATTAGTATGTATTTTAATTAATTTGAGTTAGTTGAATAGTCATTTCACTTATTCACTTAAACAAATTGCTTTGTGTGTGGAGTAACTCATTGATTAGAGACAGACCCTTAAATGGACTTTATTCCGCAATGGATTAGTTATCGACCCGTCGAAACGAGAAATACCGTACAAAAAAAATATTATTGTCTTTAAGGTCTGTCGAGATAAAAAATACCATAGAAAAAAAAGGTCTCGCTATAAATTCAAGTATTTTTGTCAACCAAGTCCAACCAAATTCGTTCAAACCCAACAACAACAACTCACAACGAGAGTGTGAAGCACACACTTTTTTTTCGCATTCTTTCTTCTTCTTCGCGTGTTTCCTCCTCATCATCGTTCTTTTATTGCTACGTTTTTTCTTTCTTTTGCTCATTTTCTTCCTAATAGTTTTGCAGCATTACGTATTTTTTTTTTTGTTTGATTTTTTCTTGTTTTTATTCTTGTTAAGAGAGTAAAATAAGAAGAATTATAAGAAGGTCAAACAAGAAGGAGAAGATGAACAAGAAAAGAAGAAAAAAATGATGACCATAAAAAAGAAAAAAAGAAGGAAGAGTTTTGAGTTATACAAAATTTATTACAAAATAGCACCAAAATTTTCAACTATAACACAAAAGTTTCTTAATTTTGAAACCAAAATTTTTTAATAGTGTCATTTCTAATTAAAGGTGTATTTTCTTATCATTGAACTAGTTGGACGGTATTGAATTCATATATAAAAGATTTAGCTATTTATGTGCCATTTACAACAAATTGATGCTTTTTTTATAAATATATTTGAATGTATTTTGTTGGATAAGTGAGTTAAGGATTTAGATTTGGACATGTGATTTTTCAAAAAAAATTTGTATCATTTACTAAAAATTTCTGTGTCATTTATAATATAGAAGAGATTTAATCATTTTTGTCCGTTTGTGTAAATTTATGGTGTGTCTTTTGAATCTAAAATACATTTAAATATATTTTGTTGGTTGAATGAGTTAGTTTTGAACTTGTAGTCCTTTGAGTAATTTTGTGTCATTCACTAAAGATTTCGGTGTCATTTACCCAAATTTCCTGTGTCATTTATAACTAAATGATGTGTTGTTGTTGTCGTTAAACCAATTGTGTGATATTTAACTAAGAAGGAAAAGATGATGATGATGATGATGATGATGGAGGAGGAGAAGCTGCTGTCCCTGCAATCATGGTTCGGCCAAGTGATGAGCAAAAATTAAAGTCCACGGATATCGGCAAATGCACCGGATCGTTCAAGTAATACCATAGTGAGTGAATATCGTTATCACGAGGATTAAAGGACTGAGCAAGCAAATATCAAATTAAACACCTAATTAGATCAATAAAACATGGATTGATGAGGGCAAAAACTTGTATCTTGCTTGGAATCTTAAGTGCTTGAGAGACAGTGATGTGAATGTCGATTGAAAGAAGACAATGATGGTGAGAGTCAAGGAATTCGGAGATGTTTATGCTCTTAGAAAAATCAAACCTTGTTTACTTATCTTGAAGTATGCAAAGAACTTTCATGATAAATCTTTAGTAACTGATTTTCAATTTGTTGGTTCCTTAGTTTCTCAATAATCAACTAGTTGTTCGTTAATTAATTAAAGAGGTTAAGCACAAAAAACTGATTTAAATTCTAATAAGATTTAAAAGTAGTCCTTAAGTCGAATTATATGTTATTATTCAAGCTAGTCCTATCCAGTTAAACCTTAGAAGAAAACACAATTTCTAAAAGTTGTTCTAATACGAATTATATGTCACTTAAACACTGCAACAGATGCGGGGGATGACGGCGGCAATTGCCTGTGGTGTTACCAACAGCAGCAATTCAGGGTGGATAGCCACGATCCCTTCCCAAATCAAACTACCGACACCGAATCGCACTGATTTAGTGTCGAACCCATGAAGCCCGCTACTAACCCCAATCCATCTAGTGATGATTTTACCCAAATTTAATTCAGAATACCCAAAATAAAATACTGAGGAACCCGCCAAAGGAGAGTGCAGAGTGCGCAAAACTCTTCCCTGCTCCACTGTGCCCCCACTGTGTCACCGTGGAGTCGCGTGGCTGCCGATCCACCATTCCATCCATGCTGTCGACCCTTCCCAAAATCAGATCCGTAGCTTAGATTCTTCATTGCGGGACCACATAAGGGGCAGAGGCACGAAACACACCTCCGCGCACGAATCCTTGCCGTTGTTCTCCTCCGGCCACCAGTACCAACTCCATCGCGCTTCCCGTTGCCGGTGGGTCCATCGCCGATTAGCTTCCTCCTTTACACTACTGGTATGTACAAAATCCCTCTTCGTTAGTAAGGTTCTAGCTTGTTCTTCGTTTGTTATCTCTGTCTACCATATGATTTTTTTTTCCGTTTTAATTTTTTTAAAAATTAACTTGTATCTAAAAGGGTAGATCACAGATGTTAAAAATCTCTTCCAAAGATTAAAGCTGAACACTTGTAAAGGATCATGCAAACTAACCATCAAAGCTAAAATATATAATGATTAAAAATATGAGAATTTATATGAATAAATAAAGGTAGAAAAATTTCTTGGATATGGTTTGGTTTACACCACTTTCTGTTGTTTGATTCAAGTTTCTTAACCATTTCCTGTGCATTGATTAATATTATGTATGTCAAAATTGTGATATGATAGAGTAGAGAAGCATATCTATCTATCTATCTATAGATAGATAGATAGATAGATAGATACAGTTCTATTAGAATTTTTAAAATATATGAAGAGCATTAAGCTTTCATTTTTAGTTAACTAATTAAATCAACAAGTTTAGTGATGAGAATTTGAACTCCAACATCTTTTTTTCTTGTTTTGAAATTTCATTACTTACAAAATTTGAATCCTATTTTTCGCAAAATTAGTATATATTTTCCTGGTTCAGATTATGTTTTCAGGTTATTTTGATTCAGAGATTCTCTATATATTTGATTAATTTGGTTTACTTGTGACTGTTTAGAGTTAAGGAGTTTGATTCAGATTATGTCTATATATTAGTATAATTTTAAATCAGATTATGATTTATGTTTAACTGAGTTAAGAGAAGACCTCAACAAAAACCATGTCTGTCATGTTGCTTACATATGAACATATCAGTACACTCATGTTTGTGAATTTTCTTTTGGAATCGAAGAATGTTATATAAACGTCAGCTTTAAAGCTTCCAATGCATATGTTTTGTGAAGATATGAAGAGAGTACTCAAGAAAGGAATTGCACCAGGTGAAAGGAAGTTGTAAAGCAAACAATTATTTAATTAATAGGATTATAGGACCTGATTGGATTCTAGTTTGAAAAACCTCATCACCTAATACTGGAATCAATTCTACACGCCACTACTAATAACTAATTCTACACTGCACACACAATATTTTTTGGATGCAAAGTGACCTAATCTCCTATGCCATAGAGAGTAAGAAAAAGAGAAAAGATAACATTTCATTAATAAAGGTTATGAAGAAAATGTGCTCTGTAATTATTTTTTTGGATATCTGAGTTGAGAAAAATTATAGAATAGAAAAAAAGATGAGAATTTGTTTGACGGGATTTGAAAGCTATAAGCTGAACTAAGTTACTGAGTCTAGAATATAAACAATGTGCAGATTAAGTCGATTTTTTTTATTACAATTATGTCTTTTATATGATGGTTTTTGCTTCTTTACTTACTAATGTTGTTTAAAGCAATAATAAGCACAAGTTATTCGTAAGTCTAGGCATTGTTGCTAATTAGAAGATGGATATGTATAATAAGTATAGTTGAAATTAAAATTGATGAGCTTCTCATGAACATTACGTTGAACATTAATTAGTCTTCTTTTTTCACCCCATTTTTTCTCGATGAACATACATGGAACCTAAAAGTATATAGTATGAGCTTGTTTATCATATTCTCTGAGTTGCATGAACAAATGATGATTTTCTTTTCAATTATGTTTAAAACAAGAAGCGTTTATTATTCCATGATGGTGCTATTGCAGAAATTGTTATTTGCAACTTCTTAAGATTATAACTTCTTAAGATTATCAAAGTTATTGATTCAATTTGATTTCAAATTTCAATTTAATTCACATTATACTTTTTCTTCTTGGTTTGATTTTAATTTATTCTTCTATTTTGATTTTGTTCTTGCCAAAGACACAGGACAAATGGGGTGAAGCAAAATCCTGTCTTGAAAATTATGTATGTGTCGCACACTAATTGAACTACTATTCATAGCCGAATTCAAAGAGTCAAGTGAAAGAGTTTTGAAGATTGAATTCAAAGATTAAATTTTTCAATTATAATAAAAGAATTCAAAATATATTAGCATACTTTTCGATACCACTAATCCTAATGAAGAATGAATAACTCAATCATGAATCCTTAGATCAATGCAAAACTTAAAATAAAATAAACTTAGATTAATAATCCATAGAAACATAAATAGAGCTTCAAACCCTTTGACAAAGGATCAGTTATCCATGGAAAAGTAAAAGAAAACGAGAAGCTGAAGAAATGAATATCCGGATTTGGATCCAACAATCCTCCTCCTCCTGGATGTCGATCTCTTGTAAATAACGTTCACTTATCCTAATTCTAAAATTCAAATTCAAAAACTATCATAATCTTATCTTTCGAAAAGGACGAAAGGTAACTAACTTACTTCAAATTCAAATTAAAATAATAATTCAAAATCAAATCCTAACAACCAAATCTTTAATTTTTTAGAAAAATTAATAACAAATCTTTTGGAGTTTTAAATGTTTTGGATATGATTAAGACTTTTAATGATGTGTATAATTGAGATTAGGCCTTAACTATTGCATCTTGAGAGCTGAAATTGTCTTTACGTCGGGCTTGTATTAGAGGAATTTGGGCATAAGCCCAAAATACACTTCTTAGGAGGCACACACACCGGGTGTGTGTCTTGGAGGCTTTAACGGACGCCCGGCGGATGAAGGGAAAAGACAGGGTTCGCCGGCGTGTGAGGAGGCTGCCAGGCATGTTGGAATGAATGAGGGAGGCTCGTCAGGTGTGTAGGATGTCTGCCGAGCGTATGGGCTGTCCCCCGGGCATGTGGGCTGTCCCCCGGGCATGAATATTGAGAAGTCTAAGGCGCTATTTTTCGTGTCCCGAAGATGAGGGTAGTGCGTTCCACAAACTAAACGTCCACTATAAACATATGCATATCATTTTGAAGTTCTGGACGTTAGTTTTATAACGCAACTAGATCCACCTCATTTGGACCTCTGTAGCTCAAGTTATGACTAAAAATTGAATATAAAAGAACCCTAAAAATTGCTTAAGATGACGTATCATCACCAAGTTGGTGATCAAGGTGGAATAGCCGATTTTTGACGTTTTCTTCTTAGATTTCTCGGTCAGAAAACTTCCTTGGTGCTTCGGTGTTGGTGGCTGCAACAAGAAGGTAGGGTTAGAAAATTTTTGTGATAAATAAATGTATTAATATTCTGGAATTGCTGGGTTGTGAATTTGTGCTTGAATTTGAGTGTTATTACGTTGAATATGTTTAAAGCTTGATGAAATAATTCAGTTTCAAAAGCTACTGAAAAACCAAACTGAATAATCATGATTAATGATAAATGTAATATGGAATCATAATGAAAATAATGTGTTTTAGTGGCTTGGAATTGGTTTTAAATATTGAGAAAAATTTATTACTGAAAATATTGAAAAATTAGTTAAAAATCGAATAAAATCTGATGAATTTTTTATGACTTTGCTTTGGTTCCTTGAAGAACATGAAACCCTCATGTTTTAATTATTTTGTGGCCAAATTTTAATTAAAAAAGTTTTGGGAATGAAAATTATTTTTAATACAATTATTACGTGCTAAAAGTTGGTTCATGAAACGCAATTTAGAAAAAGTCCAAGCACGAATGAAGGCTCGGGCTGACAGCAAACGCACGGAGCTTGAATTCAATGTGGGAGACTTCGTCTACGTAAAATTGCAGTATATCGACAAAGATTAGTAGCTTTAGGGAAGAATCAAAAGTTGTCCATGCATACTTTGGTCCTTTTCCTGTATTGACAACGATCAGCTAGGATTCATCCGGTCTTTCACATCTCATTGTTAAAGAAATTAAATGTGAAGGTGCACTTTCTCCAGCAACAAATTTTTCGCCGTTGTTAGTGGATGAAAAGGGCTGCCACTTACAATCACGGATAGTTATACAACATAGAATGATTAAGAAGGATGACAAGTGAATCGAAGATGGATATTTATTCTGTAAACGAGATAAGAGAAGGATATTTATTTCGGTAAATATTTTTTAAATTATTTATTTTGGTAATTATGGTCTTAGCACTCGTACTACTACTCTGGTCCACACTCGTCGGTCCACTGATGGAGGTGGTATGCAGCTCCTCAGATGAGGGCTCAGACAAAGACACTAAGATCTGCTCTACAGAAATATCCCACTCAGGTATATGGTTTGTAAATCCTAGATAATTAGTAAATAATTAACTAATAAATTAATTATTAATCAACAAAATTAGAAAATTAAATTTTATAATTTAATGAAGTAGAAATAATTAAAATATGAATTTTGATACTAATTTTAAAAATTTTAATCCAAAATCGAGTCAATAGATTGAACTGGTTGGACCGAACCTAAATCAGGTCCAAGGCCCGCTTATATAAACTTAACTCCAGCCCTCTCTTCTCCATTACGTTAGAATCACGCTGAAAGGGGAAAAAACGGGAAGGAGAATCCTAACCCCATCCAAGACTTTAATCTTCCATAACTTTCAATCCAGAGCTCCGATTGATGAGCCGTCAGCGGCCACGCGTTCATCTTGGAATTCTCTACAAAATCCACCCAATAATTTGGTAAGATATTTGAGATTTCATTCTCAGTTCTTTCCTTTCATTTTCGTGATTTAGGTTTTGAAATTGAGAGATTTTGTGATTTTGATAGTGTAGGGGTATTCTAGCGGTGGATAATCACTGAGTTCTGTCCAATTGATTTGTGGTTAAGGTAAGAAATTGTTAGACCCTTGTGAATTATCAAATTAGTGAATTCTATGATGATTATAGTGATATTGTATGAATTAGATTGTATTCTTGTTGATTTGGAGTTCAATTGGGCGGTTTGGAATGAAATTCGAGTGATTAAACTTGAGGAATTGATGTTTGGAATTTGGAGCTTGTGAAAGGAGAGGTTTTTGAGGAGTTCCGAGCTCCGGAAGGAATCGGCCAAGGTGTGATTTTAGTTTCTCGTAAGTAATATATAATGTTTCGTAAAAACATAGGCTAGATGACCATATGATAAGTTGTATGATATAGAAGGTTGAGGTTTAGTGACTCATTGTTAGAAATTATTAAATGGGCGGTTAAAATGCATGATGATTGATTATTAATGATTGTGAATAATGATGATGAGAATTATTGATGATTGATGATTGATGAATGATATTGAATTATAATAATGAGTTTTGAAAGGAATAATGAATGTGATAAATAATATTGTTAGTAAATGATGATGAGGATAGGCTGTGGAGAATGTATGTATGTATGTATGTATGTATGTATGTATGTATGTATGTATGTATGTATGTATGTATTTATTTATTTGTGGATGATTGAGTGATTTGGATGGGACCTAAAAAGAGTGGCAAAGTCCGAGTTTTAGGGGATGTGCTGTCAAAATTTTATAAGAATTTTTGGAAAGTTTTGTATTAGTTAATTTGGATGGAAGAATAGTTTATCTAATTAAAATTGAATGAATGTATGTTTGTGATACCTGGGCAGTAGCAAAGATTGTGGTTCGTCCCGCTTGTTCTCGGTCAATGTTTGAGATACCTGGGCAGTAGCAAGGATTGTGGTTCGTCCCGCTTAGTCCAGGTTAAGCTTATAAACACCCACTTAGGTAGTAGCAGCAGTGGTGGTTATTCCACTTGCTCCAGGTTGAGCAGGTAGTAGCAAAGAGGGGTTGTGGCTCATCCCCACTTGCTCCGCGAAGGGTGTTTCTGTCCACGATTAGCTACCAGGACATGTCGGGGTTGACTATATAACCGAGATGATATCATTAGCCATAGGGTAGGCATATATCATATGCATATGTGTGTTTTGCTTGATTGTGCATTAATTGGACTTTCCTATGTGATTATTATGCTTACCTGCTATATTTGCTACCTATTGTATCTGTATCCTACTTGCGTTTGCTTTGTCTGTGCACCGGAATTTTGGAGGACTGGAAGAAGGCAGAAATTAGGGCTTAAGTTAGAAAGGAATTAGAAATAAGAATCTTAGATAACCTATCCTATTTATGGCTTTCAATTTATAAACTTTAAGATTTAAATTTGAGTGTCGGAGTTCTAGGATCACCTCTGACTTTTCCGGGACCTTATATCTTGTGTACGTGGGTACCTTTACCATACTGAGAACCTCCAGTTCTCATTCCATATATATATTGTGGTTTTCAGATACAGGACGCGAGACACTGTACTAAGCATTCTGCAGACTCTTGGAAGCAAAAAATTATCTTCGGAGTTGGTGTTTGTATTTGCTTTATGTTTATATATGTGTATAAATTCTTCATCTTGTATATATTATGTTTTGTTCCTGTTAGAGGTTGACTTGGAGAAACATGATTTATATTTATATGTTGGTTTTTATTTTTGGGGGGTTGTATATATTTATATTCTAGCCGACCTTTACTTCGCAGGTCGAGTCTAGATCCTGATTATATAACTATCATTTGAAACTCTACTTTTTTTATATTTGTCTTCTGGTTTTCTGTATAAGTTCTCTATATCTCCGTTTCTCGTGAGCATCGTACCTTCAATTTTATTTTCGTCGTAGCGTCTCGCCATCTATATTTTATATCTTAGATGTAAAGTTCTGTGTGGTAGAGTGTTACACGTGAATGAGAAAATGAAAACGAAAAAGAAGAAGAGACGTGGATGAGAAAAGGGAAACCAAAGACTTAGAAGACGTCGTGACGAAAAAATCGGAATTACACACGAAAGGTGTGGTGTCGCAACAAAAGGAGTTAATTAGAGGGCGACGGTGCGGTGTTGCGACGAGAAGTGTTGAAGGAAGAGGGTACGGTGCGTCACGGCGAGAGGAATTCGACGAGATGGGTGAGATTGTGCGGCAAAACGAATTGGAGGAGGACAACAAACCTAATTTTTTAAAATTTTAAAATTAAATATTTAAAAAATTGACTGTTAAATTATATAATTAGTTGTATATAGAATTGGTTATATATACTTTATCTTTCTCGAAATATTAAAAACATTTATGAAGGGGCACACAAAGCAAAGCACAGCCAAATTGACCGAGAATAATATCTTCAAGGATCATTAATTCAAGAGATGCTTCTCTAGGGGACCTAACAACAAAGGGTAAATTAAAGCATGCATAGAATGGATTCTTCATTAGGCTCATATTCAGAAGAGAGCTTCACATTTACAGGGGTCTCAAATTCAAATTCTACTATTGATGATAATTTAAGCCTTGTCGTGTAGCCTGATATGCCTAATGCCTTTATTGAGAATTTGAGGTGGCCCCCTTCGACCACATGCAGCGCAATTTCATATTTTCATGTGATAACTCATCAAGCACTAATCTTTTGGGCTAATTTTGTTGGGTATTATAAGATGAGAAGGGTAATACGGTGGTATTACACTAATTTAATATAATGTATTGATAATATATAATATATTGACACTACTAGAAAATTAGTTATTACAGACGGATATTTTCGACGGATTTTATTCTACGGAAATACAGACAGAATTTTAGAGGAATTTTTTGTTGGAAAACAAAAAAAAATAAATTAGCATAAATTACAGACGAAAAATAGAATCCGTTGATAATTCTGTCGGTAAAATTATTTTTTTTCGTGGAAAATGATTACAGACGGATTTTTTGTCTGTAATTAAATAGACAAAATGCCGCATTTTATTAAATTATTACTGACAGAAAATCTGTCTATAATTTAAATTTTCCGTCGAAAATATTGGGGTAACCCTAACTCAACCCTACCTTCTCGAGCTCCATTCACACCCCACACAAGCGAGAGCTTCTTCCTCTCTTTGTCCACACTCTCTCCATCGCACGAGCTTCTTTCTCTCTCCGTCTTATTTTGCAATATAAAACTGTGCTCCTCTGCTCCCCTCGTCAGCGGTGCTACCGTCCTCCTTTTGACGTTTCTCTTGAGCTCAGAGCCGGCGGCTTCATTCACACTCCACACAAATCTAACGAGCTTCTCCCTCTCTCGGTCAATGAGCTACTTTTTCTCTCCGTCGCACAAGCATCTTTTGCCGCTGCCGCCGCCGCTCGCGTCGCACGAGCCCCCTCCGCCGCCGCTTTCGTCGCATCTGCTCCCTTCGTCATCGTCCCTTGGAGGTTAGATTTTTAATCCGCTAATTAACCGAAACTGAAGCCCTCCGTTTTTCTTCGCTTAGAGGTTAGTTCGTTCAGCGTTTCGTCCCTTTCGTTGTTCTTGTTCTGCGATTTGATAATGGTGATTGATGATTCTGTTATGTTAATTTTTGCAGGAGCTTAATTTGGGAAGGGATAGGGTAAGCATTCGCAATGAGTTCATCACTACACTTAATTTCAGAAATGCAAATTATTTTGTTAATTTCGATTCGATGCATTTCGTTTCAGATAAAAATATTGCAACATGAGATTTCATGCAGATCTACTTCAATAAAAACAAATGCCCTAAAAGCTGGTAGTAACGATAAAGGAAGACAATATAATATGGTGTTGTCTATAGTGTTGAAGGGAAAAGGGAAGAGTTCTTGGAACAGCTTTTGAGTTCTAGGAACAGATCAAGATCAAGGAGTAGAAAAAAGAGATATTCATCTGAGGAATGCTCATCATCTTCTTCAGATGTTAGTAAGGATTTCAAAGATCGAAAAGGGGAGGCATCAAAAGACAAATAGAAAATACGGGAGTAAAAAGAGCAAGGTAAAAGGTGAAGCTGCAAATATTGCAGCAGATTCTATAAATGAGAATGAAATTTCAAGAAAAGAAATGGGATTGGATTGGATGCTTAGGCCTGAGAGTAAGGGACCAACAGTTTCAGTTATAGTGGAGAAATTGCCAGAGGAAGATCCTGTTGAGGAGGTATGAATCAGTATCGATAATTTTTTGCCCTTTAGCTTCCTGTTCTCCTGTTTAGTTCTTTATTTATCTTCTAATTGTTTGTTGTGGGCAACATTTGCTGGTACTTTTGGCTATGCTGCTCCAGGTTACACCTTTTCCCTTATAACTTTGAAATGATATTGATCACATCATTTTTCACTTGTTCTGTTAATTTAGTTTATATTTCATTTTTCTCTATTAAGATAATAAGATCTTTATATGGTAAATATTTAAAATGGATTAAGCTTATGCAATATCTACTATCTATTCTATATCATTTTACACTTGCTGCCGCTTCTTGCTGCAGTGTGATAGTGATCCTTCTAAGAGAATATGATTATGGATTATTCTTTCCCTGGTAAGGTGAGTAATGGCATGGCAGGTTTAATTCAGGCTTTGAAAGTAAAAAATTGTGCTGGAATTATGGGTTATGAAACAAGGATCTCATCTTTTGATAGGTTGTTGGTATTTTGAAGGGCATAATCCTAGTGGGCATTGCTTAGTTACATCTAAATTAGTAGATCCTATACCACCTACCTCTGTTGCTGATGATAAGGATTTGAAATCCAGCAAAGAAGCTAGCTATTGATAAAAGTCAACCAATTGATATTACTTCTAAAAAGACAGAGTTGTCCATGGTATTTACTCTACTCGTTTCTTAGTCATTGGCTCTGTTATAAAATTATATTATGCACTAGGTTCCATTTTTGGTATTTTGGTAAAATTTTACAGC
Organism: Arachis ipaensis; assembly: GCF_000816755.2. NCBI lineage: Eukaryota > Viridiplantae > Streptophyta > Magnoliopsida > Fabales > Fabaceae > Arachis > Arachis ipaensis. The sequence continues at coordinate 28,429,982 of NC_029787.2, forward strand.
TTTTTACTATAGTTTCTTTTTTAACAATGACAAATTACTAACATCTTAATTAGCCAAGCCAAAGTATGATTAACCTACTGATCGCTTGAGTAGGCTTGCAAACCATATGGTTAACCTACTAACTTACAATCTGTGTAAGTTGTCTGGCTTTTCGTTTAAGTCTCTTGTGTAGTTCTTGCTTTGGATGTTGGTTCAGTTCTGAATCAGTTGCCTTTGCTCTTATTGATTGAATGAATCTTTATTTTCAAATTCTTTGGTGCATTGATTTATTATAAACTTATATTCACTCAAAGTAGATGCAGTTATAGTGATGCTTAATTGGTACAGGTTGCTTCAGAACAATGCAATTTCCGGTCAGATTCCTACAGCAATTGGAAGCCTAGAAAAGCTTCAGACACTTGATCTCTCCAATAACGATTTTAATGGTGAGATATCGAATTCTTTGGGAGGCCTCAAGAACCTGAATTATTTGTAAGTTACTTATATTACAGATTCTAACTGTTCAAAAGTGAGAATACTGATTATCATATTATATATTGTATATACTCCTTTTTCTTCTTCCTAATTCATAAGAGTTTGATAAGAGTCTATACTGTCTTTTATATTTTGATGTTGTTATAAATTATTAATTAGTTAAGTATCATTACACAGAGGTTCCAATCATAAATATATATGCTTTTTAGTGATGTAATGTGATAATGTATAGTTGAAATAGATAGTGTAACAAAATTGAATTAACCTTAGATAATTTGTTACGTCTTAATTTTTCTATGTTAGAAAATTCAATCCAAATAGCAGGACTATGTAAATTACCGATTAAATCCATTCGAAGCCAAAAGGATGGATATTGTTGCTAAGAAGTAAGAAATGTTATGAAGGTAAAATTTTGGTTAAAATGAAGGCTTATGTGACACAAGATGACAACTTTATTGGGACACTAACAGTGAGAGAGGTGATTTCATACTCTGCTCAGTTGCGGCTACCGGACAAGATGGCGCCGTCGGATAAGGAAGCACTTGTTGAGAGCACTATAGTGGCAATGGGGCTTTAGGATTGTGGAGACACTGTGATTGGGAACTGGCACTTGAGAGGGATAAGTGGTGGAGAAAAGAGAAGGGTTAACATTGTCTTGGAGATCTTGATGAGGCCTAGATTGCTCTTCCTTGATGAACCTAAAAGTGGACTTGACAGGTTCACATACCCTTGGTTTTACTTCTTGTTGGGATCCAATTGTGCTTGTTTTCATGCCAATTCTCCACCACTGGGCCAATTCTCCACCTGGTAGGTTTCTAAGCTATTGAATATCCTTCATGATGTTGGTATCTCTGGCTACCACCGCTTTGATTTACACTATTGATTGTTATTATTACCTTTATTATTTAAGCTTTTTGTACTTATTATTGGTTTTGGGACACTTAACATTGCCCAAAGATCTGTTATTTCCATTCCCTACCCTGCTCCTGATGCTGAATGAGTAACATAGAAATTAAGAATTGTTGATGATCAAAACATAGATGGGCTAAAGAATTTTGATTTGCAGGTACTAAGGAGACTATTGGACTTTGGCAAGAAACTTTCTTCTCCTGATGCTCTTCTCATCAATGGGCAAAGAGATTCTGTTGTCTTTACCGGTCAAGCAGGTAATAACTAATTATTAATTAACTATCTCTCCATCTCCATTAATATTCACTATTTGAAACTAAATAAAAATTAAATTAACTATATTTATTTGCAGGGAAGACTTACAAATTCAGAGTGTCCAATGTTGGGTTAACAACATCAATCAACTTCAGGATTCAAGGCCACTCATTGAAACTGATTGAAGTTGAAGGTGCTCACACATTACAGGACACATATGAGTCCCTTGATATTCATGTGGGTCAATCAGTGGTATAGTTGAACAATACACTTTAAGTTTATATTTTGAATTATAGTTGATGTATCAACACACTTTAATGTATGGTTGTTACTTATTATTATAGTTGATGTATCAATACACTTTGTTTATGTTTTGAATCATATTGACTTCTTGTTTATAGTACTTTTCTTTTAGTTTGATAATACGATGAATTTATTTATTTTTTGAAATATTATATATATTCGAATACAAATTAGATAAAAATTTGTATTAAATTTATATTTATTTTGTATGAAAACAAGTTTATTTTGCAATGGAAAAATCTAAAAAAAAAATTATTTTACCTTACCGACGAATTTACAGACGGATTTTCTGTCTGTAATCAGAGTGTAAGATGATTTTTCAAGGTTCAAATTACAGACAAAATCTGTCAGAAAATCTGTCTGTAATTACAGACGAAAAATTCATCAAAAAATATGTCTGTAATTACCGACAGAAAACCCGTCTGTAATTACCGACGGAAAATCCGTTGGAAAGTTCGTCGTCTTCGGGAAATGGATGGAGAATTTATAGAGGAAAAATTCGTCAGTAACTGGTAAAAATCCATCGGTAATTTTCTGACGGAAAAAATCCGTCGGTAAATAATTTTCGACGAGGCTTTTACAGAGGGACAAAATCCGTTGGTAATTTTGTCGGTAACTAAAAATTCATCTGTAATAAAGACTAAATATGTCTGTAAATCTGTCTGTGTTAATCCATTTTCTAGTTGTATGATATAAAAATTATCAATGTGACAAAAAGCATGATTAATAATTTTAAGAAGAGAAAAAAAATATCAAAATGTGATTAATAATTTGAAGTTGGACAATTTGTTTTTTTAGAATCTCTGTCACTATAAAATTAGTAATGTTGGTTTGTTTTTAAAAAATTTGAAATTTTTTTTAATGTATAAGCGTGAGTAACGATTTTTAAAATCTCCTTTCTATATAAAGACAATTTGTGTGAAAGTAATCTCTTGCAATTGTCTATCTCTTTTTCTCTTGATGCTATTCTTTTGTTAGCTTCTCTTCTTTTTATGTGTTGCTATTTTTTTTTCATTTTAGTTATATATTTATTTCTTTTTATGATTATAATATTTAGTTAATTCGTTTTATTTAGGGTTAAGTTCAATTTTAGTCCTTAACGTAGGGGTCGAAAATTTGTTTCGTCCTTAAGTTTTTTTTTAAACAAAATCGTCCCCGAAGTTGACAGTTGTATTAAAATGGTCCTTTTGCACCAAAAATAAAATTTAATGACAACTCTGCCCTTTGTGGTTTCTCTCCCTTAATTTTCATTCCCGCAAAGTACACATCTCCTCATGAAGCAACTCATAAACTTCCTTGAAACACTTGAAAACTGAAACGTTGGTGTGAAACCCTCAGACGTAGGTGCGAAGAGGGTGTACAGAAAGCATTGTAGCCATTGGGGGGGGGTTAAGGTTCAGAATCGATGTGCTGAGACATTGGTGAGTGATCTTCATCGTTGCAACAGCTGATTGTTCAGGTACGATTACTTTCCATCCCTCAAGCAATCACGTCAACTGTTCACAACATGTTGTGGGTTTGCATTTCATCACGATGTTGCTCTGTCTGAGCATTTCGATGTTGAATGCAGGCTTTTGAGTCTGCTGCTATAGCTAGGGTTTGTATATATATTTTTGAGTAATGTATTCTGCTGTATGGTAGGGTTGACTGAGCAGAAGATGGTGTATATGAACGTGAGGGTGCATCATGGGGGTGCATTCGGATATGAGGAGGGGATTTTTAAGTACCTAAGGGGAAAAGTACCATCATCGAGGACATTGACAGCGATCGTTTGTCTTTGTTTGAGGCCTATGAAGAACTAAGGCAGTTTGGGTGCTTGCAGGCCAACATTGTTGCATTGTGGTATAAAGATCCAAGCTTTGATGATTTGGAGACTTCCCTGAAGATGCTGAAGGGTGACACAGAAGCAATCGAGATGTGCAACATTGCTGGGTTACGGGGCTTGGTAGAGTTGTATGTGGTCCACGATGTGGGCGATGCCGAGCCGTTTCTAGAAGTGGGTTACGTTGACGTTGGGGGAGTTGCAGAAGAGGGAACAGATGATGGGCTTGGCTTGGTTGTTTTTGAAGGGCACGGGACTGAGGCAGCAGGGGCTAGTGCCGAACCTAATAAGGCAACCGAGGGTGGAGATGTGGGGGATGAGTTTCAGGTAGATGGAAGTGAGTCCAATGATGAAGACAGTGAGGACCCTGAGTACATGCCATCTGATGAGGAGGGGGACAGTGCAGGAGAGGTTCACTTCACTGATAGTGATGAGGATTTTGAGGGTGATAGTGGATTTGATGATGCTAATTCTATGTCGGAAGAAGCTACTGCTGGCAAGGAAAAGGGTAAAGGTATAAATCAGTTTAGTGATGAGGATGGAGCAGATAGTGATGAGTTGGAGATGGACCACATGATTGGTGGGGATGAGGGAGATGATGACGATGCTGAGAATGATGGTGATGATATATCAGATCGAGTGGGTCAAAGGTTTCCAGTTCATAAACCTTTGAAGGATATAAGCAGCTATAGGTGGGAGGTAGGGACACTTTATGCATCCAGACAAGAGTTTAAGGAGATTGTGCTGGCATATGCAGTTCATACGGCTAGGAGCATCAAATTTAAGAAGTGTGATTTGGTCAGGGTTAGAGCTGTGTGTCAGAAGGACTGTCCATTCTGGCTCTATGCACATAAGGTTGGGGATGAATCCACCTGGCAGTTAAGAAGCTTGAACCTCTAATACACCTGCATGAAAATGCACAGAGTTGGGATACTGCACACTAAGTGGCTTGGAGCCCAATTTAAAAAGAAGGTAGAGTCTAATCTGAGGATTAAAATAAGGGAGTTACAAGCAAAGGCACACAAGAAATGGAATGTTACTGTGACCAAGTCCATGGCAGCCAAGTCAAAGCAAGAGGCACTAAGTCAAATTCAGGGTGCATTTAGGGAGCCGTATAGAAGGATTAATGACTACTGTGCAGAGATTCTAAGGGCCAATCCAGGTTCATCTGTCAGCTTGAAAGTGATTAAGAGCCCAGACTTTGCCCAGGAGGTCTAGAACCCAGAATTGATGAACTATTGTGTGTTCTAGAGATTGTATGTCTGCTTCAATGCATGCAAGAAGAGCTTCCAACATGTTAGACCCTTTATCAGTTTGGACGGGTGTTTCTTAAAGACTCCTCAGGGTGGCCAGTTACTCACTGCAATAGGAAGAGATCCTAATGACCAGATCCTTCCTATTGCTTATGCGGTGGTTGAAGCTGAGACCAAGGATTTCTGGGTTTGGTTTCTGAGACACTTAGCTGATGATTTGGGTGCTGATAAAATTGGAAAGTGTACATTGATGTCGGATCAGCAGAAGGTAAACATTAATTTGAAATTGTTTGGGCATTTTATTACTTATGGTTAATACTATACTAATTAGTTGGGTTACCTTTTTGATGCAGGGCTTGTTATCAGCTCTTGAGGAAGTCATCCCTGGTGTGGACAACCGATACTGTGTGAGGCATCTGTATAACAACTTCAGGAAGAAATTTCCTGGATTAGAGCTGAAGAATCAAATGTGGAGATGTGCAAAGGAGATGAAGGAGAAGGAGATGAAGACAATGAGATTCAAGAGTGAGGATGCATTTCGGCACTTGAACAGCATTCCACCCAGGTTCTGGTCCCGTTCTCGCTTTTCATTTTATTCAAAGTGTGACTCCCTTATTAACAACATGAGTGAGAGTTTTAATGCTGTGATAGTTGAGGCTAGAGGAAAACCAATTGTCACTATGTTAGAAGACATTAGAGTGTATATTATGACTAGATGGGCTGCCAATAGAGTTAGGATTCAAGTTTACCAGGGTAACATTATGCCAACGATATTGAAGAAGCTAGAGAAAATGGTAAAGCATTATAGGGACTGGAGGCCATTTTGGTCAGCTGCTAGTAAGTATGAGGTGATGTGTGGGTTAGACAAATTTGTTGTAGATCTGGCTGCTTGTGAGTGTTCGTGTAGGAGGTGGCAGATGAGCGGGCTACCATGTCCTCATGCCATTAGCTGCATAACATTCAAAGGTTTGGACTTGGAGTCGTTTGTGGATGACCATTACAAGAAGGATGCTTACCTGAGGTGCTACCAGGAAGTTATACATCCTCTGAATGGGCCAGATCTGTGGGAGAGATCCCAATATGATGATGTCATGCCACCACCATATCGGAAGCCAAGTCACTGGCCAGTCAAGAAGAGGAAGCGGGGACCTGGGGATGATGATAACAGAAGCCAAACTCATCTCTCCCGTAGGGGCCAAACACAGAGGTGTTCTAACTGTGGTGCTCTAGGTCACAAGAAATTAGGTTGCACAAAGCATAAGAAGAAGGTATCTTCCTTTCTGCTATAGTGTTCAGGTTGGGTTATATTTACTTATGCTAAACATGTTCCTTATTTTTTATTTCTGTCACAGGTCCAACCTGCATCTCAACAAGCTGCTAAGAGTCCAAGGAGAGGTACTAAGGTTGCAAGCTCACAACCCCCTGGCCAAACAGTGCAAAGAGGGAGACTTAGCAAGAAATCATGCTCTCAACCCAGCCCTGTAACAACTCATTCCAACACAGCAACTACTCAGCCCAGCAAACCAGTAACCAGGCCCAGGAAAATGGCATCTAGGCCCACTGATAATTCAACCCAGCCAAAGATTCAAACCAAAAATGTATCCGGGCCTGCACCACCTCAGTCCAACCCTAAAGCTCCTTCATCCCAACCTTTGCCTCAAAAGAGCAGTGCAGCAGCTTCCTCCACTTGCAAGAAGCCCTCACACAGTCAATCAATTCAGAAGAAGAGGCGTTTTTCTGTTATCCAGACTGGTGCACCTCATATCCCAATGCAGAAACTCAAGCTAATGGCAAAATTGCCTCCTAGTGCATGGGGCAATCTTTAAAGAGGATTAGTTATGTGTTTTGGCTGTTATGCTATTTCATTAGGTCTGAAACAATGTTATGTTTGTATTTTGTTATTTTGTTATTTTGTTCGATGTGGTGGACTGGTTTTAAGTTTGTTTATGAACTATGTTGGTCTGTGTTTTTTCTGTTTAAGTGATAACTACAACTCTGTAATTGGCCATTTTGGCTTATGGATGCTGCTGTGAACTTTTATAGTCAGTGTTTTAAGAATCATTGCTTAATGTTTTATCCTGGTGCACATAAATGTTCTTTACATGTTTTCAACACATTTTCACTGTTTCATGATTGAAAATTTGCACAACACTTTTATTCATACATTCAAACATCTTCACAGGGGATACATCACATAACATCATTGTAACAATAAAAGTAACAGTATCAAATAACCAAAACAACACACAAAAATCCTACAAATGATGTTCTAATCATCTCCTGATTAGATGCATTCCATATAGTTGCCTCAAACTGTATGGATTATGCAGCAACAAATAGAGAAACCCAATCCACCCAACTACCCCTAAACCAGCTACAATCCTCAGCTTCCATTCGACATCCTTCAAGCTTGTAATCTTTTTCCTGCATCTTGCAATCTCAGAATCCCGTAGCGCTCCTCCAGCTTTTGGGTCTGCCCACTTAAAGAAATCACAGCCATCCTGAACCTATCACCACCCAGAACTCATAAGATGAAGAAAACCCAGATGGAAAACCTCAATCTCAGAAATTACAGGCCAACAAAATACCTCATAGTAGACACAACCCCAAAATCGTCAGCCTGGGTTGTCCTTCGTCGTTGAGGTTCGAAGAATCGGCCTTTCCCCATGCCCACATACCATCTCCTTCACAGGTGTTCGAATTCTGCCCGATCTTGAACCCTGGGAAGCCATCCAATCGGCGTTTCTGTCCTCGTCCTCCCCTTCGTCGAACCCTAGCACAGCTTTCTTCCTCACAGCCTTCGACCCAACATCTTCTCCTCCTCCCTCTCCCACAGCGTTCCCTTTTATTATTAATATTATCATGATTAATATTATTATTATTAATTAACAAACAATTAAGGAGAATAACGAACTCAGGGGCAAAATTGTCCGTCGGACCATTTTAATACAACTGTCAACTTCGGGGACGATTTTGTTTAAAAAAAAACTTAGGGACGAAACAAATTTTCGACCCCTACGTTAGGGACCAAAATTGAACTTAACCATTTTATTTATTAAAATGAATATTTTATTTTCGTAATCAAAAAATGAATAATATTAGTCTTAAAATTTATTTTAATGATCAAATTTTATTAGAAACATCTAAAGGTATGATTTTTATGTGTAATAATCTATGTATATCTGTTCTTTTTTTATAGTGTCGTTCGAGGAATTTAAGAGTTTGTCAAAATATAGATTCTTACTAGTATTTTTACCCGTAATTATATTACGGGAATATAAATCTTTTAAAATTATGTCAGTTTTGTCCTGATATTATAGATTATAGCACAAAAGATTTATAGAATCAAGATACTTTTACAAAAAGATTGTAGAGGACAAAAGTCTCCGTCGACTAAGAAGACCAGGATCTCCGTAAATAAAAAATCAAATAATAAGACTTTTAGTTGTTATTTTCACGTGAAAGAGTTTGATTTATTACTAATAATTAATTTTAATATTTCTTATCTAAAATTTGAAATGATTTAACTTGTATACTTATGATTAGGTGTTAAGTTTGTTGCACAAATAGAAATGAAAATTTAGTAATTTTAGAAGAAAATATTTTTCTCAAATTTAATAAAAGTGTCATGTGACACATTTATAATATAATATAATATATAACATAGCTATATTTTAATTTTAATTTTAATATTTTAATTTTAATATAATTAAAGAATGTCATGTTGCACATTTTGATTGTTAAAGTTATAATTATTCATTGATAATGATAATTATATATAAAAGGGATAGAGTAGTTGAAGGAATGAGAGGGATAGATAAAGAGAGAGGGAGGAGGGGAGAACTCTTTAATTTTGGAGGAAAAGATTTGATTTCAATTGCAATGAGGGAATGACATGTGGCACATTTTAGTTGTAAAATTAGTAGAGATGATGGAAGAAGGAAGATCTCTTTAATTTTAGAGGGAAAGATTTTATTTTAATTGTAATGAGAGAGTGACATATGGTACATTTTGATTGTAAAATTAGTAGGAAGAAGGATATACCAAAAAAAGTGACAAATATTTTATATAGACGACCTATATTAGTATTCGGTGGGTTCGTTTAATTTCAGCAATGTGCATCAATGATGACACAACTCTGCAAGATATTTTCTCAATCTACTATCAAGCCCAATCATATATGTCTATAATTGAGATGTATGTGAAGTTCGAACAATTACCTAATATGGTCGAAGAACCTGATCATGATTTCAATTGGGAAAGTTATAATAGTGAAAGCAAAGAGGAATATGAAGGCAACTACAATTTCGTTGATCCCAATACAGATGAGGAATAAGCGGATTGAAACGTTAAGTCAGACGTAGAGGACGTGACTAATGCACTAGCAAGTGAGCATCCATTCGAAGAGCCATCTTTCATGCGCGCTTTGGATCTCGATGCCATGAATGCTCCAGAGTTTCCGGAGTATGCCAATGCAGGTTTGTAGTTGCAAGCACCATATTTAAATTAGTAATTTGAATATTATATTCTTATATTAAGATATTGCACTGTCTAAATATGTTTTTACGGTGTTATTGCAGATCCACCTGGGGTCGTAGATGGTGAGTTTGTCATAGAGATGGAATTTAATTCTAGGAAGACTGTGATAAAGGCAGTTGAAGATTATACCATTCACAGAAGTTGTGATTGGTTTATCAGGGTTAGCATGATGTGAATAAAGTATTGTTGGGAGATTAAACAATACAATGGTAGCCATACCTGTACTAGAGCTACCATTTCTCAAGATCATTCGAAGTTGGACTCATACATTATTACAGAAGCAATTAACCCATTGGTAGAGGCTGATCCATCTATAAAGGTGCGATCAGTGATTGCAGATGTCGAATCGAAGTTTAACTATACGATTAGCTACCGCAAAGCATGATTAACTAAGCAGAAGGCACTAGAAAAAATTTTTGGTGGTTGGGAAGCCTCTTATGAAGCGTTGCCCACATGGTTTGAGGCAATGGTTAGTTAAGAAACAGACATCAGCAGCTGTCGAATATGAAACATTACCTTGTTATCGCAAGGATGAGTTGGCTTAAGATGTCAGGGTTCTAAATCGAGTTTTCTGGAGTTTCTACTCATGCATTAGAGCATTCAGGCACTGCAAGCCGAATGTACAGGTAGATGACATATACTTGTATGAAAAATATATAGGAGCGTTGTTGGTTGCAGTTTTTCAGGATGGCAACAATAATATTGTGCTAATTGCCTTGCCCCTTTCGAGAGTGAGACATCAGATGCATGGTTCTTTTTTCTTCGTCATTTGCGAACACATGCGGTGACGAAGAATGGAGTAGGACTCATCTCTGATCGACATGAGTCTATTAGGTCAGCTATTTCTCATTGTAATGGAGCATGAGAGCCGCTAAGGGCCATACAGATATTTTGCATTAGGCACATAGCACCCAACTTCTTGAGGAAGTTCAAGGCACAATTCATGCAAAAACTTGTGGTGAACATAGGTAATTAACGTGTTCTATTTAATATTTTATGCATTATACGAACATGTTTCCAAAAAGGGTTATTAATGTGTGTTTTCATTGTATCATATTTTTCATGTTATTCTAGGATGGTGGATGAATACGAAATCTGTTACCAACAGTAGATGAATACAGAATCCGTTACGTAACCACATTAGCTTGATAAAGCTGCCTTTACAGCCATTCGCTGTAGGTGCAACTTCAAAGTTCAACAAGCATTATTGCACCATGAGTCCGTGATTACTGTTGGTTGGCCCAGTAATTGATAGTCCATTTTCTTGAATTCCGAGAATCAAAACTACATCTTCTAAAGTGATTTTACATTCACCTATAGGGAGATGAAACGTATAAGTGACCCGATTCCACCTTTCTACTAAGACATTGATCAGGGCCATTGGTCCTGAAGTTTTTCAAATCTAAGATACGTTGTAAAAGTCAGCAACTCTTAGATAAACTTCTACTCTTTGATCATATAATTCTAGAATATATAAGTGTCTCAATCTA
>NC_029787.2:28441051-28465389 GCF_000816755.2 Arachis ipaensis
AATAATAATAATAATGCACTCGAAGGTGGACATCTTTATTTTCAATAAACAATTTGAATACATATCTATTAATATATAATAGTTAACTAGCCAAACAGTAAAACCACACACTATTTAACATTGTTAGATGGTTTCTGAGAGAGTGACAGGTGTCTCCCAAACCTTTTCTTTCTTTTGTGTTTTGCTCCTCAGCAAAAAGCCAAAACCTTTTTACCTGGTAGAAGGTTATCAAAGAAGATCTTTGTCCAATAGGTTAAGGAGAGTCAATCCAGCAGCAATCCCAAAACCACCATTTAGGGGAAGAAAACGGAAATGCTAGCTTCTGATTGGATGATTAGAGTAAACAATGGATTGAGAACTCATTGTCCCTCAGGTAATGAAGTAGAAATCTCTTCTGCAGCAATTTGAGCGCGATCTTTTACTTTCAAATCAGGATTTGAATACCAAATTTTGAGCGCAATTTTTTCATTTGAAATCAGAGTTCAAAATGACATCCTCAAGCGCCTCTACCACACCGAAGATACTCCTCAAGGTCTTTTCACTCACAATTTTTGTTTCAGTTTAGCTTTTGAGGGATTTATTATTAGCATTATTAATATTCTTTTTGTGGGTTCAGATATGATGGAGATGAAGGCAGAAATCGTGGCGATGCTGAAGTCACTGTCGCTGCACCCCTGGCGGCATTCCTTCATACCCCGTTGGATGTGCAGGAGTTGAAGGCTAACAAGGAAGAATTGCGAATAGAAAAGTTAAAGGACAAAGAGGAAGTAGAGGACTTAACTCAGGAAATGGCTGAGCTACGGTATCGAACTCTCATCCCTAGACCTCAAGCTTCATCTCTCCAACTCAAATAATCGGTACACTCCTATTTTATCGATACCCCATCCTTCATTTCTCTCTATTTTTTTTATAAATTTGGTTCCAATTATGCGTTTTATGATGTTGGGTACCCTCAAAGTTGGCAACTTTTTTACCTTTTTGCATTTTGCTCATTAACTGTCTATGACGAGCAATCCCTTGTGAGTGTGTGATCATTCATCCTTCACTAAATTCATTAAAGAATATGAACTTCATGTTGCTGCTGAAATCTGAGAGGTTATTTTGTCGGAAAAGTATTTTTATTGTGATGGTGTTGTGTATTCATTGTATCACCTTTGCTTATCATTTAGCTGCAATTTAATGATACATGCTTGCTTTATGATCAGTTGGTAGGAATGGACCTTTGGTGGATGGATGGAAGTGGTCAAGGCCTAATGAAAGGCATGCAGGACTAACATCTTGAAGGCATAAAAGATTTAAACAAAACAAGGTATACTCAAAATAAAATTACATTTTATTTTTTTAAAAAAATATGTTTTCTCAAAACACCTTCACTTTTGGGTGTTAATCATAGGCCAAAATGGATTGAGTTGAATTTGTCATTTTTCTGTGAATGATATGGATTGAGTTCTACTAATGTTTGGAGCAAAATTTATGTAAAATTGATGATTATGTCCAAGAACTAATAGGATTGCTACCTTTTAAATTGATGATTATGCTATCATAATTTTTTTTCTCAGCTAATAATTAAAATTAAGAAGTGTTTTCTCTTTGCCCCCAAATTTTAAAACAGGGAGAGAAGAAGTATGATATAGAGGGTGTGAATTTAGATGGAAAATATAAAGATTGGCAAAACAAATTGCATTCTGATTTTTACATTCTTAGGTCGGTCTGTTGGGATAACCTTCTTTGATATTTTTCCTTGCACTTTTTTTGCTTTGCCTCTTTACTCTTTGGTGAATAGTTTGAAAGTTTGTGTATTTGAATGAGTTATAGAAGAAGCTAATATTTTTTGTTTAATCCTATCATTTGTTTTGAAAGAAAGGGATTTCGATACAGAGCAATCTGCAAGGGTGATTGATGCATACTGTATGCTTAGCAAGCCTTTGACTACTAATTATATTGTTGTTATCTTCTTTTGTGGAATTATTTGCTGAAGATTGGTAATGAATTCGTTGATTACACTTAATGATGACCAGTTAATTTTTTTTGTTTTATTGAGTAATAATTTTTTTTCTTTTTTTTTTAACTGTAATAAATGTTTGATATCTATATTTTAAAGCAAATGTCACTGTTTCTTATATTTTACCCAGTTTTTTGTAGATTTTTCATGTTTGGTGGACAGAGTAATAGAAAAGAATTGGGTTGCTTTAGTTTCATCCGGTGATAAATTAGGTTACTATATTAAGTGATTAAATGTAAGTGTAATGGTGTCTATTGCATAAATTTTCTGTGTATAGATGTATTTGCATGTGTTTTATCCCTTTTTTTTCTCTTTTAAAGGAAATGTAAGTGTGTTTGTTTGAGTAACATTTACTTACTACATATGATTCTTTGAGGCCAAGTTTATCCATTTCCCTCCATCATATATATAAAATTTTAAATCATTTTATTGTGTTGAAATGACTTTAATTCCTTTTATCATTTAGGATATATATGTGTGCATTCCTAAAATTTTTATTCCTTAAAGAGATAAGATACTCTAAGGAGTACTTGGGTACTTTAAAGAGTACTTGGCTATTCTAAAGAGGTAAGATATTCAACGTTCATGAGAAATATTTCACTCATTTTTTTGTTTTGACAACTTCTTTTAAACATTCTTTATTTTCGTTGTAACACATTTTCTTTGTGAGAGAAAATTAATTGCATCCAAAATTTTTATTAGTTCTTCTCACAATAGCTTAGTATTTTTTCTTTCTTTCTTTTTGCCTAGTGTTTTATTTTTATTTTTCTTTAGTATATAAAGTGGATAAACATGATAAGATATGTTGTTATATGATATTTGTTTTATGCATAAAAGAAATTTTATATTCAAGTCTGTGCGACATAAGATGAGTGAGGAGTGAAGTAAATCAGTTTAAAAGAGCAGAATCTGTTATTCGCAAAAGGTTTAATATCCTTATATTGATAAAAGTGACCTTCTTTATCTTAATTAACTCACAATTTGAAGGTAAATTCTAAAAGAGTTTGCAACTGGATGATTCCTTTTATTTAAACCCTGACAGAAATAGTTTTCATAAGTATCATAGAATTCCTAATTCTAATAATTCAGTTGATAATTTTTATTTTCGTTTCTTCAATTACAAGAGCAGAAGAAAGATTTAGTCTTTTCCATTTGAGAATAACTATTACATGACTATAATTCAAGTAATAGATTGCTGACTAACATTAGAGTAGGGGATGCCTGTATCTTGACCATAGCAGTTAGTTGTTCACTAGAGCCACTTTTTTCTTCTTCTTCATACTGGTTTATAGCTTTATTGGATCAATAATTGAAGTTGGGCAAACTTATAACGTATATTACTATATGCTTTTTTAATATAATTGAATTCACCAATTTAGTTAGCGTTTGATTTTGAGTTTAGTTACTGCTTCAATTGCAGGTCTTCTTGCGGAAGGAGAAAACATTCAGTCAAGGCAGAAGAAGAAGGGGCAGTAGTTCGAAATTGGCCGGTGACTCAAAGGTTAGTCCATATTTTTATTTTCATTTCTTCAATTACAAAAGGATTAAAAGAGATTTACCATTTTCTACTTCAAAATAACTATTGCATGACTATAATTCAAGTGATAAATTATTGACTAATATAAGAGCAAGCCATCAGTGGATACCTTTATCTTGACTGTAGTAGTTAGTTGAACATGGAGTCCTTTTTTCTTCTTTTTTATATTTGGTTTATAGCTTTATTGGATCAGTAATTGAAATTGGCCAAAACTTATAATTAATGTATATTTCCATCTTTTTTTTTAATATAATCAGAATTCACTAATTTGGATTAGCGTTTGGTTCTGAGTTCAGCTGCTTCTTCAATTGCAGGTCTTCTTGCAGAAGGGAAACGAATCGGCCAAGGTAGAAGAAGAAGGGGAGGCAGTTGGAAGTTGGCTGGTGACTCTTCAAAGGTTAGTATAAATTAGAATCTCCAATACATGATTATTTTGTGCACCCCTGATTTTAAAGTCCAAAACTTTCCCACACCTAATCATTGAGAATCAGACGCAAAAGAAGAAGAAATAGTCTTGCAGGAAGGAAAAATTATTATTACACTTATTATTTAATGATATTTTTTTAAGTTTGGGAGTGCCATATTTGTGATTTTCAATTCAGTTGACAAGTTACATTGCATTTATTATGTCATTGTGGTTGCTCACCCTGAAACACTTATCAAGTATGTTATTTTATCCATAAACCCTTTTTTATAAAAATCAATCTTCCATTTTTTGTGTGTGTTTTTTTAAAAGATCAGCTCATAAATAATTTTTATTAATTATTTATCTTTTGTGTCAAATAGATACATTCCAATCAAAGAGATTCCAATTTAATATGATGGTCTCAAGAGGGAAGATGACACCGTTCTCTTTTGAAGATGATGTTGTTTCAGAATCCACACTGCCTCTGCATCAACTCCAACTTTTGAGATTTCTACATTGGAGGTACCTACTACTACTATTACACTTACTAAATTGAGACATTGGGAAATTAATCTATTATATGAAATCTTTTAATTAGTTTTCAGTGGATTTGAAGGTGTGTTTTGTGCAAAAAGAATTTAAAATGACTTATAAGAACTCCTTCATTTGTTGTGCATTTATTTGACTTTTGAGTTCTTTTAATAGTCTAAGTTGTCAAAGAAAATTGTTCTAGCATTTTTCTTATAGTGACTACTAATTTTATTATTGTTGTCATTTTCTTTTGTCAGATTGTTTCCTTCAAAGTCAAAGCTCCATACCTCCTTGCATTCTTTCTTTTTTTTTTTTCAGGGGATGACGATAAGATTAAGCCTACATATAAAGACATAAATATAGTTGTGTTTATAGAGTTTGTTTAAGGATTCGGTGGACAAATTTAAAAATATTAAAACTCAAAGCTCATTTAAAAGGGCTGTTTTCTTGCTATATTTTCGAATCAAATATATCATTGATTTTTTCTTACTATCGAATCTATTTTTGCTTTTCAGAAATTTAGTTGTACACGTATATTTTTTATCAAATTTACGTAAATTGACTGCTACAATGCAAACCACAAATCCTTTGAATATGTATGAATTTTATAAGTGATAAGGATGATTATAATTAGAAAATATGAAAATGAAGATTACATTCAATTTTATTGTTTGAAAAATTATTGAATTATTACATGGCATTGAGAATTTTAATTTTCTATCTTTCGATCTTTACTTAAATTATTAATTTTAAGTTTGAATATTTGTGGTTGTTTCAGTGACTGAAACATAATCAAACACAAAAGAGAGAAGATGTGAGAGGTGAATGTGTTGAACAAATACTACCCACCTCTGTCCAACGCTTGACCTGAAGCATACACTGGGTAAGACGAAATTTTATTTTTGCTACATGTTTTGCCTTCAGAGCCATATTTTAGTGAATAACAATGCTTATTCCGAATTGTTAAGTCATTGCTAAAATTTTTCTTTTTTGTAAAACCCGGTTAATTAACGACTAATTAATTCATAAATGAGAATTTATTCTAGAAAGCCAAAAATGTGATTTTTATGGCTTAATATGATAGAGGAGATTAAAACGAGAATTTTGATACCAACTTTAAAGAAATTGGCCCAAGATTAGACCGAACGGGCCAAACCGGATCAACCGAACCCATATTGGGCCCTTGCCCCAACCAAACTAAACCTAAAATCCTTATTTCAGCACTCTCTCTCCTTCCTTAAATCCCAAACACGTTGGGCAGCCATGGAAGGGAAGAAAACTCTTCCAAAAACATAAACTCTCACTTGATCTTTAAACCACCATAACTTTTTATCCGGAGCTCCGTTTGCCGCACTGTTTGCGGCCACACATTCACTGCGACAAGCTCTACAAAACCCACTACTTTGTTTCTGAGGTAAGCTACAATTTTAGTTCAGTTCCTCAGCCCTTAAATTCGAATTTAATGGGAAAAAGTATTGAGATTTTGGACTCTTTGATGTTATAGGATCCAACTAACTTGAAGGAGAAGAGTAACATTGTCTCCTTGATCCTTAGGTGTGGTAAAATTCTCAACCCTAGTAGAATTTATGGGTTTTTGATGTTTGGGTATTGAGTTATTCTGTTTGGATGTGATAATTATGGTTAAGAAGTGCATATATGTGTGTTGGAGCTTGATTGAGGTATTGAAAAGCTTGGAAAAGGGCTTTGGGATGCTAAAATCTATTCTTGGAGGTGTTGAAGCTTTGAGAGCTTGTGAAAAGGTGATTTGAAAGTGCTCCGGGTTGAGCGGAGAAATCGGCTAAGGTATGGTCTCGGTTTCCGGTATCTAAAATGTAATGTGGTGTGAAAACTTAGGCTAGAAGCCCTAAGATAAGATTTGAATGGTTGATGTTGTTGAATGGTTGAGATAAATGATGTGGTTATGTATGTGATTAATGAATATTGATGTTTTAATGGGGTGATGCATGAGAGATATGCATGTTTTGATATATGCTTAATGATTGATTGAGGTTGAATTGTGGGTGAATCCA
Source organism: Arachis ipaensis (assembly GCF_000816755.2). NCBI lineage: Eukaryota > Viridiplantae > Streptophyta > Magnoliopsida > Fabales > Fabaceae > Arachis > Arachis ipaensis. The sequence continues at coordinate 28,447,558 of NC_029787.2, forward strand.
TATTGATGGTGAGGGTGATATTGATTGTGTGTATTGATGGTTGATTGGAAATGGTATTATTGGGAATTGGGATGAGAAAATATGTATAATATGATATTGTGTTTGAAGTTGAGTTACTTGGTTGAGATTGGTTAAATTGATGGATTGGTGGGTTATGATTTGATAAAAATGTTAATGTATGAGTTGAGGAGGCTTGAGGTTGATTTTTGGTATGTTTTGGTTGATTTTAAAAAGGGTTGAAATTGGTTTGTTTTGAAAATGGCACTTTGTGGTTTTGTATGAATATGTGATTTTTGGGCATACTTTGACGGAGCATAACTTAGACTCCGGATCCCCGATTTGTGCCAAACTTATTTAGAAATGAAATTGGATCCGGGATGTTTATGCCGTTCAAAAAACGGGTGAAAAATGATTTGAAACGGAGAAGTTATGCCCGTCAGGAGATTGGGGTTTGAAACTGTGAATTATGGTTTAGTCTGTTTATAAGCTTTGATTATCTGTTGGAAGTTCTAGGATTGCCTTCGGCTTTCCCAGGACATTACATGTTAGATATGTGGGTATTATTACCATACTGAGAACCGCCGGTTCTCACCCATGCGGATTTTGTAGTTTTCATATGCAGGACGCGAGGCTCCTCCCTGAGGCATGCTGGAGACTTCTGGATTAGCGAAGATCCTTGTTTCTTAGGACTTTATTTTGGTTTTATGTAGATAGTTACTATCTCCACTAAATAAATGTATATATATACTGTTGACTCCTCTTAGAAGTTGTTTTGGAGAACAGATTTTGGTAGTTTGTCCTTGGGGTTTCCCTTGGGTTCTTACTTTATGTTATATAAATATGTATATTTTTATGCTCAGACTGGTTATCTTCGCGAACCCGGTCTTGAGTCTTGATATTCGTATCTTTGGCACTCTCTTGTTATAGCTTCGAGTTAGTTTATCCTTTATCTTTTTCGTTACGTTATCGATCGGAATGTCGCGCTTTTCAATTTAACGGTTTTGTTTTATTCATTTTCTTCAGAGGCTCCTAGTTATAAACATTATTCACAATACTATACGTACTAAATTTTATTTTTACAGGTCGTAATACCTCGTCACCTCTGTCTTATGACTTAAGCATAAGGCTCTATGTGGTAGGGTGTTACATAATGGTATCAAAGCAGTTTGTTCCTGTAGAGCCTGAGGGACGGACAGACTATGCTTCTGTGTATCCTCTGTATGTGTGTTTATGTGCTATTAGGATATCTGATTGATATAACTGGCATAAATGTTCATGAGCATGCATTTGGAACTTTGAAGCCCTAGACTTCCGATATTGAGACTGATCAACTTGTTATCGATTGTTTGGTGTGTATAGGAACCAGATAGCACCTCGTGAACGCGGTTGAGGTCGTGGGAGAGGTTGTACTAGTGCTCAGGGACCGAGGATTAATCCAAATGACCCGGTAAACTTTATGGCGGTGTTAGAGAACATGGCTGCTGCTATGTAGGCCACTGTTGCGGCTCTTGGGTAATAGATGAACAATAATGGTAATGGCGACGGCAGAGCTCAGGGCCCGATGACACTAGCAACCTTCTTAAAGGTTAATCCACCTAAGTTTAAGGGAACCACCAACCCGACTGAAGCCGATACCTGGTTTCAGGCTATGGAGCGAGCACTGCAAGCACAGTTGGTACCTGAAGAGCAGTGTGTTGAATTTGCTACCTATCTGCTCACCGGGGAAGCATCACATTGGTGGCAGGGAACTCGACGTCTTTTGCAACAGGGTGATGACCCTATCACTTGGGATGCCTTCCAGGTGAAATTCTATAATAAGTACTTTTCGAATTTTGCTAGGACGGCCAAGGAACTGGAGTTACTGCAGCTGAAACAGGGTGCTATGTCCATATCTAAGTATACAGACAAGTTTGAGGAGCTATTCAGGTTTTTCCGCATGTGGCAGGGAGCTCCGAGATATTTCGAGGAATGGAAGTGCATTAAGTATGAAGGAGGGCTTCGGAGTGATATCTTTAGCTCAGTGGGACCAATGGAGATCAGAACTTTCTCAGAGTTGGTGAATAAGAGCAGGGTTGCTGAAGAGTTTGTGAAAAAGGCAGCTGCAGAGAGAGGAAGCCATAGGGGACCATTCCCATAGAATCGAGGGAAGAGCTTTGCTCCTAGAGGTCCGCCTTTCAAGCGGGGAGGCTCTTTCAGGAGGCCCAACAACAACAAGTCACAAGGGAAAAGATTTGGGAAGCAGCCTCAGAATGAGCAAGCTTGTGCTAGGTGCGGGATTCACCATCCGGGATCCCCATGCAAGGCCGGATGGGGCTTGTGTTATTCTTGTGGTAAGGCGGGGCATAGAGCCTCAAACTGTCCGGAGAAGCAGAAGCAAGGTGCAGGGAGAGCACACCAGCCTGGTCGGGTGTTCACCACCTCAGCTGTTGGTGCCGAGGGACCCGAGATACTTATCCGAGGTAACTGTGAAATGGCTGGTCAAATTTTAAATGCTTTATTTGATTCGGGGACAACACATTCATTCATTGCATTCGAAAAAGCTAGTGAGCTAGGATTGAAGGTTATAGTTTTAGGTTATGAACTAAAGGTGTATAATGCCACCCATGAAGCCATGGTAACTAGGCTAGGATGCCCACAAGTTTCATTTAGGGTCAAGCAACTTAATTTTGTCCATGATTTAATCTACTTGCCGATGACCGGTCTTGATCTTATCCTGGGTTTGGACTGGTTATCTAAGAACCATGTTCTGCTCGACTGTTCTGCAAAATCGGTGTACTTTATGCCGGAAGATACAGAAGGGCCGGTTGTGTTGAATAGTTATTACCTGAACTCTATGATGGTGAATTTTTCTGGGACCGAATGTCAGGGTATTTTGCTGTTAACCGCGGGTGTTTCGGGTGATGATCAAAGCTTGGACCAAATTCCAGTTGTGTGTGAGTTTCCGGAGGTGTTTCCCGATAATATTGATGAATTTCCACTTAACCGAGAGGTGGAGTTTGCTATTGAGTTAGTGCCTGGTGCCGGACCAATCTCGAGTGCTCCTTATAGGATGTCACCGCTAGAAATGGCCGAGCTAAAGTCTCAGCTAGAGGATCTGTTGGGTAAGAACTTTATCCGACCAAGCGTTTCTCAGTGGGGCTCGCCAGTGTTACTGGTAAAGAAGAAAGATGGGAGTATGTCGCTCTGTGTGGATTACAGACAGCTGAACAAGGTCACAATAAAGAATAAGTACCCATTGCCGAGGATTGACGATCTCATGGATCAGTTACAAGGAGCTGGGGTTTTCTCCAAGATCGATTTGCGATCTGGTTATCACCAAATAAGGGGTAAGAGGTGCGGACATCCCTAAGACCGCTTTCAGGACTCGTTATGGTCATTACGAGTACACTGTAATGTCTTTTGGGTTGACAAACTGACGAACGAAATTTTTGCGCGATCTAGAATTTTCACAAATAAATTTCCGTTGTAAGTATAGCTTCTAGACCGATAAGGATTCCTTTCGTACAAAAGTTTTGTTTGTCACTTAAGCAAACCCAATAAAAATAATAAACCGAAGTATTTAAACCTCGGGTCATCTTCTCAAGGAATTGCAGGGCAGTATGATTTATTATTGGTTATGAGTAAAAGTGTATTTTTGGGTTTTTTTGAATTAAGGAGTAAGTAATTTAAATGGCAAGAAAAATAAATTAATAATTATAAAAATTTCTTGGCAAGGTATAAGAACTGAAAATCCTATCCTAGTTATCCTTATCAGGTGTGATGAGAATTGTTTATCGCTCCTACTTAGTTAACTCTTACTAAATAAAGGAAAGTCAAATGGACTAATCAACTTGATTCCTCAAGTCCTAGTCAACTCCTATGGAAAGACTAGCTTTAGAGGGATTCGAATCAATTAGCAACTCCAATTTCAATCAACAGCTGAGTTTGATAACTCAAGTGTTACCAATTAATCAACCAAAGCCAAAAGGGAAAATAAATCTAAATTAAATTGAAAGCCATCATAAATAGAATAAAACAATCATTAATCTGAAATACCTCAAATTGCATTTAAACATAAATTCAAGTCCTAACATGGAAAAGTTCATAAGCCAATTGGGCAACATTAACGAGTAAAAGCATTGGAATAATTAAAAGTGGAAGAGAACATAAATTAAAGTAACATTGAACCTGTAATTGAAAAGAAGTAGCCTAAACATAATAGAAATCCTAAATCCTAATCCTAAGAGAGAGGAGAGAACCTCTCTCTCTCTCTAAAAACTACATCTAATCCTAAAATTGTGTATATTAAAGCTTGATTCTAAGTTGTTGTTTGATTCCCCCATTCTCTGGCTTATATTCTGTGTTTCTGGATTTGGAATTGGGCCGAAAAAGGGTCCAGAAATCGCTGGGGGCGTTTTCTGTAGATTCTTGTACGCGGCGTCTGTCACGCGTTCGCGTGGGTCACGCGTTCGCGTCATCTGTGAGTTTTCCTTGTCACGCGTACGCGTCAGTCACGCGTACACGTTATTTGCGTTCTGCTCAAGGCACGCGTCCGCGTCAGTCACGCGTTTGTGTCGATGCCATTTCGCGCTAGGCACGCGTCCGCATCGTCCATGCGTTCGCGTCGCTGCCCTTTTCTTCAAAAATCTATTTTTTTGCTTTCCTTCCTTTTTTGTATGTTTCCTTTCTGTCCTTTAAGTCATTCCTGCCCTATGAAGCCTAAAAATACTTAACACACAAATCACGGCATCGAATGGTAATAAAAGATAATTAAATTCAATATTTTTAAAGCATAGGAAACATGTTTTCACACTTATCACATAATAACGAAGGAAAAGTAAAACCATGCAATTCATATGAATAAGTGGATGAAGAATTGATAAAAACACTCAATTTGAGCACAAGATGAATAATAAAATAGGGGTTTATCACAAACGCTCCTGTAGTGTTTATGGATTATATGAACAGAGTTTTTCGTCCATTCCTAGATAAATTCATTGTTGTCTTCATTGATGACATACTGATTTATTCCAAGACTGAAGAGAAGCATGCAAAACACTTGAGGACCGTGTTATAGATACTAAAGGAAAAGAAACTCTATGCAAAACTGTCTAAATGTAAATCCTGGAAGAATGAGGTGAAGTTTCTGGGTCACGTGGTGAGTAAACAGGGGATAGCTGTAGATCCTTCTAGGGTGGAAGCAGTGATGGAGTGGAGGCAACCAACCTCAGTAACTGAGATAAGGAGTTTTTTGGGCTAAGCTGACTACTACCGGAGATTTATCAAGGACTTTTTGCAAATAGCTTTGCCATTGACAAAGTTAACCCGCAAGGATGCGCCGTTTGTTTGGACTCCTGAGTGTGAGGAGAGCTTTTAAACGTTGAAGCAAAGGTTGACCACCGTGCCTGTGTTGGTGTTACCTGAGCCGAACGAATCATTTGAGGTGTACTGTGATGCTTCACTAAAGGGTCTAGGGTACGTGCTGATGCAGCATCGTAATGTGGTGGCGTATGCCTCACGACAGTTGAGACCTCATGAAGTTAACTACCCTACGCACGATTTGGAACTTACTGCGGTTGTGTTTGCCTTGAAGGTATGGAGGCATTACCTCTACGGGGTTAAGTTCTGAGTTTTCTCTGATCACAAATGCTTGAAATATCTCTTTGATCAGAAAGAGCTTAATATGCAGCAGAGGAGGTGGATGGAGTTACTAAAGGACTACGACTTTAAGTTGAATTACCATCCGGGGAAAGCGAATATAGTGGCGGATGCGTTAAGTCGGAAGTCATTGTATGCTGCTTGGATGATGCTTCGGGAAGAAGAGTTGCTCAAGGCATTCGAGATTCTGAATATTGGTGTTCAAGAAGTGTCTGGAACTCTGTGTTTGAGTCGATTACAGATCTCAAGTGACTTTAAATCCGAACTCCTAAAGACTCATCAAAACGATGACGTGTTACCGAAGGTGTTGCCATTTATTGAGCAAGGAAAGCAGTGGAGAGTGTCAGAGGATCAGGATGGGCTATGGAGATTCAAAGATAGGATCATAGTGCCGGACGTTGGCACTTTACGGCAAGATGTCTTGAAGGAAGCACACAAAAGCGAATTCTCTATTCACCCGGGGAGTACTAAGATGTACCATGATTTGAAAGTGATGTTTTGGTGGCCGGGTATGAAGAATGATGTGGCGGAATACGTCTCAAAGTGCTTAACCTGTCAAAAAGTAAAGATCAAACATCAGAGACCTTCTGGGATGTTGCAACCTTTAGAAGTTCCGCAATGGAAATGGGAGAGTATTGTGATGGACTTTGTGTCGGGATTGCCAAGGACTAGAGCCGGTTTTGATGCTGTCTGGGTGATTGTAGACCGACTAACGAAGTCGGCTCATTTTCTACCCATTCGGATGAATTACACTCTTGAGGAGTTAGCACAGTTGTACATAAAGGAGATTGTGAGACTTCATGGTGTGCCTACCACTATAATTTCCGATAGAGATCCTCGTTTCACTTCAAGGTTCTGGGGTGCATTTCAGAAATCTTTCGGAACCCGATTAAGCTTGAGTACGGCTTACCATCCTCAAACAGATGGTCAATTCGAGTGGACGATCCAAACACTAGAGGATATGTTGAGGGCTTGTGTTTTGGACCAACCGGCGAGCTAGGATGGGTATATGCCGTTAGTAGAGTTTGCATACAATAATAGCTACCATGCGAGCATCGGAATGGCTCCGTATGAGGCTTTGTATGGGAGGAAATGTCAATCTCCGCTATGTTGGTATGAAGTTGGGGAGAAAAGCTTGTTAGGGCCAGAGATGATAGCTGAGAGTACCGAACAAGTTAAGAAAATCCGAGATAGGATACTCACTACGCAGAGTCGTCAGAAGAGTTACGCCGATCAGAGGCGGAAGCCCTTGGAATTTGAGGAAGGAGACCATGTTTTCCTTAAGGTTACTCCAACCACAGGAGTAGGTAGGGCGATTAAAGCGAAAAAGTTGAATCCTCGATACATCGGTCCATTTCAGATCCTGGAGAGGGTTGGACCGGTGGCATATCGGATGGCTCTACCACCCTACCTTTCGAACCTGCACATCTTATTTTACGTATCGCAGCTTCGAAAGTACACTCATGATGCTAGCCATGTGCTAGAACCGGAATCGGTTCAGTTAAAAGAAGATTTGACACTTTCAGTGGCTCCGGTCAGAATTAACGATACGAGTATCAAACGTTTGCGTAGAAAAGAAGTTTCGTTAGTAAAAGTGGCATGCAGTCGAGTCGGTGTTGAGGAGCACACTTGGGAACTTGAGTCGGAGATGCGAACTGACTATCCGCACTTATTCTCAGGTAATTGAATTCGAATTTTGTGGGCAAAATTTCCAATTAGGTGGGTAGAATGTAAAACCCGGTTAATTAATGACTAATTAACCCATAAATAAGAATTTATTCTAGAAAGCCAAAAATGTGATTTTTATGACTTAATATGATAGAGGAGATTAAAACGAGAATTTTGATACCAATTTTAAAGAAACCGGCCCAAGATTGGACCGAACGGGCCAAACCAGATCCATATTGGGCCCTTGGCCCAACCAAACTAAACATAAAATCCTTATTTCAGCACTCTCTCTCCTCCCTTAGACTCCAAACACGTTGGGCAGCCATGGAAAGGAAGAAAACTCGGGAGTGGATCCTCTCCAGTGAAGAAAAAACTGGATGGTGTCCAGTGCTTAATCTAACCATTCATTACTCTCTCTCTCTCTTATTTATTTCTGGTCCCACTTATAAAATCAAAGGAGAGAGATCACACTGTATCTTGTCAAGTGTTAAAAAAATTGGAGAGGATCCATTTCTAGAAAACTCTTCCAAAAACATAAACTCTCACTTGATCTTAAAATCACCATAACTTTTTATCCGGAGCTCCGTTTGCCACACTGTTTGCGGCTACGCGTTCACCGTGACGAGCTCTACAAACCCATTACTTTGTTCTTGAGGTAAGCCACGATTTTAGTTCAGTTCCTCAGCCCTTAAATTCGAATTTAAAGAGAAAAATTGTTGAGATTTTGGACTCTTTGACGTTATAGGATCCAACTAGCTTGAAGGAGAAAAGTAACCTTGTCTCCTTGATCCTTGAGTGTGATAAGATTCTCAAGCCTAGTGGAATTTGTGGGTTTATGATGTTTGGGTATTGAGTTGTTGTGTTTGGATGCGATAATTGTGGTTAGGAAGTGTATATATGTGTGTTGGAGCTTGATTGAGGTTTTGGAAAGCTTGGAAAAGGGCTTTGGTGTGCTAAAATCTGCTCTTGGAGGTGTTGATATTTTGAGAGCTTGTGGAAAGGTGATTTGGAAGTGCTTTGGGTTGAGCAAGGAAATCGGCTAAGGTATGGTCTCGGTTTCCAGTATCTAAAATGTAATGTGGTGTGAAAACTTAGGCTAGAAGCCCTAAGATAGGATTTGAATAGTTGATGTTGTTGAATGGTTGAGATAAATGATGTGGTTATGTATGTGATTAATGAATATTGATGTTTTGATGGGGTGATGCATGAGAGATATGCATGTTTTGATATATGCTTAATGATTGATTGAGGTTGAATTGTGGGTGAAGCCATTTGATGGTGAGGGTGATATTGATTGTGTGTATTGATGGTTGATTGGAAATGGTATTGTTGGGAATTGGGATGAGAAAATATGTATAATATGATATTATGTTTGAAGTTGAGTTACTTGGTTGAGATTGGTTAAATTGATGGATTGGTGGGTTATGATTTAATAAAAATGTTAATGTATGAGTTGAGGAGGCTTGACGTTGATTTTTGGTATGTTTTGGTTGATTTTAAAAAGGGTTGGAATTGGTTTATTTTGAAAATGGTACTTTGTGGTTTTGTATGAAAATGTGGTTTTTGGGCATACTTTGACGGATCATGACTTGGACTCCGGATCCCCAATTTGTACCAAACTTATTTAGAAATAAAATTCGATCTGGGATGTTTATGCTGTTCGAAGAATGGGTGAAAAATGATTTGAAACGGAGAAGTTATACCCGTCAGGAGATTGGGGTTTGAAACTATGAATTATGTAGCTTTTTAGCTTAGTAAAATTTTTGGCAGAACGCATTCCCACGCGTATGCGTGGCCGACGCACACGCGTCATTTTCAAATATTTGCTATCCACGCGTGAGTCTGGCCGACGCGTACGCGTCGATGAGCTAAATCAATTGCCCAGCCAAAATTCCTGAGAGTTGTGCGAGTTTTGTGTGTGGGGCACAAAACGCACCCACGCGTACGCGTGGCTGACGTGCAGGCGTCACTTGGCTTTTCTCCCATCCACGCGTGCGTGTGGGGGGGCACGTACGCATCACTGTATCTTGTTGCCTTCCATGCGTGCGCGTGGGCGACGTGCACGCGTGACCCTATTTTCATCCCAAAGTTGATTTTTGAGTTTTCAAAGCCAAATTTCAGACTTCTAAGCCTCAGATCTCACCCCTTATGTCTTAAATCCTTGTGATATACCTAGCAATGGGAAGGAGCTAGGGAATGTGGTAACTTGTGGGTGAAGTAAGGGGGGATTTAATGATGAATGATGATCAAAGATCATTGTATGAGATACGGAGGATAATTGTGGAAGTGCTTTGTATGCCATGAGTCGAAGGGCTATAATTGCTAATGAATTGGCTGGTTATGGATTTTATTATGAGCCAAATGGCTGAGATATTGCCGAATTATGGCTGAGTATGATTGCATATATGCGTATTGAATGAAATGTGAATGTTGCACTTCCACTATCTGAGATACGAGTTTTTCTGGGAGAAAGCAGTGGCTAGCCACCATGTGCTCTAGGTGGAGACTCGATACTCTACTGACCCTATGTCATAAGTGTGGCCGGACACTGTGAAAGTTCCGGATGAGCTTGCCCCCGTGAATATACACCAGTGAGGGTGTTGGATATGAATTATGATTTATGTTGTGAATAACTCGAGTTGGGGATGCACGACAGAGGGACAGTCTAATGGTTAGCTACCTGGACTTGTCGGGTTGGCTTTATAACCGACAGATGAGACTCATCAGCCATTAGGATAGGCATACATCATATGCATATTATGTGAATTGTTTGGAATTGCCTAATTGACTGCATATTACTTGCTAATTGTCTAAATACTGTATCTGTTTCCTATTTATATATCTCTTTGTCTGATATAATTGTGTTTGCCATATTATATTACTGCTGGTGGTTGGGAGGTCTGCAAGATTTGAAAAGGAGAATGTTAGTTAGATTGAAGATCTTTAGTCAGTTGACATTTATGGTTTAGTCTGTTTATAAGCTTTGATTATCTGTTGGAAGTTCTAAGATTGCCTTCGGCTTTCCCAGGACATTACATGTTAGATATGTGGGTATTGTTACCATACTGAGAACCTCTGGTTCTCACCCATGCGGATTTTATGGTTTTCAGATGCAGGACGTGAGGCTCCTCGTTGAGGCATGCTGGAGACTTCTGGATTAGCGAAGATCCTTGTTTCTTAGGACTTTATTTTGGTTTTATGTAGATAGTTACTATCTCCACTAAATAAATGTATATATATAGTGTTGACTCCTCTTAGAGGTTGTTTTGGAGAACAGGTTTTGGTAGTTTGTCCTTGGGGTTTCCCTTGGGTTCTTACTTTATGTTATATAAATATGTATACTTTTATGCTCAGACCGGTTATCTTCGCGAACCCGGTCTTGAGTCTTGATATTCGTATCTTTGGCACTCTCTTGTTATAGCTTCGAGTTAGTTTATCCTTTATCTGTTTCGTTACGTTATCAATTGAAATGTTGCGCTTTTCAATTTAACGGTTTTATTTTATCTCTTTTCTTCAAAGGCTCCTAGTTATAAACATTCTTCACAATACTATATGTACTAAATTTTATTTTTAGAGCTTGTAATACCTCGCCACCTCTGTCTTATGACTTAAGCATAAGGCTCTGTGTGGTAGGGTGTTACATTTTCTCTTTTAGATGGTAGCAATATATGTGTGCAACAATCTCATAACTGTATGTGATTAATTAATTCCCTTGCTCATAAGATGTTTGTATATTTTTCTATGCGAACTTTGGGGAGAAATTAATGCCAATGTTTCATTTTGAATCATTAATTTTCTTTCTTTCTTAGATGCTGAAACAGTGGTGCATACTGTGGGTTGCCATCGCAAGAGTGTGAGGTAAAAAGTGGTTGCTCTTTCAGGTGTTGTTGCTTAGGAATGCAACTGCTCTGACTCTTTCATGATTGCTAATACCCATTCTGTTGTGTTTGCTACCCATTAAAAGAGAGGCTCAGCGGCATTGGTGTTGCTGCTGTAGTGTTAAGGCAACAGCTCTGTAGCAAGATGGTGACGCCAAACAGCTAATATTGGATAAGTACTCTCACTACATTTTTGCAGACCAAGCATTTTTTTTCCATGCAATTTCATATTTTTTGTTATTGTTTGCTGGCAGTTTTAATTTGATTTTCAACATTTGTTGCAATTTGCTAGAACCATTAGAAAAGATTATCTCAATGAAAATTGGTTACATTTTACTGCACTCATTCATGATACATTAACTTAGATATTCTTTTCAAATATTCTTTTTGTATAAGCTTTGCTAAAAGAGCAATTAAAAGTCTTCATCATAAACATACATATTTTTATTTCTTCTAATATGGTGAATCCCACTTGCTTGGATATTTTGGGTTCCACTATACATGAAAACTAAGCTTCTCCTGTTTACTAAGAGAAACATCTCATTTTAGATCTATAAGAATTTACAAATGATAGTTAATTTATTTCAGATCTTGGAAAGATTCTTCTCCTTCCTCAATTTGGTGAAGTTCCTCAATGGGCTGTTGTTGGTGAGCATTTTTTTCGTAGTACTTCAAGAGGTTTTGATAGTTTTTTTTTATTGTTAGCAGAAAATGCTAAAATATCATAGGAGGTGATTTTTTGTGTGTTATATTTCAGCTAGTCTTTTCTAAGACTATTCAATTGACATTGAGAAAGTAGTAATTGAAATTGTCCATAATAAATAGTAGTTTTTTCATTATTAGAAAGTTAAACAAGCTTAGGCATTTTTGAAGAATATTATTGAATGAGGTGACTTATTTAAGGGTGAGGAAGGGAGATGGCAGAGGGGAAGGTGGTGAATAAGTACTACTAACTTGATCTGTTGAACTATATATTGGTAATATGAAATGAATTTAATTTCATTGGTATCATCTTACACCCATTGAATTTTTCAAACGATATAAAATAAAAATAAAGTCATTGAGTTTGGGGTTTAATTTGAAGTATTTTGGTTATTAATGTATTTCCTATGAGAAGTGTGAATCAAATATGTGAATATCTTTTAGATACTTAATTTGTTTTTGTCCTTAATTTTAAATTACTGAATGGTATCTAAAAACTTGATGTTTGGCACCTATATTATTTTTTTCACCACCTTTAACATTTAATATAGACAAAGAAATTGTGGGATCAAAACCGATCTTCTTGAATTGTTTTTGTATCAAAATCTAAATAAATATGATAAATTACATCAGCTATAAATGAATTTTAAGTGAACCAAAAAGTTATTTAACATTTTTTGCATTTTGGTTAACTTAAATAAGCATGTTAAACCATAGAATTTGAAACTTCTTGAGTTTTATGTTTGATCTTAGCAGAGCTTAAACTCTTAAGATATTATGACTGCAGTTGCTCTACTACAATATTGCTATTTTATTATGGTGGTTATTATTTTGACAATCTAAAAGTTCTCCAATTTTCATGGAAACTAATAGAAGTGTATCTTATAATATTCTTTCTTACAAGAAATAAGACCTCTTTTTTTCTCTGTTATGAATGTGAAAATTCTTATTATTTTACATAATTAATAGTTGTATTAAATAATATTTACACGATTAATTTCATTAGTAGGGTTTTAATCAAGGTTGCGAGAACCGGACCGGTCAATAAACCGGTGAGGTCACTGGTTCAATAGTTCACTGGTTCGACCGGGGTTCAACCGGTTTAATTAAATATTAAATAAAAAGCAGTGAAGGAGGCTCGGCGTTCTCTAGTAAGCTGCATAACCTACACTCAATAGTGAAAAAAACCAGTTATGTGGCCACTTCTTAGAAAAATTATGTGTGTCCTTATTCATTATCATCTCAAAATGACAATATCTTGTATCAGCTTCTTACCTTTTGTTCTAGAACCGCCAAATCCTTCTTTAATTTTGAGATCGTCGAATTCTTCCTACGTATAATGTCTTCTAGTTCAGTAGCCCTCTGTTTTAAACAGTATCATAAGTGATTAGTAAACCAGACAAAAGGAGAATTTGAATGCAATGTGAATGAGTATTATCACCTTGTAATTAGCAGTCTCAGAGGATTTCATGAAGCAGCAAACAAATTCATGAAGCCAGCAAACAAATTCATGAAAAAATAACCTCAGAATCATGAAGCCAGCAAACAAACAAATAATGAAGCCAGTAAACAAAATCATGAACAGAGAACAAATAAATCAAGCACAGAAAATCAAAATCAGAAGGCAGCAACAAAATCAATTTTACCATACCACCATCAACAATTCAGATTCAATAAAAATCAGCAACCAAAATTAACAACTCAATCAGAAAAACCAGCATAAAGCCATAAACAACTCAGAATTAACATAAACAACTCAGAATCAGAAAAAATTCTAGCATTAACAATGTTCATCAACAATGCAGAATCGGAAATATCAACGGCCAACAACTCAAAAATCAGAATAAATAAAATTAACAAAATAACCAAAAATAAATTGAGGCAGTAGTGCTTACCGGCGGCGAGGGAGGAAAGAAGGTGACGGCGCGGTGAATACTCCACAGCCGAGCAGAGAGACACGTCGCAGTGAGAAAGAGAGAGACAGAGAGAGCTCGAAGCCTCGAATAGAGAGAGAACTCGAAGAGAGAGATGGGCACCAACAAATCGAGCACAGACGACAATGGAGAAGCCCTTCGCGGCGGCGTCGCCAACAGTTCCGAGCAAGCACTTGACGTCGAGGAGAAGAGGATCGGGAAGTGGGCAGACCTTCCATGAGTGACGACGGCACCCAAATCTATCTCTGCCAGCGGTGACAACACCGTCTATCAGAAGAGAAGAGCTCGGCGATGGGATGGGGTTGGGTTCCTACCGCCGTTAGGGTTTGAGTTTGCCAAGCGGTTTTGGCGGTTCACCGGTTAACTGCCGGTTTGACCAGTTTTTAAGCCGATTTTTTGCAGGACGGTTTTTCACAGTAACCAAATCGGACAAATCACCGGTTTTCGGTTAATCCAGTCGAACCGGCCGGTCTGGTTCGGTTTTCAGAACAATGGTTTTAATTGAGAAGAAAATCTGTAAGCTATTTGTGGTGGTGATTGTTACGATAATTTGTTCTCAACTTTTGGATTAGCCCGTAGTTTTGGATTTGGCGATGCAATTGTAGTGGAAGTAAGTCTATCACTTTTAAATAGTAGGAGAAATAGGAAAATTATGATGATTTGCTTTTTTTTGAATTACTTGCTGCCTCCGGGTTTGTCATTTTATTTTAAGTTTAGGACTAGGTGTAGCAAATCATGAGAAACTATGCAGTTTATTATCTACAGTTTTTTAGAAAGCTATATCATTTGACATCATGTAATGACTTTAAAAGCTTTGACTCCAATAATATTATGTTTCTGATTCCAAATTGTTCAACTTGCAGTTAAGTGAGTTTGTAATGGAATTTTTTGGCAATTTTAGAGCAAGGAGGATTACACAAAAAAAATATAGAGCAAAGAGAATAATGTATTTAAAGAAGGTTACTCATGTACAATTTTATATCTAAATTCCATGTTTTTACAGTTTTTATCGTATAGAATTCGCCAGATTCTTACTTTTCTTCTTATTTTGACTAGAAATTATTTTTTAAAATTTTGAATGATTTTCTTTTTTATTACTAGTTTAGGTGATTGAATATTTACCTAATTTACTTTTAATTAATCTAAATTGTGAATAAATACTTTGTGCAAAGAGATCTGTTATTATGAATAAATTGTTTATAAGCTGACTACAAAGGACTCTTATAATGTAGCAATGAGATTAAATAACAATTTATATCTTTAGAATAGTTTTACATTCAAGTGGGTTTCTGTTTTCTGTTATTATTTTTACTGTTTTGTACTGGACAACAATTTCCCTTCAAATACTATTTAATATACTGTTTTGGATTTATGATTTAGAATATAGTGTATTTACTGTTTTTAAACCTATAAAAATAATAGATGATTGAGGACAACTAAACACTAGTATGAAGTGGTGACTTTGACTTTTTGTAACTATGATAAACATAAATGTAACCCATGTATGTACAAACTAAAAGCACTAGATTCTTTTTATAAATTCATCTTCAATTAATTTTAGGTAAGCAACAAGCCATATAACTTTTGTTGAGATGCTGATAAATTATGTTAAATGTGAAGGCTATTGTTTCTTTTAGTTGTGAATTTCACATATGATGATGCAAACACCATCGAATATTTTATTATTCGAGTAAAATATTATTTTTGTTTCCAACATTTGGAGTAAAGTCTTATTTGTATTTCTAACATTTAAATTGTCTTATTTGTATCACTAACGTTTATAAAAGTGATTTAATGTTATCATGTCGTCAATTAATTATACATCATGAATTATAGTTGGAGTTTTGAGAATCTCTTCTTGAAATTAGAAATTTAGAATACAAATGTTTTGGATAGAACTGGTAATTCACTCTGAATAATAGCTCATCAAAAGTATCCCTAACTTTTAAAAGTCGCAAGTATAAGCACATGAATTTTTGATTTATCAAACACAAAACGAGGTGCTTATGCTTTTGAAAAGCAGAAGCATCTCTTTGAAAAGTTTTACTAAACTAAGCCTAAGTCTGTTCAAAATTATACCTTCAAAAATTTCACAAATACAAAACTAAATTATTAAAATAAGTATTACGTTATATTATTATCATATGTTCAAATTCTTCCTATGATAACAAATGGATCTAGACAAGATATTATTAATGCATCAATTGATCCTTTTTATCTATGGCATGAATAGAAGTTATTAACTTTAACTCAGAATATGAGATTAAGGTCTTCAATAGAAAATGAAAACGTCAGAGAACGAAGAGAATCTGTATAATAGATCCTTGATTTGAAAGATAGAAAGCTTGCACATTCAAAAAATGAATATAATGTAGTGCCTATACTACCTGAACTCTTAATTACAAATTTTGATTACTCAATTCATGCAATCGTTGAATTAAGCATGTTTAATTAATACATGATTTAAAATTATGATTTAGAATTATTAGTTACATTATTGTGATCATATTTCTAAGCTCAATAAATATATATAACAAATATATCAGAAATCGGTAACTAGCTGTGGGAACTCCGTTGTTGAGGCAAAGCCAGAGCAGACACTTTATCTTCTCCGGTATTCTCAAGCACCAAAGCCAAAGCCAATTTTCATTATCATTCCAGCCAAATTTCTTCTTCAATATCCATTCATACCCGCTTTTAGTCGAGTATGTGAGAGTATTTGAGTTTGTCCAAAACCAACCTGTTTTATCTCCTGCCTGCTTGATAGGATCAAAGAGCATCAAATCAAGTTTAACTTCTTCTGGAATCATTGTGCAAAGAATATCCCACCGCCAATGCCCAAGGTGCCAGACATCTTCTAACTTCAAGTGAGAATCAGAAATGTGCACAAAAGGAACCAAAGGAGCTAGCGTTCCACATGGTCGCCAAGCATGATACCAAAAGGATTGAGACATCCTGCCTGTACACCAATCAAAATCATCACGAAGCTTTTCTATTGTCTTATAAATCGCTCGCCAAGTGCTTGAAACATTATTAGAAAATTTGGGTGAAAAGCAAGAACTCCCAGATAAATATTTTGCCAATATAATTCTTACCCAAAGCTTATCTTTATTATGCAATAATTGCGAAACAAGCTTTCCGAGTAAAGCAAAATTTACGCATTGAGTATCTCTAATTCCCAAACCTCCATATTTTCTTGGAGTGACAACTTTGCTCCACTTGACCAAATTTAAGCAACGCTCCCCCACCTTTTCCTTCCACAAGAATTGTCTAAGCACAGAATCAATCTTTTGACAAACCGAGTGTATTTGAAGCTTCTAAATGATGAGTGAGGTAAGAGAGTATCATCTTACATCTGGAATTCACAGATTATACAGAAACTCCTTGCATGCGTGTCACGTGGCCACACCAACAAATCGGTACTACCGATTTCTACGAGAGTTTTCAGTCATTACCGATTTCTGCGAGAGTTTTCAGCCATTGATTAGTAATCCAACGGTTGCTAGCCTCTCTCTCTCTCTCTCGGGGCCTCAGTATCTCTATTTCTCTTCCGCGTGGGACCTCTCTTTCGCTCTCGTCACCTGGCTCAACTCCCATAAAATCGATAGTCTCAATAACTTTCTAAACGAATTCTAGCGGTTTGATCAATGATTCAATAATTTCTGATTATTTTTTCACATTTTCTCTCTTTTCTAAGATCGTTAATAACAATTTCTTTCAAATCGATGTTACTGATTTCTGTGGATACCATTATGAATTTTATATCTGTACATTACATATTCAAAGTCTCATTTTAACGTATTACATAAATTCAATTGGCATATCAAAAATAATTAGTAGATCTTTTTGTTTGGATAATGATCAACCACGTTTATTTCTTCAATAATAATAATAATAATAATAATAATAATAATAATAATAATATCGTAAAAAAAGAGTATATATAATCAAAATGATTTGTTTTGCTATACCTTTTTATCCAAGAGTAGATTCTCATGCTTTTTCCATCATCC
>NC_029787.2:28465473-28469894 GCF_000816755.2 Arachis ipaensis
ATTTTTAAGACAATTTTGCTGTCGAAAATATCGACAGATTTCTAACGAATTTTTTATCGGTAAAAACATTAAAAATTTTCTCAAAAATTATCAATAAATTATAATACTGACAATAATTATGTCGATAAAATTAAAATTTTTATTTTAAATTTTTTACTGACAAAAAATTCGCATGTAGAAAAAAATGGTGAGAGAAAAGTATCAGTGGACTTGAAAGACTTAGCCGGCTCAAAGGGTATCAATTAATAAATCTGTCTCAAATTTGAGTTACCCAAACTTAAACACAATCTCTCGTGCTCCATTCACACACTCACGCACAAATAAAACGCACTCCTCCCTCCGTTGCATGAGCTTCTTTTACCACTACCGCCGCTGCTCGTGTTGTATGCACGAGCACTTTTCGTCGCTGCTCTCGTTACGTCTGCTCCCTTCATCGCCATCGTAGCACGAGCTTTCTCCATTGCTGCTCTCGTCGCATCTGCTCTCTTTGTCGTCATCGTCACACGAGCTCTCTCTGCCGTCGCTCTCATCCCATCTGCTCCCTTCGTTGCATCGTCACATAAGATCTCTATGCTACCGCTTTCGTCGCACAAGCTCCCTTTTGCCGCCGCTCTCATCACATCTGCTCTCTCTGACGCCTCTTTCATCTAATCTCAACTCGCTCTCTCTTAGTTCTTCTCATAACTATCTTGAATCTTAACTCTTCAATTTTTTAAGCTAATTTTAATTAGAAATTTATTTGTTCTTGATATAGATGGAGTGTGAAATGTAATACTTCTGAATCTTCTGCTCGTGTTTCTATGCAAATTTCAGGTATACTCTAATTTTGTGATTCTATTCTTCATGATAAATGTTAGGGCTCAATTTTTTATTATTTTTTTTTGTGTGCCAATTTTAGGTTTATCATACTTTGTTTTTGTGTTTCATAAATCTGTGAATTTACTCTGGTTTTTTACTTCTGTACCAATTTTAGTGGAGACTAGACATACGTTACATTGCATTTTATAGCCGAACTAGGATATATCACGGTGTCACTCTTTCTCTATCTCTCATCTCTGCATTTTCTATTTCTATTATGTTATATCAAGAAGAGATAAAAAGCAAAACAATCTTCCAATTTCAGTGTACTGCACAATCTGATTTATAAAGCATAAAAAATAACTCATTAATTCAACCTCCTTCTCAACTCACTTGAGAACCTTCATAGTGTAAAAGACATATGTATATCAGTATTTTATTTATAGTTCGACAAAATGTGTATAAATTTCTCGAGTGTTGTTTAAACGAGATTTTAGTGGTCAAAATTAATTTTCATATAAGTAAATCCATTCATCTCAAACCACACTCTTATTCTTCTTCTTCTTACAAACGGCCAGAAAACACGTATGTCTTTGTGATTGTATATCCAAATGTCAAGACAAGGGATGATGAGTACAGGATCTCATTTGAATGTGCTCTTCCTACATTGATGCTCACTTGTTAGGTGAAATCTTTGAATGAGATGAAAAACCTCATATTAGTGAATATGGCAGAACTTGGTTTGAAAGAGATCGAGAATGCTAAGTTTCTCATAGCGTTTGGCAATAAACTATTCTGACAACCCTTTTTCTAGCTTGAAAGCGATGGTCATATTCAGGTGATGTTAAATTATCATAAGAAAATTATTGCCTAACAAGTGATTAAGCTCTACGTTGACGCCAAGGATATTGGGAGTATGTTAGGGGGTGAAAAATGAGATAAAGCCTAATGAGCACTACCTATTTAACCACCAAAAAGGGCATGTTAGGTTAGAAAATTGAACCCGCCTTAAAAAAAGCCTACCTAACCCACCCAGTTTAACCCACAAGCATTAGCGATCTTGAAAATGTTCTAAAAACTAGTTCAAACTGGTTGGTCAGACTAGTCAACTCAAAAACCGTTAGCAAGACCGGTTTGGACTAAAGAAAAACCGGTGGGGTTATGAACTGGAGATTAAGTAAAAAAATCGGTCAAAAACCAATCAATCAAACGAATCGTAAATCGGCTGATTTTTAAAGCAAACCCCCTAAGTGAGGTTGTTTTAGCTTTAAAAATGAAAAACATAAAATAATATAAAATAAAAACTGAATCATAATTTCAGACATTGAAAACCCTAAATTCCTCATTTCTCATTAATACGAAGATATGAGCTCCTCAGTTTGCCACTCTGCCGACTGTCGCTGTCGCTTCTCATGTCTTATGTTTCTTATCGTCGTCACCTTCATGTTCATCCATGCTTTTCATCGTCATCGTCGCCGCCTTCATCCCTGGAAGGAGGCAGTAACAATGTCCTTAAACGTGGCTCCCTCTTTTAATTTCTCCCTTCTATTTTTATGTTGGTGTGTGGTGTGCAGTTACTTGTCTGAAGGAGAGAGGAGTGATAGATACATTAGGATAATATGGTTAGTATTTTGCAAATGTTGGAATATGGTCTATCATTTTATTTAGTCCCAATAATTTTTTTTATTTTCTTATTAAGATTTCTCCTTTTGGCTACGACCTATGAGAAAGGTCTCCTAAAAATATAACTGATAGGTAGTGTCATATGAACCTCCAAACAATTAGGGGTGGTAAGTGGGGAAGTCTGTCCCGCTCCGTCCTGTCCCGCCCCGTCAAAAGTCCGTCTTTTGGTGGGTTAGTCCGTTCTGCCCCGTCTAATGAGACGGTTTTAAAATTCTACCACAACCATCTAATTGCGGGCTGGCAGAGTAAGTCTGCCAAATCTCCTCTTCTTTTTTTTATAAATTTATAACTTCCAAAAGTATAAAAAAAATTATAATTTTTATATTCACAAATATTAAAGTCTTTATAATTATAAATATTGTCTTCAAAGCAAAATGAACGTAATCCAAAACATAATTATAAATATTGTCTCCAAAGCAAAATAAATATAATCCAAAATATTCAATTCATCCTCATTTTCTTGTAAGTTGGGTTGGGAGAAATTGGATTTTGGCTAAAAAATTACAAAAATACTCCTTTACCAAAAAACACTAAGTCCAGCGGGGAAGCTTGCCCCGTCAAAGCCCGCGGTTTAAGCAGTGCGGGTTAGGCGGGCTTTTACTATTTGGTGGTCCCAATTTTTTAGCCCGACCCATTTTTTTTGGCAAGTTACGCGGGCCGACCCAGCGACTTTAGACCCGGTTACCATCCCGACAAACAATAGTGTTGTGATTAAAAAACAATCTTTTTTATGATATTTATTTAATTTAATTTCTTTTTATTTTTATCATATATTACATGTATGTTTAAAATACTATTATAGATAAATTATAATACATATAATCTAAAATTAATATATGCTAAAAGATATATTATGTTTTAAAAACATTGAAATACTAATTAATATAATAAGAATATAATTCAATAATTTGTATTTGTCTTTTTTGTGTGTTTATTTATAGTTTTATAAATTATTTTATTATAACTTAATTATTCGGTTGAATTACAGTTAAACTTTTAAATCAGTAAACCAGTAGCTAGAGTGGTTCACGAAGAAGGTGACGCTTCTGCCTCTAACACAACGATTCTGCCTCTAACAATTCTTTTCAGGTGTACAAAGACGATGTTCTCCTCGGGCTAGATCAAGCATGTGACAACGATGTTCTCCTTGGCTAGGTCAGGTACATGACAACGATATTCTCCTTGGTTTGTGTCTTAGGAGTGCGACGAAGATTCTACAGTGACCTTGAGAGTGAGAAGGCAGGAACTTGGCGGTGAGAGTGGAGGGGGCGGCGGACGGCAGTGAGAAGGGTGAGAGGGGAAGAGGGTGGCAGACGGTAATGAAAAGAGAGGTGGAGGCACATTTTTCAGCTTAATAAAAACTAGGACAAAAGAGTTAGGGATTTTTCAGCTTGTAATTGTTAAATTAATTATAAAAGACAACTCAGTATTAGCTAAAGAAATATGACATATCATCAAAATATAGTGGCTACCTCAACATCCTTTTCGTCGGAGATGTGTTCCAGTGAGTCCAGAGACACACTTGTCAATTTCTAAAACTTTTTATGGACTATTTTATTGATAACATTGTTCACATATCATTTTGTCAGTGCTAGAATCTTTCAGGTACCAAATTAGTAATTATCTCGACTGAAAATTTCCAAAGTGTCTATGTTTAGTTTGTTAATCAATGGAAGTTTCCTTTTTTTTCTAGTAGCCTTATCTTTTTATTTATAGGCGAGCTCTTAAGTACAAACAACGTGTCCTTGTTCCTCAAGCACCTGTTGTCACGTCCCTTAGATTATAGCCCACCACCTTTGCTTTTATATATGTGCAAATATTTAGGATTGACATGGAACGATGGAATCTGTGATTTGGTGAGGTTAATGAGCTTTATGGCTTCTGGGTCCTTGGACAAAGGGAAGGGAGGGACCTGCAAAAATACTCCGACACCCAAGTCA
>NC_029787.2:28469987-28478935 GCF_000816755.2 Arachis ipaensis
TGTTCTTCTTTCCCATTGGGTCGTGGAGCCGTTAGGGCTGACAGGTGAGTCCGCAACAGTGCCCCCAAACATGACGTCACCATTGTCGGTGTGGGCACATTTTTGTAGTTCAGGACCCATGTGATGCCAAGCAAGTCGGTTGCCAGTAAACGGTCATTTCGGGGCTTGGGGTTCTGCGACAATGCACGTGCTTTTCAAGGAGTCACATCTGTTGATGTTGAAAGTGCATTTAATGCTTTTGGGATGAATTTTACCGTCTTTCCCTGGGTCCTTTTGCATTCGCACTTGATGGGGTGCGTCCGTTTCAAAATGGCTTTTTAATTAATTTTTTATTACTCCATTTTTTTTGCTCCTTATTCTTCTTCTTTCACAACTTCTTCATTCCGCACCATTTCTACGTTCGTTCTTTCTTTCTGGTGAGAATCACCTCTTCTATTGGGGATTGCATTATGCTTTGGTGGTGCTTGACTGCTACTTCTTCTGCATGTTCTTCCTCCTTTTTTTCGTTACTCAGCTCAAGTAAGTGCTTTTCCACTGCTACTTTTGCATAGTTAGTGGTACTGTTTGGTAGTGTAGCTCTGGCAGTTTTAGGCATTTCCATGGGTTTAGAGGGGGCCATAGCCTCTCTATTGGGACTTTAACTAGTTGTTTTTTTTTTCACTTTTAGTATTCCAAGCTTCAATTTTGTGTAGTTCTTAAGCTTACAGAAGTGGCGGTGTCCCAATTCTATAGATATGGTACGGAGTAGCGCCGAACCTCAACAAGGGATCGTTTTTGCGGTACGTGGGGTTCCCTTAAAGTATTTTTGGTGCAATACCGATGTGCTGGGAACCCCTTCTCACCTTAGCGAAGACGATTTACAGGACTTTCATGATATCGACGCGATCTGCAGTGAGGGTAACGCCGAGGAAAATTATGAGCTATCTCTTCTCGACCCTCAAGAGCAGGTCTATTACGTAAACATGGAGGCTCCCCGAGTTTCTGAATGGATGTGGGTCTATAAAATCATGTTTGATGTTGTAGGGGTTCACTTCTTTTTCTCTGAGTTTGTTATTGCGCTTCTCAACTAGTGCAGTGTTGCTCCTTCGCAGCTCCATCCTAATAGTTGGGTGGCTATTAGTTGCTTCGAGCTCGTGTGGGAGTATCTATAGATCCCTATTGTGGTGGAGGTATTTCTTTATTTCTTCCTACTCACTGTGCTACTCTGAGAGTACAAACACAAAAAAGGGTACATGTCCTTCTGGCCCGTCCAGGGCCGAAAGATAATAGGACTTTTTCGAGGACTCCTTTCACGGATTCAAGGAAGAGTATTTTAAAGTAAGGTCAGCAAGGGAATATGTGATGGGCCTATTGGAGGGGGAATAAAAATTTCTGACCTATTGGAAGTATGAGGCCGTGGTCGATTACTTGGTAATGATCACTTATGAGGGCCTGAGTCGAGAGAGTAAAAATATTGTCGAGGTATTGACAGTCATTTTTGGGAGTAGACCGTTGAACCCCAACATGTGATGGGCGATCGGGAGGCCGGTCAGCATTACGTGGGTAGGTTTTTTTCTTTTTTTTTTTTCATTTATGAATCTTCCTTCCTATTATCTTTTTTTTCCCACAGTCTTCTCCTTTTGCAGTTGACATGGCTAGCGGGCTTACAACTATGGAGAGCCTTATGGCTACCTTCCTCGAAGTGGAGGATGAGGAGAAGCCTCAGGCTGAGGTGGTCCCGACTTTTGGTGCTGGCGAGGGATCAAGGGAGGTCATTATTTCCCAGACTGAAGATAATCTTCATGAGATCACGCCACTGGCTCCCCATAAAAAAGGAAAATGAAACCAGGTGAAAAACGGAAAGTGATCGTTCCCTTCGTGATGAAAAAGGCTTTCGATGCCCTAACTTTTATTAACAAACACCTGCTTTCAGAGATAGAGGAATATTTTGCTGTCTGTGACTTAACCGTATAGGCTAAGTAGTTCTATTGTTCCTTACTTCATTTTGCGACGGTGGTTCACAAGACAGAGATTGTTCTGAGATAGGCACGAGTGCTAGATGGTAAACTTCGCCAAGCCTAGGCCGATCTGACGACCACCCGGTCAGAAACGGAGATAGCTGAGACTGCGAAGGCTAAGGCTAAGAAGGCGGCTCAAGAAGCTGCTGATGAGATCCAACGCCTCTCCGATCTGGAGATGGCTTTAAGGTTGGAGGCCTTAAAGGTGGTACACCGGGCAGAGGAGGTAGAAAAGAAAATGAAAGCTGCCGAAGATGTTGTGGACGTCTTGAGGAAGAGGAACAAAGAGATCGTGAGAAACCTGAAGGAGGCCATCTCTGCTTCCAAAGGGTCTCTCAAGTTGCAGATATCCTTACTTTTCCTGACTTTGTATGCTTCGAACGTATGCCCGAGGGGCCGAACACGGATGCTTTGGTTTGAATTTTGAAATCATTTTTATGGTGTATCATTTTTAAGTTTTGTAAACTGCATTGGATTTTCCTTTCGATATCCAGTTTTAGGGTGTTTTGATTTTGGATTTTCGGGTTGATCAGTCCTGGGATGCCATATGGCTAACTTGAAAAATAATAGGAATTCTACTTAAAGGATATGCAAGTAACTTAAAAATGAATGCAAACGTAAGTGAAATATCATGGACAAACTTAAAAAAGAATTTTTGGGCCTCGTTAAAACCTTCATTTGGCCTTAGTGGGTCTAAAAGGTGAGGAAAGAGTACCCTTTATTGATCAAATTAGTAAAAAATAACAAGAGAAAACTACAAAGAAAAATGGTGTATTTGGCAGTTAAAAACCTTCCTGTGCCGCACGTGGTTTGGTTGAATGCTCCATCTACGTGGAGTCCCACGGTTGAGTCGAGGGGTCGGGGTCTTCCTAGTTGGCCATCTCGGCCAGAAAAGCTACCATAGCTTGATCCTTGATGACGTGCCTTAGCTGGAACACAATATTGAATTGCGATAGTTTCGCGGACCATGTCATAATTCTACCTGCCAAGTCGATTTTTGGAGCACCAGCTTGATGGGCTGATCTGTGTGAACCACGACCTGATGGCTCTAAAAATATTGCCTTAGTCGTCTTGAAGAGATGAGCAAGGCAAGAGCTAACTTCTCCAGCCGTGAATATCGTAACTCCGCATTTTGAAACACTTTATTGATGAAGTATGTCGGAAAATGTTGTTTGTTTTCTTCTTGGATAAAGGTCGCCCCCATGGCTTTGTCAAAGATTGCAAGATATAGGAACAAGGGTTTCCCGACCTCTGGCTTGGCTAGCACTAGGGATTTGATAAGAGTTTTTTAAACTGATGAAAAGCTTCATCACATTCCTCTATCCATTAGAAAGTGATTCCTTTCTTCATTAAGCTGAAAAGGGTAAGGCTTTTTGAGCCAAGGCCCCTAAGAACCGGGAAAGAGCCGTAAATTGCGCAGTTAACTTTTGAATGTCTTTAACGGATCCTGAGTTAGCCATCCAGATAATTGCCTCGCATTTTCGGGTTGGCCTCGACTCTTCGCTGTGCTTGCATAAAGCTGAGGAATTTTACAGCCTCCATTGCAAAAGCGCAGTTCACCGGGTTCAAGCGCATTATGTATTTTTGGAGGGACTGGAACACCCGATGCAGATCTTTTAGTAGAGATTCTGCTTTTGTAGTCTTGACGATCATGTCATCAATGTACACTTCCACAGTTTTACCTATCTGTTCCTGGATGATCTTTGTCATGAGCCGCTGATACGTGGCCCTGACGTTCTTTAGGCCAAATGGCATTACTGTGTAGTAGTAAATGCCGCCTGGCGTGATAAATGCAGTTTTTTCTTTGTTAGGGTGATGCATCAGTATCTGATTGTAACCGGATTAAGCATCCATAAAACTAGGTACTTGTATCCGGAAGCCGAGTCAACCAGGTTATTGATGTTGGGCAGCGGAAAAGAGTCTTTGGGACAAGCTTTGTTGAAGTCTGAGTAATCTACGCACATCCTCCATTTTCTGTTAGGTTTTTGACAAGCATCATGTTCGATAGCCAGGTTAAGTAGGTGAGCTTCTGGATGAAACCGGCCTGAAAAAGGTTGCTGGTCTGCTTCTTGACCTCGGTTGCCATGTCTGCCGACATCTTTCATCGCTTTTGTGACACAGAATTTGCTTCCAGCTTTTTGGCAAGCTGGTGGGATATGAAACCGGGTCCAAACCTAGCATGTCAGCGGGAATCTATGCGAACAAATACCCATTTTCTTTTAGGATAGATGTTAGGGGGCTGAAAGAGCAAAATCGTTGGTTAAGAATTTCTTCTCGGTAAAAGATAAATAACCTCGTTGCAAGTATAGTTCCAAACCGACAAGTAATGCTCAATCAAAGTTTAATTTTGGTTGTCACAAGTCCAACCCAATAAAAATAACCGAGAGTATTAGTCCCGGGTCATCTTCTCAAGGAATTACAGTGAGGTATGCATATTATTGGTTATGGTATCCAAGGGGTTGGGTTGGTAAAAAGGGGCAAGAAAATAAACCAAGCAATTAAAGATAACAACTACTAAAAAGAGGCATTCATGGCAAGGATTGAGAATATAGGCTTTCTATCCTAGTCATTAATTATCATACAATGATTAACAAAAGCTAATCCTATTTAGTCATCTCCAACATAGGAAGAAGGTATAATGTTATCTTCACATGAGAGAAAGTCAAATAAGACTAGTTAATCTTAATCCAAAAGTCCTAATTGACTTACTAATTGAATTAGCAAGAGATTAGAGTCAATGGAAACAATATTAACTAACAACTCTAGATCACCAACGTAAGTTGGGTATTAATGACTCAAGAGCACCTAATTCCTCTTTCCAAGCCAAGAATGCTCAAAAAGCTACTCTAACATCCAACCAAGCATTTTATCAAACACTTGGAAGGCATAAAAGGAAAGCATCATAAATTGCAAGAAATAATAAAATCTACTACTACCCAATGCAAGAAATTAACAATAACAACTAAAGAAAGCACATTAAACCTGAAATACCTCAAATTGCATTAAAGGAAATTGAAATTGACAAGAGTGCATGAACATAAAAGTAACTAAAAATGAGAAATTAACAAGAAGAAATAGGAAATCAAGACAATAGAACAAGAAATTGTAAAGAAAACAAGATGGAAACAAGAAATTAAAACCTAAGTCTAGAAAAAAAAATAAACTAAGAACCCTAATTTCTAGAGGAAGAGGGAGCTTCTCTCTCTAGATCTAACCTAAGGCATGCTTCCTACACTAACTAATTGCTCTCTGCTTGACCCATCTTGAATTCTGCATGAAATAGTCTCAAAAATGAGTTGGATTTGGGCTTGGGAAGCTCAGAAATCACCCCCAATGAATTCACTTTAATAAGGTCACGTGCCTCTTGACACGCGCACGCGTAAACGACGCGTGCGCGTCGCTGGCAAATTCCCTCCTCACGCGTACGCGTGGGTGACGCGTGCGCGTGGCCTTCAATTTTTCAAATGCTCATTTCTTCATGAATTCTCCACTTTGCATGCTTTTCTCTTCACCTCTTCCATCCAAACCTTGCCTTATGAATCTGAAATCCCTCAACAAACATATCATAGCATCGAATGGAATTAAAGTGAATTGAATTTAGTTATTTTAAGGCCTAAAAAGCATGTTATCACTCTTAAGCACAAATTCAGAGAGAAATACAAAACCATGCTATTTCATTGAATAAATATGAGATAAGTTGATAAAATCCCCTAAATTAAGCACAAGATAAACCACAAAATTGGGGTTTATCAGGGGCCTTGAGCTCGTAAGATAAGTTCTGGTTAAGGAAGGTATATTTTTTTTCTGTGTTACCTGTTTATACCTTCTCAAGGTCCCTTTCTAATTTTGGTCGGGGGCGTTTTTCCAACCTTGCATCTAAGTCGGCAACAAAAATTCCTGCGGCATTTTCACAGGGATAAGCTGGCATTGTTATAGGCTATTACTGATATTACATCATCGTTGATGGTACCAATGGTCCCATCATCTGTCCAAAATTTCATGGTTAAAAATTTAGTGAACACCACTGTATAAAAGTCATTAATGATTTTTCTTCCAAAATGATGTTTTACGCTGTGGATTCCTTGAGTACAACGAAGTCAACCATGACCATTCTCTTTTTGCTACCACTCCCTATGTAAATCGAAAGCATGATTGCCCCATCCAACTTGATGAAGAAATCTCCAAGGCCGACCATGATGTGATTGTGGGTTTGGAGATCCGCATCTTTGAGTCCTAGGGCATGAAAGGCATTTTGGAACATTATATTAGAGTCGGCATCTGTGTCAACCAAAATTCTTTTCATGGGGCATGTTCCCACCTTGGCTGTGATGACCAAGGGTGAGTCATCATCCATATCCTCGAGTCGGCAATCATGTGGACCAAAAGTGAAATCTAGGAATGAAGGCCACTTTTGATGTTCCGCAGTGGTTGCTGCAAGGACTTTGAGCTCTTTCTTTTAGGAGGACATAGACATCTCCCCTGGGCGTTCGACCACAACATTGGCCATGATGGTGGGTCCACATCAGTTTCGTCCCTCAGGGGTGCCCTGATAGTCTAAGGTTGCACCCCTTTTTCCCCTTTGGTGACCTTTCTCAGGTGGACTTTCTTGGTTCATGAATGATTTTGTGAACTCGGGAAGCTTCCCATCTTAGATATCCTGTTTCAGGGCATCCTTTAAAATTAAAACAATGTTGAGTTTTGCGCCTGTAATCCCCGTGATAATACAGTATAAGGACTCCCCCCTTCCCCCAGTCCGTTCTTTGGCTATCTGGCTCTCGGAATAACACCTTAATTAGCTATTTGCTGGTAGACTTCTACTATCAAGGCAGTCAGGGGGCGTAGTTAGTAAACTTCCCAATTCTCGGGGGTCAAGGAGGCTTGCTCGCCAGGATGTCCCCTTCCCTGGTGGGGTGGGGTGGGACGGGCCACCTTGTTGCTGAGGGGCGTTAATGGCAATTTTTTTGTTGGCCGTCACGACCTGGCTTACTTTCTCATCATTTATGTATTTTCTCACTACGTTTTGGATCTCGTGCATAGTCCATACGGGCCTGGTAGTTAGGTGCTTTCAGAAATCATCATTTGTTAGCTTGTTGGTTAGACAAAGGCTTGTGATTGAATTCGTGAGGCCGTCAATCTCTAGATATTCGTCGTTGAACTGACCTAAATACTTTCTCATAGAATCGTTTTCTCGCTGGGTCACTCCAGGAGATTTCATGGGGTGCTTAGCCTTGGCAATTCTGATGGTGAACTGATCTAAGAATCTTCGAGATATATCCGGGAAGCAAGCAATAGATCCTTGCGGCAAGGAATTAAACCATTTGATGGCAAGACCCGTAATTTTTATGAGAAAAGCTCAGCAACGAATCGCATCAAAGACCCCTTCCAAGTTCATTCGGGCTTCGAATGTGGTTAGATGTTCTTGGGATCCTTGGTTTCAACATATTGCATGTCTGTCGGCTTGTCAAAGTGCTTCGGCAGGTGGATCCGGAAGACCCTTCTGGTAAAGGGAGTGGCTTTCATGACTACATGATTGTTGTGCCGCCTCCTTTTTTCTGTTGGAGGCCTTTTGGGTCCCCATCCTTGGTGCTGGCAGCGTTCGTTACTTACAGAACGCAAATTGCTATTGTGAAAGTGATTCGGGTTGGTCCTCTCGCGTCGTCTTCTGGTATGCCGTTCTAGCGAGTAGCGCGATGCCTTTCCTGGGGTTGTGTTCCCAAATGCCCTTCGAAACTTGGCTGATAGCATCCACAGCTGCGACCTCTCTTTTGAGGTTCTATAATATGTGACATAATTCCTGGATGATCCAGGAATTATCAGACCCCGTCCCACCGAAAGGTCGCAAGCCGGTTTCGAGATTCGAGTTCTAGTTGTTCCGTGGCTGGTGACTGGGTGTCACTGCCGTGTGGACCATGCTCAGAACTCGGACCCTATTTGGTGCATGATTTTCCAAGAGGTTGTATTCGTCGTAATTTTTCATCAGATTATGGATGTCTATTGACCCGAATGCCATTGGACTTATCTGTCAGCACGGCGCCAATATTCAAGACTGACATGGAACGATGAGATCTATGACCTAATGCGGTTGATGAGCTTCACGGCTTTTGGGTCCTTGGACGAAGGTAGGGGAAGGACCTGCAAAGATATTCCGACACCGAAGTCAAAGTCGATCTTAGAGATTGAGGTTATGGTTTTTTGTATGTCATACTTGAGGAGTGTAAAAACTCTCTTTTTTATATGTACTTCGTTCCTCTCTTTTAATCTTCTAATTTAGGCAATGTTAGATTCATCTCTGTAATCGGATCTCAATTAGTGATCTCCGTTGAGTTGTCCGAGATACTGAGGCCAAAAAGGAGAATTGGGCTTAATTCTCGTTGGGCCGTGGAGCCGTTAGGGCTGTCAGGCGAGTCCACAACAGCAAACTTTTTCAATTGGCTAGCTGCTTTCTCACTTGTCGATGCATATTGCTTGTTGAAAGGTAACTTCATTATTTTCGTATCAAACATTATCAAATATGTTTTATTTTGGAATTTAGTTGGACTATCGGCCCTCAAATCATGCAGTCCCTCTGTATTCTTTTTTTGATTAAGAGTTTTTTTATTGGGTTTCTCTTGTTAGTCTTGTAATAACGAGAATATGGCTCGTATAACTTGAATATTATCGAGTCTCATGGTTTGTTTTTTCTAATCTATCAAATAAGACATTTCGCTAAGTTATTATGTCTGTATATTAGACACATTTTGAATATAACACTCATATATTTTTTGTATCCAACTGTCTTATTACAAAATAAAAAAGTCTTCATCAAGCATGCTTTTTTTTTGTGACTACATCAAGCGTGCTTTGACACACTTAAATATCATTACGGAACAGGATGTCCAATTTTATTCATAACCAAAATTTTAAAAATAAATTTAAAAATAATATACATTATTATTTATTTAAATAAAAAAT
>NC_029787.2:28479098-28513317 GCF_000816755.2 Arachis ipaensis
AAAATAAATTATTTAAACAAAATCTTTTCACAAAAATTCGACAATTATTAGCGTGAAATAATAGGAATGAGATGATATCATTTTTCAGTTTAATCAATTCATGAAAGGTCAATTTTCCAGTTTAGTCCATTTCTCGTGGCCACACCAAACTTAGCGGGGCATCAATCTACCCTTTCTCAATACAGCCAGCTCATGAAGCCTTTGCCATAATTGGAAGCCACAAAGGTCAACTATCACTTTTCCTTCCTCATTTTTTCTCATCTTTTTAATAATAATAAATATGATGAGTTAAAGGGCAACGTATATATTGAGGCAGAATCTATAGTGCCTATGATTATAATAAGTATGGTGATTATATAAGTATTATTAAAATTAAAGTTATATTTTTTTATATTTTGATAATATTTATTTTAGTAATACTTTTTAAAAAATATTGTTTAACAATAAAAAAGTATTACTTCAATTTTAGCTACATTTTTTAAAACACTATAATCATACTAAAATAGCCCTAATAATAATAATAATAAGGTTTAATTATTCTGTTAGTTCTTATAGTTTTACTAAATTTTTAATTAGGTTTATATATTTTTTTTTTTTGTAATTGGGTCTCTACACAACTTTTAATTTTATAATTATGTCCTTTTTATATAAAAAATGTTAAAATTAACATAATATTTTTACCAAAATACATGCGGTCAAAGATTTAATTAATTTTTTAATTATAAATACTTTCAATTTGTAAAAAAATATTTAATTAACTCAAATATTTTTTACACTAGGAATGACTTAATTACAAAATTAAAGCAGTATAAAAATTCAATTAAAAAAAATATAAAAATCTAATTAAAAATTTAGTGAAATTATAAGAATTAATAAAGTCTTTTTCTAAATGGATGGATTTTAAATTAGTACCGACAGATATGGAAAATGTTTCTTCTATTAATTAATAGTTTAGAATTTGAGTATTGGATATGGAAAATTTAATAAAAAAAGTACGAAAATAAAATACCAATCATATCGCCAGTACAGAAGAAAAAAACACATTAAATGCACATTCCGGTTACATTCGAAATATAAAAGATTGGCTGGAATCAAATATATTGTATCTGAAATATGTGCATAACGTGTACCCGAAATATATTGGAATATAATAGATTACTTAAATATATTGGAATATAATCGATTACTTACATTGTTGAGTTAAATAAGTAGCTAATATAATAGATTACTTATATAACATGTTTTGAAATAGTAGAACAATAATTTTGAAAAGACTAACGAATAGTTTCTAAACAGGCACCTAGGCTTCTCTTACCACGTCAGGTGATGTTGGGTATTCCACCGCCTGACGTGCTACTATCGTATATCAGAGAGGTAGGGTTCGGACATGCAGTAGAGTTGAGAGATTTCATTTTCGACAATGTTTTACTCTCTTTATTTGTGGAGCGATGGAGACCAGAGACCCATACATTTTACCTTCCGTGGGACGAAATTACTATCACACTCCAAGATGTGGCATACCATCTTGATTTGTGCATAGACGGTGACCTAATAGGCAGATGCACCAGAAATTTTCAGCAGTTCCATGGGCATTCTACTTGGTAGTGGATTGAAGACTTGTTGGGTGATAGGCCTCCACCCCAACTAAAAGAGAGGAAGCATGTTTATGAGATCAGTATGACTTGGCTTAGAAACAGGATGACTCACATTCCGTCGAAGGCAAACACATATACCCTTCGTTAGTACGCCCGATGTTACCTGCTTATGTTGATTAAGGTTTTTGGTTTATGGACAAGTCGACCAACCTCGTCCCCCTTAGATGGTTGCCCCTCTTAGAGGACTTTGAAGTTTGTAGGCGGTAGTCTTAAGGCTCCACATTGCTATTGCACATATATCATCTACTTTAGCGCTATCCGGCGTGATACTACGAACATTGTCGATTGTGTCCCGTTAATTATATTGTGAATCTACCATAGGTTTTTGATATTTTGTCCACCTGATTGCGTCATTACGAGTGTATTATCAATCCACTAGGGACATATTATATGGGGAAATATTTTTTTTTATTCGTAAAAGTATAATCTACTGGAAACATATTGTCAATCTGTTGGGGGGGACGAATTATCAATTTCCAACTTCCTGTTAAACACTATTCTATCCAACATGTATGTTTCACACTGCAATACCAAAATAAAAAAAATCGATTATTTCATTAATGGTTTTGAATTTTATTTTTTAAGTTTTTTTTACATTAATTTTAAAAATAGTGTTTTAGTTAATGAGACACAATGACACGTTACTTTTTTAACCACATACATTATAAATGTACTATTACCTGTAATTTTATAGGTAAATTAATAGTATTATTGAAAAGGTGAATGCTATGGTGCCTAAAATGTGGTGTCTATTTACTAAAAAAAGTTAAAAAATAATATTTAATTTAAAAGATATAACAATAAATAATTTTTAAAAAATCAAAACAAAAAATATTTAGAAATTAGTAAATTTTATGATTTGTAGTTATTATTAGTGTTTTTAATGGTGTGAAATTACTTTTTTTTTTTTACTAATTAAGTGCTGGCTAAATTTTAATAAAAGTGCTAGACTTTTAGACTTTGCACCAAATCCTTTTAAAGTGATTAGATCAATTAGATGTGTTGAAATGAAGGTATGTTAACGCATTCACAAGGAATTCCACCCAAACACATTCGATGCATTGGCTTACCATTTGCAAAGCATAGATGAAACTTCAAGTAACAATGGTTATACCAAGTCAAAGAAGATTAGAAAACGAGGACATGCTGAGTTTCTACTTTCTTTATGAACACTCCAAAACCCAAGAGAGCATATAAAGCAAGGAATCACATTGATCCTTTGTGTGTGTGTAACGAGAAAAACCATGGCCATCTCAAGAAGCAATGGCCTAGTGTTCGTGATGCTGCTGCTATTTGCTTGCTATGTAATGCAAATAAGTGCAGAAACTCGCACCTGCGTGCAGCGCAGGAGCCCGTGCTTTCTAAAGCGTATAGCATGCCCGCCTGAGTGCCCTTTTACGTCGCCAAAGGATCCAAAAGCCAAAGTCTGCTACATTGACTGTGAATCTCCCATATGCAAAGCTCAGTGCAAAAGTAAGATCCTTACCTGACTTTACAAAATGTATAACAACTCCATGTTTCTTCATTTAACCAAAGATTCAAGGTAACTGGTCTGGAATATTAGAATTCATGGTGTAGATATAGAAATAGAGAGTAGA
Source organism: Arachis ipaensis (assembly GCF_000816755.2). NCBI lineage: Eukaryota > Viridiplantae > Streptophyta > Magnoliopsida > Fabales > Fabaceae > Arachis > Arachis ipaensis. The sequence continues at coordinate 28,482,352 of NC_029787.2, forward strand.
GAGAATGGTAAACTGATAATATATATTAAGTGAATTGTATCTGATATTTGATACAATCCATAACCAATGTATACTACTAGTTCATCAGAGAATAAAATAAATGGTAATGCTCAACTTCCATAAGAACTAATTCCTATATGGTTAAGCTAATTCCTATGTGCATTTATTCTTGGTCAACATAAAACTCTAACATGGCTATTCTTTTTGCTTTTGCCATTGTAATTTCATTTACCTTTTTATGGGAGCGTACCTATGCTAAGCTTTTACTCTGTTTGGTGATAACAGCTCGCAAACCGAATTGTAATGGTCGAGGATCGGCATGCTTGGATCCTCGTTTTGTCGGTGCAGATGGAATTGTTTTCTACTTCCATGGAAGGCGGGATGAGCATTTCAGCTTAGTGTCTGATGAGAACCTTCAGGTCAATGCACGTTTCATTGGCCTTAGGCCAGAAGGAAGGAAAAGGGATTATACTTGGATTCAAGCATTGGGAATCCTATTTGAATTCCACAACTTCTCTATCGAGGCCACCCGATCAGCAATTTGGGACAAAGAAGTCGACCACTTGAAACTCTCATACAACGGAGAGGAGCTCGTGATCCCAGAAGGTCACCTCTCCACATGGCAGTCCACAGAGAATCAGCTTAAAGTGGAGAGAACATCAAGCAAAAACAGTGTCATGGTTACTCTACCAGAAGTTGCCGAGATATCAGTCAACGTGGTACCTGTAACCAAGGAAGATAGTAGAATCCACAACTATCAAATCCCTGATGATGATTGCTTTGCTCACTTGGAGGTTCAGTTCAAATTCTACGGCCTGTCCCACAAAGTTGAAGGAGTTCTTGGCAGGACTTATCAGCCTGATTTCAAGAATCCGGCAAAGCCAGGTGTAGCAATGGCAGTTGTTGGAGGAGAAGACAGGTATAGAACCTCATCGCTTCTTTCTCCAGATTGTGGTGCTTGTGTATTTTCTCCAAAACAGCCTTCAGAAAGGAAGACCTCTGTGCTGGAGTATGGTTTGCTGGATTGCACTGGTGTTGCAAAAAGTGGGAATGGTATAGTTTGCAGGAGATAAATTCTGAATCCACAAAGCTGTTGCAAGAAAATTTTAATTGTTTTCATGTTTATTGTGTTGGTAAAACTCTTATTCTACCAGATTTCATGCTGAATAAAAAATTGTAATCATTTTTGTTTAGTGGAAAAATAAAAATTGTGATATTTTGTCTGTTAATTAAGAAATTTTTCAAACAGTGTGATTAAATGCAAGATTCTCTCATTCATACCCCTTATAAAATCATGCCAAAGATTTCATTTATTGCAACCAAAAGATATGCGAACACCTCAAGAGAATTTTGGACACATAGTATAATCATACTAGAATGGATAGATTCTACCTGTCAAGTACAAAATCATCTTCACATGTGATAGAGATGCGCCTACTACTAACAGGTTTGGACTGTGTTACAAAAGGAGAGGTAAGTAGAGGTCAAGTAGAGGTGTTTTAGGAGTTGTTAGGATATCCAGCTGGCTGATAGGTTGTTATAAATAGCTAGGTTATAGTTAGTTGAGGGAGGATAGTTTTTCTATTGTGAATTCTGTTAGAAGTTGGAGAGAATCTCTCTCTCTCTGAGCTGGTAGTTCCAGCTGTGTAGAACCTTCTAGGGTGAGCTAATTGGCTCTCCCAGTGTATCAATAAAGCTTGATCATTCTGCTATCGCTAGTCCTATCAACCGGTATCAGGAGCTTGAGGATCCCAACGCTGAATGGTGCAATCGAGATCGAGGAAAATGGAGTCACGATTTGACACAATTGAATCGCGCATGGAGGAGATGTTCCGATCGGTGCAGGAGACGCTACAGCGCTTCGATTCCCGAATAGATGCGTTCGAAAATCGCGCGCCTAATCGGAATGAGCGTGGTTCACCAGGATCGCAGCTGGCAGCAGGCTCATCGGCTGGAAGCCGCGGCACGCCGGAGCAATGGCGAAAGTTGGAACTCCCGATCTTCCGCGGAGACAACGCGGTGGTTTGGGTTGAACGCATGGAGCAATTCTTCTTGCTGCGCACAGTGCCAGAGGAGGAATGGCTCACGGTCGCTACCTTTGCAATGGAAGGAAGGGCATTCACGTGGTTCAGGTGGTGGGAGGCAACGGCGCCGGTGCTGCAGTGGCGGTTTTTAGGTGCAGCGCTGCTACGCCATTTTCAACCGGAACGGCTACAGAGCCCTTATCAAGCGCTGCTGAAGCTGAAACAGACGAACTCAGTGCGGGGCTACGTTGACCAGTTCGTGCTTCACGCGCGGCCCCTTCGCGGAATTGCGCCAGAATTGCTGATGGATCTCTTCTTGAATGGGCTGAAACCAGAGGTGGGGGAAGAATGTAAACTGTTCCCATACCAGTCAGTGGACGAGTTAATGGAACTGGCACAGAAGGTCGAAAACCGCAACGCTGCCTTGTGGGGGGTATCGGGACGCGGTAAATCACTGGCTCCCAACTTCGCCGTTGCCAATTCAACCGCCACCAAAGCGGTGCACCCTGCTACAGCGTCCAACTCTGCAGCAAGCAACAGTGTGGAGTCGACGACGGATCCCTTGCAACGGCGCGGATTGAGACATCTCAGCAACGAGGAATATAGAGCTAAGCGGGCCAAGGGGGAATGCTTCCTCTGTGACGAACCATACACTGCAGATCACAATTGCAAGAATAGAGAGTTCAAGCTTTTAATCATGGAGCCAGACTTTGAAGCGGATTGGTTACAGCATGAGGCAGTTCCGGAAACAAGGGAACAGGGACAATTGGAGCTCAAATTCATGAGCTTGAGTGGACATCACAAGTCAATCAAAGCCTGGGTAGAGGTAAATGGCCGCCGTGTACGCGTTCTCATAGATTGTGGAGCTTCGAACAACTTCGCGACACCAGAGATTATCGCCGAGTTGGGCCTGAGAATTGACAACACCCCTAAGTTCCAGGTCAGGGTAGCGGACAGTACCAATAAAGGGGGACAGGGAAGGTGTTTGGGTGTCACGCTCCAATTCAAGGAAGTGGCAATCAAGGAAGACTTCTTCATCTTCCCAACTGACGATGCAGAATTTGTCCTGGGACTGGCGTGGCTAGATAAGTTGGGAGACATTCTCGCAAACTTCAGAAAATCACGCCTTCGATTTCGGAATGGGGACAGCATGGTTACATTGCAGGGGGACCCGGAGTTGTGCTATGGAGGTATGCACCTTCAATCTGTAGTTTTGTCCATTCAAGAAGGGGGAGAAGGATTTATGGTCCAGCTGTGGCCCATGACTTTGCAAGCGGCTACAGTATCGCAGGTGCCGCAGGTAATCGAATCGGTGTTAGCTTCTCATGCTAAGGTGTTTCAGACACTACCAGGGCTGCCACCACATCGTTGCCATGATCATGCCATTCCATTGATAGAAGGAGCTTCGGTTCCGAATATAAGACCTTATCGTTACCCGCACCATCAGAAAGCAGTAATTGAACTAATGGTACGAGAAATGCTGGCCTCAGGGATAATTCGGCCAAGCTCCAGCCCCTACGCGAGTCCGATATTGCTGGTGAAGAAAAAGGACGGCAGCTGGAGATTTTGTGTCGATTATAGGGCGCTAAATGGTATTACGGTGCCGGATAAATTTCCTATTCCCGTCATTGATGAGCTACTCGATGAATTGGCGGGAGCTGCAGTCTTCTCTAAGCTGGATTTAAAATCGGGGTACCACCAAATTCGGATGAGGGATCAAGACATCCACAAGACCGCCTTCCGCACTCATGAAGGCCATTATGAGTTTCTAGTCATGCCCTTCGGCTTGACCAACGCCCCTAGCTCCTTCCAAGCCTTGATGATGACATTCTTAAGCCTCTATTGCGGAAATTTGTCTTAGTTTTTTTTTATGATATCCTCATCTACAGTCAGGATATGGATAGCCATGCCCTTCATCTCCAACAAGTTTTCCAGATTTTAGTGGAGAACCAGCTGGTGTTGAATGAGAAGAAATGCACGTTCGCAGTGAACTTGGTGGAGTACTTGGGCCACATTATCTCGGCACAAGGGGTCTCAGTGGATCCTAACAAAACCACAGCGATGCTAGAGTGGCCGGTGCCTACGGACCAGCGAGCTTTACGGGGATTCTTGGGCCTTACCGGCTATTATAGGCGGTTTGTGCAGGGATATGGGGTAATCGCCAAGCCGTTAACGGAGTTGACAAAGCGAAATGCGTTTGAATGGAATGACAAGGCACAAGAGGCTTTCGAGAGATTGAAGAGGCTGATGGCAGACCTACCGACTCTAACAGTTCCGGATTTCAATCAAGACTTTGTTTTGGAAACGGATGCATCGAGTGAGGGGTTGGGTGCGGTGCTGTCCCAGCAAGGCAGGCCAATAGCATTCCTAAGCCAAGCACTATCTCCAAGGGCCCGACAAAAATCTGCATATGAGAGGGAGTTGATGGCCATTGTCTTCACTGTCCAAAAGTGGCGGCATTACTTGTTGGGCCGCCATTTTATTGTTCTCACAGATCAGAGAAGTCTAAAGTTCCTCACGGACCAGCGACTCATGGACCCAACTTACTTGAAGTGGACCACTAAATTGTTAGGCTTGGATTTTGAGATCCGATACCGGCCAGGCCTTGAGAATAAGGCAACAGATGCATTGTCACGGCAAATGATGGCAAGGGTGATTTCAGTAGTACATATGAACCTCTGGAAAACAGTGGAAGAGGAGGTGGCTCATGACCAAGAGCTACAAAAGATTGTGATCGCCCTGCAGCAGGGGCTGGATGACTATCCAGGGTATTCCCTCCACAAGGGTCGGCTGTTTTATCAAGGGAGAGCAGTGTTGCCTGCAAATTCTTCTCAGATCCCACTTTTGCTGGCTGAGTCCCATGACAGCGGGGCGGGTGGACATTCAGGTTTCTTTCGAACCTATAAGCGGCTGGCAGCAGCGGTTCATTGGCGCGGCATGAGGCAACGGATCAAGGATTATGTTGCGAGCTGCCACACTTGCCAGCAAAACAAGCATGCAGCGATGAAACTGGCGGGGCTGTTGCAGCCACTACCAGTTTCGGAGCGAGTTTGGGAACACGTTACGATGGATTTTGTGGCGGCATTGCCAAAATCCAAAGGCATGGACACTATCCTAGTTGTGGTCGATCGATTGACTAAATATGCTCACTTTATCCCCTTAGCTCATCCATTTTCAGCTAAGGAGGTGGCACTAGCCTTTATTAAAGAGGTAGTTAAACTACACGGGTTCCCCAAGTCAATCATATCGGATAGGGATAGGGTGTTCATGAGTAAGTTTTGGTCCGAACTGTTCCAAGCAGCAGGGACAAAATTGAAGTACAGCACGGCATTTCATCCGCAAACCGATGGCCAAACCGAGGTGGTGAATCGCTGTTTGGAGACTTATTTGTGGTGCTTTGTGGGGGGCTACCCGAAGAAATGGTTGGAGTGGCTCCCATGGGCGGAGTTTTGGTTTAATACGTCCTACAATGCCTCAGCCCAAACAACTCCATTTCAAGCACTTTATGGGGTGCCGACACCTATTCTTTTCCGGGGAGAGACGTTTCCCTCCCATGTTGAGGAGGTGGCAGCATTGACCACAGCCAGGGATGCGGTGTTGGCAGAGTTGAAGATGCACTTGGTACAGGCTCAGCAGCGGATGAAACAAGCAGCGGATAGGCATCGAAGGGATGTCGAGTTCAAACTGGGTGAGTGGGTTTATTTGAAAATGCAACCTTATCGGATGCAGACACTAGCGCGGAGGGTCAATGAGAAGCTAAGCCCTCGGTACTATGGACCATTTGAAGTGGTTGAGAGGATAGGAGCAGTGGCATACAGGTTAGCCATGCCTCAAGAGTGCAGACTTCACCCAGTCTTCCATGTTAGCAAGTTGAAAAAGGCTGTCCCGCCACAGCAGCAGGTACAAACGCTTCCACTAGGGCTGGCTGAGGATGGTGAGCTGGTGATGCAGCCATCCCAGATTGTGGCATCGCGAACTGCAGAGGATGAGGCCTTGGAGTATTTGGTGCGCTGGGTGGGCCTATCTCCTTGTGAGGACAGTTGGGAACGAGCGGCGACATTGCAGGCCACCTTTCCGGAGCTCCACCTTGAGGACAAGGTGGTTGTCCGAGGGGGGAGTATTGATAGAGATGCGCCTACTACTAACAGGTTTGGACTGTGTTACAAAAGGAGAGATAAGTAGAGGTCAAGTAGAGGTGTTTTAGGAGTTGTTAGGATATCCAGCTGGCTGATAGGTTGTTATAAATAGCTAGGTTATAGTTAGTTGAGGGAGGATAGTTTTTTTGTTGTAAATTCTGTTAGAAGTTGGAGAGAATCTCTCTCTCTCTGAGCTGGTAGTTCCAGCTGTGTAGAACCTTCTAGGGTGAGCTAATTGGCTCTCCCAGTGTATCAATAAAGCTTGATCATTCTGCTATTGCTAGTCCTATCAACATGCCTGCAAAATTGGTTTCCTTTCAGCTACAAAAGAAAATACATTATAATCTCTATATGACAAAATAACAGTTCATATCTTAAACAATAATCTCAAAACAACATTCTCAGTCTTTACTCTTTAGCTTATTGAAGTTCCACATTGATTGCACAATACTCTATAAAAATCATTATAAACTTTGAAATGAGTGTGTTTTAGCAGCCATAAATAACAGCTTACCAAGGATTTTGGACAAGTGAAAATGGAAAGCGATTTAGCTTATTATTGCCTGAGCTCTGAAGAAGCAATTTCTAACCCACATATATTATGTAACAACAACCAAGTCTTATTCCACTAATTGAGACTGGTTACATGGATCAAACAACCTGTGGTGTCCTATTTATGATTTTAATGTGTAAGAATTATCAGGAAGACTGAATTCCTAATCGGTTTGTATGAAGTACAACAGAATATTAGGAGTACCATACATAAATTCCTAACCTCGTTGGCAATCATCACTATCACTGAAGTACATTATGTATAAACTTGCTTATGAACGAAAAATGGATCATGAAGCAGTAATTAAATAAGGCATAACCATCCTCCAAACAGGAGGTTTCAAACTAGTTCCTCAGCAAGAATAGCCGCATGGCTAGAATGGTGAATACAAGAGGAACTCATCTTCCGCGAGGATTTACCAATTGTGAGAACACTGTGCTTGTAGCTGCATCTTCGATATTGTCATATGTGCAAGAGTTGATCTCATCGATCATAGTAACACTGTTATCAAAGTGTTCAAGGGGAGTCAACTGAATTCCAGTAATGTGGTTTGTGCTGTTGTCTTCTGGTTCTGTGAGGCTCGACGAGGTTTCTTGAAGCTGAAGAGCATATTCAAGATTCCACAAGACATCTCCCATAGACGGACGGTCCACACCATACTCAGCCAAGCACTTCTCTGCTGTCTCCCCAAACTTACTAAGAGAAGCAACGCTCACCTTCCCCACAAGATTTTGATCCATGATTTGATCAAGCATCCCTTTTTTCTGCCACATCATTGCCCACTCGGCTATATTAACCTGGTCCCTAGGAAGGACAGGGTTCAAGGCTGGCCTTGTGCATAACACCTCCATTAACACTACTCCGAATGAATAAACATCGGATTTCTCGGTTAGTTGTTGCCTTCTAAAGTACTCAGGATCGAGATAACCGAAACTACCTTTAACAGCAGTGCTCACATGGGTTTGATCAAGAGAAGGACCAGCTTTGGAAAGGCCAAAATCCGCAACTTTAGCAACAAAGTTCTCATCTAAGAGAATATTTGTTGTCTTCACATCTCGGTGAATTATGCTTTGAGCGGCACCGGTGTGGAGATAATGAAGGCCCCTTGCAGCTCCGATGCAAATTTCAAGTCGCTGCTTCCATGATAGAGGTGGCAAGTCTGTTCCATACAAATGACTCCTAAGGGGTCCATTAGCCATGTATTCATAAACAAGAATCATTTCTGACCTCTCATCACAATAACCAATGAGCGACACAAGATGACGATGACGAAGCTTTGATAACATTTCAATTTCTGTTCGGAATTCAGCAAGACCTTGTTCAGATCTTCGGTTGCCTCTTTTAACAGCTACATTAGTCCCATCTTCAAGTGTTCCCTTATAAACTCTACCGAAACCACCAACACCAAGAAGTAGGTTCTCATCAAATTTGTTGGTTGCATCTAGGATTTCTTGGAAACTGAAGAATCGTCCGAGATTCGACGATGTTAAAGATTTGCAGCTTGCTGTTCCACTCTTCTGTGAAGTTGTTGACATTTTCGTCAAGGTCAGCGAGTTTCCATAGATGGGTAAAGGTAGCCATGAATTACCCCGTTCAGTAGACTTCGACTTGCGCCCTATTAAGCAGCAACAGCACAAACCAACCAATGCTACGACAACCAAAGCCCCAACAGCAGAACCAACTATAATTGCTATCTTGTTCTTCTTTGACAATGAGCCAGGAAGGAGACTGCCAACTGAAGAAAGCCCATCCAAACTCCGCAATGCATTGCTGATCTTCATTATCTCCAGCCCGTTCATAGTGGCATTTGGGAAGTCGGCCATTTTATCCGGACCAACACTTACTGTCAAAGTGTTTGAGCCCGCCGAGGTATTGGAAACAAAGTCCTTGAAGTAAGGAACAGACAAATCATTAGTTATGGATGACAGATCAAGACTTCCAATACCTATGTCAGTATTTATAAACAAATTGAAGACCAGAGTGTTGAGAGACTTGCTCATGATATCACAAAAATGCACCCGAATAAAATACGAGAAATTTGGATCAACATTGAAGACCCAAGTGATGTTGAAATTCGGACTGCCTACATTTGGATCCCCCATTGCTTCTGCAGTGGCATAGACCAAATTTGGAGCAGTCTCGGGCGTAACACCTACTGGATACTTAATGCTCGAAGGATTGACAGACACATTAACAACCGAATTGTTCACATGAAGGTATTTCTGATCATTCACCCAAGTCCTTCCCAATGTGTCATTCTGAGCTGTAATTGAAGGACCCCCAATGTTGAGGCGATAAACAGTTTCCAAAGCAACCCCAGAGAGTCCAGTGACCGGCGCAGTCGGGTTAAGACCCAATGCTTGATCAACAAACAATTCATCCGGCATTGACACAACTTCAATTGCATTAATAAAGGCCACCGAATCATTGGACGGAATGAAACTAAGAGTCAAGGTATTATCAGTAACATTGATTGCATACTCCTTGAACACACAAGAACCATGGGGCCGATTCTTAAAGGTAAAATTACTCAAAAGGACAAAATTATCAGTAACAACAGTCATTGAAGCAGAACTCAAATTGCGACCGGAATTCAAAAGAGGCGAAAAGTATAGCCGGAGCCAGTGCCTACCTTGCTGCCCAATTTCAAATTTATAAGAAGCTGCCTCAGTGAAAACCCTAGCTGATTTGTAAACTGGAAAAGGGGCACTGGAATTTGAATCCGCAACAACCGAGTTCTGAGTTTTCAATGTGAGTTTCGAATGCTGCGAGTCAGGAACAAAATTGCGACCTTGGAATGTAATATTCTTCGAAGAACCACAAGCAATAAGATAGTTATCAGTAAAAGTGTACGAACCAAATGTGCCATTAACCAAAACCACTAAGAAAACAACAAGAAGAGCAAAACCACTTGGAATCCTTTTCACAACCACCATCTTCACTTGTTCCCCATTGTAGCTTCTTCACAAGTTCAATAAACTATTCCACTTCCCGAAAAGAAAAAAGGAAAAAAAATGCTGAAAGTTCTGGATCGGAAAAAAGAAAAACACAGAACCTGCAGAAAACCTGGATCTAACAGAACCAATGCACAGAAACAGACATAGGTGTAATACAAGAAAAGACAAATTACGCAGTTTCCAATGTAACAACAAGCACAAAAGCAAAGAGTTGAGTTCTGTTGGTGTAAGAGTCTTATAATCTTAAGGGGAGCAATAATGTAGAACCGTTTATGAAGATAATAAGAGGGAAAATCTTAAATCCCTGTTTAAGAATACATGAAACCTATTAGTTATTAGTGACAGTGATAGAAACATTTTCCTTTTTTTCAGGGGAAAAAGGAAGAATAAGTTCAACTTCAGAGGTTTAAACTTTAAAGTGTAACGCTAAACAACCTTTTACAGGCTGTTTTAATAGGGGAAGTGGGCCCCACTTTAGACGGAAAAGGGTAGGGGTGCACACGGGTCGGGTGAAATCGGGTTTGATGTGACCCATATCCAACCCGAAATATACATCGGGTCTATTTATTAGACCCGAGTCTGGCCCTAGACCCGATGAAACTAATACACTTTCGGGCTACAATTATATTGGGTAAAAACCGGGTGAAAACCGGGCTGTTAACATTACATTACGTTGATACCTTCTTGTAAGCTAGCATGTAAAAATATCCAAATTTTCAAGACTCCAACAATTATTTAACATGGTAAAATTCACTTAGAAAAATATAACAAGAACCAACCCTTCTTCAAAATTAAAGCATAACCACAATTAATACTAATATTGTCTAATAATACTAAATATTTAAATCAATACAAATAACACAATATTATGCATTAGTCTAAAATCTTATGCATTCTAAACATAAAACATTAACTTATAGTCTTATAATGACTAAAAATACAAAATATTAAGGTTTACAATACCTAAATTTTACATAAGAATAGTCATGACACATCACTAATAACATAAAATATTAATTGTGTATGACGACCGGGCCACCAGGCCGACTTCGGGTGACCCAAGCTATGGCCCGGACCCGACCCGAAATAATGACCAAGTCTATTTTTGAGACCCTTATCCGGCCCTAAACCCGATGAAATCACACCAAATTAGTCCCTAAAGTGTTCGGGACCGGGCTGGGCCTTCGAGCCGGGCCGGGTCATGTGCACCCCTAGAAAAGGCTATGAAATTTATATTTTTTAAAATTTTTAATTTGATAAATAAATAAATAAATAATATTTTTATATTCGATAAATTATTTATACTTTTGATTCAAAATGTTATAAAAGTATTTGGATTAGGTGTGTTCATGAGTCGGGTGAAACCGGATTTGATGTGATCCAGACCCGGTCCGAAATATATACCGGACTTATTTGTTAGATCCGAACCCGACCCCTAAATCCGATGAAACTTACACACTTTCGGGCCACGATTATACCGGATAAAAACCGGGCTGTTAACATTACCTTCTTGTAAGTTAGCATGTAAAAATATCCAAATTTTCAAAACCCCAACCATTATTTGACATAGTAAAATTCACTTAAAAAAATATAACAAGAACCAACCCTTCCATAAAATTAAAGCATAACCACAATCAATACTAATATTGTCTAATAACACTAAATATTTAAATCAATACAAATAATACAATATTATGCATTAGTCTAAAAGTCTTATGCATTTTAAATATAAAACATTAACTTATAGTCTTATAATAATTAATAACACAAAATATTAAGGTTTCCAATACTTAAATTCCACATAAGAATAGCCATCATCCATCACTAATAACACAAAATATTAATTGTGTATGATGACTGGGCCACCGAACCGAGTTCGGGTGACTCAAAATATGGTCCGGACCCGACTCGAAATAATGATCGAGTCTATTTTTGAGACCCTTATCCAACTCTAGACTCGATGAAATCACACCAAATTAGCCCTTAAAAAGTTCGGGACCAGATCGAGTCTTCGGGTCGGACCGGGTCATAAACACCCCTAATTTGGACAACTACTTAAAAATATATATAAAATGTCAGATCAAATTTTTTTGGATTTTTGTTTTCATTTTTTTTAATTCTTAATNNNCGAGCTAGACCAAGCTCAAGCTCGGCTCACAAAAATTGAGCTTGGCTCACGGCTCGACTCATTAACAATCGAGCTTATTTCTTAAGTTCAAACTCGGCTCACCAAAAGCTCACGAGCTGGCTCAAGCTCACGAGCTGGTTCAAATAAGAGAAACATAAATACATAATCTATAATTTTATATATTGTTTATCTATCAATAAATTATAAATTTTTTATTTATGTCCTATATTAAAATTATATGTAAAAAATAAATATAAATATTAAATAATTAAGATTGTTATAATATATATATAATCGAGCCAGCTCACGAGCTAATGAGCTGAGCTTATCCAAGCTCAAGCTCGGCTCATTTAATTTATGAGCTCAATTTCAGGCTCAAGCTTGGCTCACCAGCTCACGAACTTAGCTTATCGAGCTGTTAACGAGTCGAGCTCGAGCTGGCTCATGAGCTGGCTTGACTCACTTCCAGCTCTAGTTGCTACTCTATTTCTTCCACTCTATTTTACAAAGATATGAAAACTGATTAGGTCATTTAATTAGTGGAGTTAGAGATTTAATTATTTCAAAGTTTTATATAGATTTAATTGTGATCGAACCAAATATAATAAAATAGTATATCAATTTAAGTTAAAACGATTTATTATAATTTCTTAATAAATTGTTTTACATCGATTTATATAAAGACATTTTAGAAACGTAATTTAAAACAGGATAATCAAATAGTACTAAAAACCAATCCATTTAAAAGAGTGATTTATCCAAATATTAAAAATAACTAAATAAAATCATTATTATTAAACTATTATTATTTAGTCTAATCAATACTGTAAGTTGTTAAATAATATTAAATACTAGGGGAGTACTACAGTAAAAATGCAAATTGGTACAGATTTATAGATATTCTTTCACTTTACTGTCATATTGACACGTGGATTTACTGTTTTCTAAAAAGTTTTGTCTTAAATTGTTGAATGGCTGGATCATTTGCTTGTAGCTAAGTCAAGCCTCTCCCACCCAACAGTAGTGGTTGCCGTTGGGGTTCTTGAACAGTAAGAGGTCCTTTTTGTTTAAATGGCTAGTCTAGATTGATAATTTCAAAAATTAATGGAAATAAGGTGTTTTTGAGTCCACTAGAAAAATAAATGGAATTAGGTTGAATAAATAAATACGAGAACAATACTAATAAAAAACAATAGTAAACGTGAGAACTATTTAATAGCTATATTTATAGACTTTAGCCAAAGAAATAAAAAAAATTGTTTCATTTGCAGGCTAAATATTATTAGATTTTATTTATTATTTATATTAGCTTAGTAGCTTTTTTAGGATTAGTACAAAGAAATAAAATTTAAATATAAAAGGTTCATAAAATGTTTGTTGTACTCTAATTTTAAAAAAGAATTGCTTGGTTGCAAATTTTAACTACTATTATAGCATTTTTTCAAATATAATAATTTTTACAATAACTTATTATACTTTACTAACATTAAGGACATTATAATTTTCAAATGTAATAATTTTCAACATCTAAAGAAAAAGACGCATATAATGAAAATTTTAAGAAAAAAAAATTAACTTTCCAAAGTAACGAATTTTAAAACAATATCAAATACATAAACCAAAAGAAAATATCAACTGTAGAAATTTTGAACAAATTAAAATAAAATACTAATAAATAGAAGATCCAACTGACACTTAAAAAATTTATTTAAAATAAAAAATTAAACTTACATAAAGATGCAGTGTAATGTGAAGTAATAACACTTTTAGAAAGTGTCTAATAATCTTATTTATTTTTAAATATTCAACAATTAAACAAAAAGTAACCAACTAGCTATACCTCAAATGACATAGTTTTTTCACCATTAATAAGTGAAATAAATATATTGGTAATAAATTAATCACAGTATTAATCCAAACTTATCTATAAATATATATTATTATTGATAAAATTTAAAAAAAAAATTTACTCTCTTTTTCTAAAAGATACTAAAATGACATTTTTCTCTTTTTTATTTGTAAAAGATATATTTTTCTTTTTCATAACTTTTAAAAACTTCTTTTTTAACTCATTTTAAATTATTTGTGTTAATTATTATCACAGTATCTAAATTGTACATATTACTAATATGTAGTATTTATTACTTAAATAAAATCAATAACAAAGTATTGATTCAAAATGAGTTCAATTTTTTATATCCTAATGTAACTATTTTCAGGATTAAAGTTTCTTAATTGTAATAGAAATTAAAATTTTGAATTTAATTTAAAAAATTAAAATACTTTTTTAATTAATTTACATACGACTAAAAAATATTATAAAGGAGTTGAATGGTGCTTTTTGGTCTAAGAATTTTACACATAAATTAATATAATTTGCACTTATAATTTTTAGAATTTGTATATATAAATTAATAAAATTTATTTGTTAAAATAATTTAATATTTGTGCTGGTTAAATAATAACCAAAATTACTAAAAGTTAATAATTTTCAAAAATTTTTCATAATTATTACTAAAATAATAAAAAATAGAATAATTTAAATTAAATAATTTTGTTTGAACAATAAAAAGGTGAATTGTAGTAATATACTATTGTCGTATTTGCAATATTAGATTAGATTTTAAGTCTTTACAAATTTAAGAATAAATTACTTATCTAAAATGAATCTCCTTTAATATTATCCATTTATTTTTAATTTCTTTTTGTTATTAATATATCTTATACAAATCTTTTTGAGCTAGAACGATTTAGTAGTAGATATTAATAAACTGTCTTAGGCTATAATAAGAGATAGAGATATAGATAAATTATTTTAACTAAGTACGATTTAGTAGATAATACATTAATACAATTATATATAGTTCAGTTGAAGCCAATTTATTAAAAGATGAAAATTTATATAAATCGGTTTTAGCCATTTCAATTTACTAAGAGAGAAAAATATATAAACATTAAAAATAATAAATAATTCAAAAATTTGAGAATTAACTAAAATCAGAGCTACTCATGCATTATATCTGTATTGTTTTTTTTTTTCTAAAATGTTATAAAAATTAGAAAGTTAAATAAATTTATATTAGTATTTTTAAAATTAAAAACAATTAGGATTAAAAGCTTTTAGAATAATTTTATTCTAGCACATAAATAAAATGAAAACTATTTTTAGATTAAAAAAATTAGTGTTGACATTGATTTTTAATTAAATCTAAAAATTATTATTATTATTAAAAAAAATTATTTGACTCAAATTTTTATGTATAAAAAAAATTTATTTAATTTTTTATTTGATTTTTTTAACCATTTCATGGCTCAATCAATTTCAAAAACTTCTATTCATCGTATCCCTCTTAACATAGTCGCTAGATCACTATTCTTTTCTTCTATTTAATCTTTATTCCAGAGATTTTTCTGACATTGCAATAGGGGTGCACAAGACCCGGTCCAGCTCGAAGACCCAGACTGGGCCCGATGACTTCGGGGCTAATTTGGCCCGGCTTCGTTATGGTCCGGTCAGACCCGAAGTTTCAATAGATGGTCCGGTTATTTATTAAATCGGGTTCGGGCCAAGCCTCGGGTCATCCGGCTCCGGCCCGTTGGACCCGTGTAGTTATTTGTTACTTAATATTTTGTTGTTATTGGTTGGTATGACACTATAAATTATTATTATTATGTTAATCTTGTGTTGGTTGTTAACTTTGTTTTAATTGTCTTTTGAATTTTGAATATTTAATGTGTAATTGATATAATTATTATTATGAAACTTTAAATTATTATTGTTAGATTCTAAATTATTATTATGTGAATGTTGTAATGTTATGGAATAATTATTTTCCAAAATTTAGAGGTTCAAAAGATGTAGAATCTAATTTTTGGTGATGTCGTGATAAAGTTGATCAAGACCCGGGCTTCACCCGGTCTAGACTCGGCTTAAGTGTGGCCCGAAAATAACACGATTTCATCGGGTCTAAGGTCGGGTAAGGGTCTCATAAATAGACCCGGTCATTATTTAGGGTCGGGTTCGGGTCACGGCGAACCCAACTTCACCCAGTCCCATGTGCATCCCTACATTGCAATACATACTAATGACAAAAATTTAACTTATAACTGATCCGTATTTGGTACAGTAGTGTTCCAATAAAGTAGTTGGAACATGTGAAAATTTTCCAATAATATTAGAATGTTTTAAATTAACTCTTAATTTATGTGTTGCTTTCACGCGTGCATTTAGTATTAAAAAATTAGTAATAATAACAAAAAATATTAACAATATACGTGTGACCTAGTCAGTTTTAGAATGAATAAAACTCAATCAATATTTTATAAAAAGTGTTTAAATTTACATTACCACCTGATCTCATAGAAATTGCACATAATGACATGAGTCTAATCATATTTAGCTAAATAAGTAATTAATTCCTACAATATTTTTTATTAACTTAAAAAAGAGATCTCTACAACATTCTTAATAAAACGGAGCAACCTATTTACTATCAAATATGGAACTATGTAAAAGGTGGTTATTAACTTTACCCCTATATTTATAAATATCTTGACACTCTCATGTATTTTTCAAATTTTAATCTACTAAAAATCTGCCTAAAATCTTTGCAAATTTAAGCATCAGGGTCCCTAGCAGGTACCACCCGCTTTCACCAAGACGTTGGACGGCGGCACCTCATTAGCAGGGACATCAAATATAATCACTAAAAGGACCTGGACCTCACGTTCAGTCCCAAATCACAGTTTCAGGTAACTCCCGGAACATTGACACCATTGCCGGGGACTTAATAATCAACACCATATGATGGCGGATGACATCCCAGAAGAGGGACATACGGCTTCCGACTCAAAAGCCTATGAAGAAGAACAACACAACCATGATTGCACGGTTGTCATACCTCCTCGACCTAACAAAGGGAAAGGAGTTGTTGGAGATACACACCCTACAAATCAAGGAGGACGAAGAATAAGCTCAAAATTTCATTATACGGGCTAAAGTTTCCAGAAAATTTAAAAGTTCAGACATGGACCTTTATGATGGAATGACCAATCGAAGACACCATCTGAATAACTTCAAGAGTCGTATGTACTTGGCTAACGCGTCGGATGCAACTCACTGCAAAGCTTTTCCGACCACATTAACCAAGGCGGCAATGAAGTGGTTCGATAGCTTACCACCCAGGTTTGTCACCTGTTTCGACGACCTGATGGGGAGCTTTCTTATCCAATTTTCCATCCAGAAAGACAAGATCAAGAATGCTCTGAGTCTTTTGGAGGGTAAAACAAGAGGTCGGAGAATCACTGCGAACCTATATAAAAAGGTTCAAAAAAACGTACTTGGAGATTCAAAATTTACTTACCGAAGCGGTTATAATAGGGCTAGTCAATGGTCTCAGAGAAGGCCTATTCTCTCAGTCCATATCAAAAAGACCCTCAACATCTTTATATGAGGTACAAGAACGGGTGGAAAAATATATAAATACGAAAGAAACGACAAGATTAAAGAAACCCATATCAGGATAGAGCAGCCAGTATCAAGCACGGGGTAAAGAGAAAGAGGCAAAGAAAAAAGAAGAGTACAGCTCGGAGAGACCTTGAAGATACCATTCTTATACCCCGCTACGAGTCTCTCTTGTCGACGTGTACAAAGAAATCTGCCACACTGAAAAGATACTGCCTCTTAGACACATTAAAAGCAATAAAGGTGGAAATCAGTCAGAATATTGTGAATACCACAAGATGTACGGCCATTCCACCAATAATTTCTATGGTTTAAAGAATGTAATGAACAACTGGCTAGAGAGGGTCAGTTGAATAGGTATCTTGCCGAAAGGTTGGATGATCACAGCAAAAGAAAAAGAGATGAAGATCGGGACAAACGAGACTGACCCCTGATAAATCACAATTTTATGGTTTATTTTGAATTGAAATGAGTGGATTTTATCAACTTACCTTTTATTTATTCACTGAAATAGCACAGTTTTGTGAACTTCTCCTAATTGTGTGTAATGATTAAAAATATTATTTTTAAGTATTTAAATTACTAAATTTAATTCACTTTTATTTCATTCGATACCTTGATATAATTTTTTGAGTAATTCCAGGCTTAAAAGGCAAAGGATGGCTTGAAGAAGTAAAGAAAAATCATGCAAAAGATGAGAATTCATGAAGAAATGAAATTTTGGAGCATTTCATGGTCGTGCGTACGCATGCCTCATGTATACGCATGACTTACTTTTTGCCCAACTTACGCGTACACATGGCATATGCGTACGCATGACTGAAGGCACGTGGTTCACTTAAGAAAACACGTGGCTGGCGATTTCAAGGCCTTTTCAAGCCCAATTTCAACTCCTTTCTGAAATATTTCAAGTCAAACTCAAGAAGAAACAAGGAGAGAGCAATTAGAATAGTTTTTGTCATGTTTTAGGTTAGAATTCTAGAGAGAAAAACTCTCTCTTCTCTCTAGAATTTAGGATTTTAGGTTTAGTTTTCTTCCTAGATTTAGGTTTTGATCTTGTTTTAATTTAGTTTTTCTTACTTTTTATTGTTCTAGTATCTTAATTCTCTTAGCTTTACTTGTTAATTTCTCTATTTTGTTACTTTTAGTTTTATGAACTCTTGTTGGATTTTGCTTTCTTTAATGTCATTTAATGTTTTATATTTTCTTGATGCTTGTTTTGAATTATGACTATTGTTATCTTAGATTTGGTAGCTTTAGATTTTATTATTCTTCTTATTTTATCATATTTTACTTTTTTTTGTCTTTCAAGTGTTTGTAAAAATGTTTCTCTTAGTTTTAGGGTGGATTTTTACACTCCTGGCATGGAATTGAGTAATTGAGGTGACCTTGAGTCATTAATGTCTAAATTACTTGTTAATTTAGAGATTTTAATTAATCTCGTTTCCATTAACGAGTAAGACCTATAGATTAAGATTGATTAAACCCAGTTGACTTATCTCACCATTAGATGTTTACTAATTGGATTTGCTCTTATAATTGTCATGTCATGGTTAGTGACACGAGAGTTATTGATGTCCAATATTGATTGGTGATTTAGCGTTATTAGTTGTTCTTGTTTTCATTGACGAGTAAGACCTATGGATTAAGACTGACTATGCCTATTTGACTTTCTCCAGATGTTGGGGATGACGAAATGAGATTAACTTTAAGTAATCACTATATTTGTGGTCAATGACTTGATTAGAAAACATTGATTCTCAATCTTTGCTAGGAGTGTCTTTTAGCATTCATATTCCTTTAGTTGTTATCTTTACTTTTTTGCAATTTAATTTCTTGCATTTTTACCTTCAAACCCCCTGTTCTCATAACTAATAATACGCACACCTCACTGCAATTCTTTTGAGAGACGACCCAAGATCTAATACTCTCGATTTTTATTGGTTTGACTTAGTGACAAACAAATTAAACTTTGATATGGGTAATTTGTTAGTTTGGAACTATACTTGCAACGCGATTCTTTTTGAGAAATTCTAAACCGACATCTGGCCCGCATCAACTCCCAAGAATTCCTGAAAAGGCATGTCCACATGATTGTTGGAGGATTTGTCGAGGGGGAGGGGGGATAACAAAATCTTTTCAGAAGAGGCACCTAAAAGAAGTGTATTAGGTCAGAAAATATGCTGAAATACCCGACCTACCCACAATTGCCTTCATCAAAGAAGACACACGAGGAGTAATACCCAGGCACGATGACCTAGTGGTAATCACAATGATCCTCACCAATGTAAACCTCCATAAAACTTTAATAGATCAAGGGAGCTCGACAGATATCCTATTCAAACCAGTTTTTTGATAAGCTGGGTTTTGAGAAAAAAGACTTGAGAGCATATACAGATACTCTCTTTGGTCTGGGAGATACCCCTATTCGACCTCTTGGGTTTGTCTCTCTCTACACTACCTTTGGTAAGGGATTAAAAACAAGAACCTTAAGCATAAACTACATTGTGGTGGATGTAGCATCTGCCTACAACGCTTTAATAGGTCGGTCAACGCTAAATCCACTTGCGGTAGTAATTTCAAATCCTCATCTTTGCATTAAGTTCCCTACTCCTGAGGGAATAAAAACTATATAAGGAGATTAGAAACTAGCGAGAAGGTGTTACAACGAAAATTTGAATCTACGAGGATATGCAAAAGGGAAAGAAGTCAATACCATAGAGTTTGAAGGTATCCGAGTTCAAAAGGAATTGAGACCCCAACTTGAAGGAAAAATTGAAGAGGTTCATATCGGGGATGAGGTTGGGAAGACAACAAATGTAGGGGCTAACCTAGAAGAGTAGTTAAAACAAGAATTCGTTAAGCTCCTATGAAAAAATTTCGACCTCTTCGTTTGGAAAGCCTCTAACATGCCTGAAATCTATCCCGACAACAAGCTTGTTATTTACTCGGGTTCAAGACCTGTCTAGTAGAAACGACGAAAGTTCAATCTCGAAAGAGCAGAAGTTGTAGAAGAGCAAGTCCATACACTGTTTGAAGCTGGGTTCATAAGGGAGGTAAAATATCCGTTATCGCTTGCTAATGTGGGACTCATGAAGAAATAGAACGGAAAATGAAGAATGTGCGTCGACTATACCAACCTTTACAAAGTCTGTCCCAAGGATCCTTATCCTCTACCCAGTATTGATGCTCTGGTAGACTCAACATCGAGTTATAAATACCTATCCTTTATCAATGCATACTTAGGATATAATTAAATTCTGATATATAAGCTAGACCAGGAGAAAACATAACGCTTCTAGACGTAGTAATGTCCTTTGGGTTGAAAAATATTGGGACTACACATCAATGCTTAATGAACAAAGTGTTCTCATCTCACTTCGGAAAATTAATTGAGGTTTACGTGAATGACATGCTTGTTAAGATCAAGGAGGAAGCCAATCCACTATCCGACCTTGCAGAAGTGTTTGACACGATAAGACAGCATGTGATGCGATTAAATCCCACAAGGTGCAAATCCCACAAAGTACATATTTGCAGTGAAAGTCGAGAAATTCTTGGAATTTATGCTCACTCAAAGAGCCATTAAAGCCAATTCAGAGAAATATAGGGTTGTCATAGAGATGAAAAGCTTGACCTGTCTAAAGAAAGTTCAGAAGTTAAATGATAAATTTGTTGCCTTATGTAAATTTTTAGCAAGATCGACTTTGAAATTTCTACCCTTATTTGCAATCCTCAAAAAAGAATGTCAAATTCAATAGACTCAAAAATATGAATAAAATTTTCAAAACTTTAAAAATTTATTGAGCTAATCACCTATCCTTACCTGATCTGAAAAAAGAAAAAAGCTCGTATTATACCTAGCCGTCGTAGACAAGACTATAACGATAAATATAGAATAAATAAAAGTTACAAACATGTAAAAAATTACAATCTCATAAATTTAAAATTCAATTATTTTATTTTAATAAATTGTCCTTTATTTTATTTATTTTTTCGTAATTTTATACTTCAGTTTCAAGGAAACTGGCAACGACGTCGTTGCGCATCCACGTCGACGACAGCCACAGGAGGACGTGTTCCTTCTTCCACACACGAGTCGTCCTCTTCTCTCTAATGGATTAGACGCTCAAACGCAATCACCACAGCAAAAGGTTGCACCTTCTCAACAATGTCACTCTCTTTCTCTTCTTCTTCCTTAACCGTTTCCCTCACTCGCGAGCTTTCTTCTTCATCCTTCTCTCCAGCAACCACCACCCGTTCCTTCTTCTACCGCACCAGACCCGCTTGTTCTCCTTCTTCCACTATCACGTGCTTCTCCAATTCCAAGAACCACCTTGCGAGGGCCATCGAGCTCGCAAAGGTCACCGTCACGTGCACTTCTCTCTCTTGCATTGTCAAATTTGTTCCGCATTCTCTGAAGCTTTTTGTGTTCTGGTGCTTGCAGGAACTTGTGGCAGGCCAGCGTGACACGTCAGCATCAGTAGCAGCAGAAGCTAGTTTTGTGAAGCAGTTGAAGTTGAAGAATTTAGTTCCCGCCATAATTGTGTCGGTTCAGATCACTCTTTTGCTTCCTTTAGTTGGACCATGGGATTATTCAGGGTCGTATCTGTCACCTTCTGCAATGGCGATTCTGTATTCACCGGATACCAAGGTTCCCAGAACCGGAGAAGTTGCTTTGAGAAGGGCTATTCCTGCAAACGCTAACATGAAATCCATTCAGGTTATTCTTTTTTACTAAATTGTAGCAAATGTGCAATTTTGATCGTTGAAATTGTATTCGTCTATTTCAGTTTAGTTACGATTTTTTTTCAGGATGTTCAACTTAGTTTCTTAGATTGTTCTTGGTGATTTAATACAAAGTATAACATTGGGAGTTAAATTGAATCACAAAGAATGGTCTCAGGGGCTAAATTGAACCCCTGAAATGTGAGGAACTAAATTGAATCGTGCTTGTAATCTCAAGGACGGAATTGAATATTTACTCCAACTGAATTTAATAACTAGATAAACTGCCTCATTATATCAATATTTTGGAACTGTAATTGAGAAACTAAAAATAGTAATAATTTATTTATCTTAATTTTATAGATATTGTGCATAAGCAAAAGGTTGATAATGAACTGGAGTATATATAGTAGTAGTAACACGACCCTTGAATAATTGCACTTGTGGTAAAGTTATATGGAGTGCTGTCACGTTTTTTTTTCTTTTTTATTTTTTACTTTTAAGAACTTATTTGATATGAAAAAATTTACTTAGTATAATGTCACATTAAATTTTTGGAATTCTGTTTGAAGTCAATCACACTTTAAGGATACAATTGGATTAGTGATTTTGGGTGAAATGGAATAGAGTTCAGAGGGATATATTGAAACTCTATTGTCTATATTGTTGAATTTATTAGGGAATGCAATGGTTAGTTATGAATGTGATCCTATCAAGTTTCACCAAAATCCCTTATTCCCTGTTTGTTCAAAATGTCGGGGATAGAATCCTGTTTTCTTTAAACAATACAAAAACAAATAATAACAAAGTCTTATCCCACTAGGTGGGATTGACTACATGAATCAAATGATGCCAGATTAAATAACTCGTGAAAATAGCCCTTTCATCTTTCGTTAATACGCTCTTCTATGACCAAAATCTCACCATCTTTGTCCTTAATGCACTTAACTTGATTCAAATATCTCCTCTCTCTTTCTCGACTCTTTGCTATCTTGTATATACCTCTTTTCCCTTCCTTCGTATCCAAAGACTGCTAAAGACACTATTATTTTGTTTAAACAATAGAGTTGAAAAATATTGTTGTTGGTCTTTTCATTTCACTCTCTTGGAGACTTGGACTCTATTCCACTGCACTTAATTACTTATCCATTATCATCAATCTAAACATAGGTCGATATTTGTCGCATCTTTTGAAGATTAAATACATGTTTGTTATAGTTTTTAATTGTCAGCAATGTGCATTTTTTTGTTTTACTGATTTTAGGATTCTCTGGAAGATATTTCGTACTTGTTACGGATCCCCCAGAGGAAACCATATGGAACAATGGAGGGGAACGTGAAGAAAGCATTGAAGGTATTTAAAGGTTTAAATATTTCCCTCTGAGGTTTCTTTCCTTACTTTTATTTCTGATGACAACTAATTTATCTAATCTTTATGAGAAATGTCATTCAATTCCTTAAGATTTTTGTGGACGATGATTTTTTTTTTTATGGATTTTTGTGAATATTATTTTGTTAAGTGTTATTTTTAACATGATATGGCTCAACGGCATAGTTTGATCCATATAGCCGACCCACCTAGTGGGATAAGGCTTTGCTGTTGTTGTTTTTGTGAATGTTGTTTTGTTAATGTTAATTTGATGTACTGATAGTTAAAGAAGTTCTATATGTGCACTCAATTACTTATTGCCATGTTGGAAAAAATAACTACTTCATTGGATGTAGATGACAGCTTTATTTACATTTAAGGATTCAGTAAAATACTAAAATGTATTAATGCAAATAGAATGGGTAGGTAAATGAGATAAAGTTTAGTGTTGGAGGAGTCCACTTTCTTGGATAGAAATCTGTTATGATTAGAGTTCTAATTTTTAGTTGAAAAAACGGCAAAAGATATACTTTTATAAGCTTCTGGACTTATTGGACACTTGCATCAAAACAATGACTTTTCAAGTGAGAGTTAAACTATGTTAGTGACTGGATCTCTATTATAACTAGAGTCTTGTTTCTTCAGAAATTTAACATATACAACATTTGCATCTAATTTTTTCATCATTGTCCATTAGTAGAGTCTAATATAAAGGATCTTCAATTAAAGTAGTAGATCTCTTCCAAAATGTGCAGCAAGTCTTCCCTGTACAATAAAGTTACAAATTGGGGTAATACTAAAAAAAAAAAAAAAAAAATCATATGTAATGCACATGTCCTATATTAATCTAGTGAGAATCTTCACTCTTCACTCAACTCTCCACTTCACCAAAGAAAAGCCTATAGAAGCTTGCCATCTCATGGAAACTTCTAACTTCCACATTTTGTTGGACAGTGTGGATCAACATCCATACCGTTAGAAGAGATAGTAAAACCCAAGAAATTTACTCGATCACTTAAGAACTCATTCTTAACATAATTTAGAGCTTTTATGCCATTAGAGTCTCCAAGAACGTTCCAAGGTAAGATGCATGCTCTTCTTTCTTGTGGCTTTAAATGATTGTATCATCTAAATAAACAACAAAATTTTTTCTGCCAATGTATTGCCGGAAAGCAATATGTTATCTTCGTGAAATTGCACAGAAATAGTGAGCTCTCATGGCATCCCGAGCACTCAAGAGCCCTAAATTTTGTAGTGAATGATGTTTTCCATTCATCTCCCAATTGAATTCTGATTTAATGATAACCACTTTGATGAATATTACATGAAGTGTTTGAATATTGTGTATTTTTTGAATGTATAGAATACATCCTCTTTATAGAGGATAGGAACAATTAGAAAACAGGAAAATTCTAGCCCAAAATAGCGGCAAGATTGCTAATAATAAAACTTCCTAAAAAGTAAGTTAAACTAAAAAGACAAGAATATCACAATTAATCCTATTTACAGAAAAGGTTCATAAAAGAAATCGGGGAATCTAATTAGATTTGATGTCCTTCTTGACATCCTATTAACAATATTTAAGGGAAAATTAGCTTTGCAGTCACTAAATCAAGCATATTATCAAGTCATCGTATAGGAAACTGGTACTTAATTGTTATTTTATTAAATTGCTCTATAGTCAAGGAACATTTTTCTAGTTACCTTCTTTTCTGAGTGTGATGAATGATGATTGTTGGATTGGTGTATATGCATTATGACCAAAGTTATTAAAATCGTGAGCTGACACTTCACATTGTCAGATGTGATACATTTAGCTCCCAGGTTCTAATTGCAGGTAAGAGTTGGGATTGACGTGCTTGCTTGAAAATGGTGGTTTGGTTGATTGCCCAGGCCGAGTTACCATCTTTTATGGCCCCTATAGAAAGCTAGAAGTAAACTCTAGTAGTCTAGTAGTCGGCCTAACCAGAGATAGCAGCTAGAATATGCATCTACGATTAGCTGTAGGAACTAGAAGTAGTGATCACGCCCATCTTGCATAAGTTAAACAAATCCAATCCAGACCATGTTGTGGAAGTTTCCCTCTTCTAGTTGATTCTCATCTCTGCTTTGCTTTAATATGTGAAGATTTTGCTCTACTTTGTTTCTGTTGGTGATGGTACCTGCCACTGCCAATTTGATTGGCTTGGTGCACTGCATCATCTTCTGCTGGTGTTGCTATTTGCTTAGTTGCTATCATGGCTGTCTGGCTGGTGTTGCCTAGGGTCAAATATTAAACCTTGTTGCTTGGTGGACAAGTGCTGGTCAAGGAGTACGATTGGTTGGCTAAACTTTCTAAATTTTCTAGTTGTTAAACAGAATGGACCGAAACCCAAATTAGGGTGTGCCTATGTTCTTTTAAAATCTTGGTGTATATAGCTTAAACACTTGAATACTTCACAAGTTGAATACAGAACATGTGTAGTGTTTACTGCTTTAGAATATCTCCCTGTATTTTTTATATTTTATTTAGTTTGACAATAACCTCATCCTGTATAATGTTTGCACGATGGCTTCTAATTTTGGTAATTGTCTGCCTTGCTTCAGATAGCAGTAGATCAAAAGGAGTCTATACTTGCAAGTATACCAGCAGAATTGAAGGAAAAGGGTTCTTTGGTACATGCATCTCTAATAGATGGAAAGGTATTTCAGAAAATGGACAACTTCTAGAATATATGATTGTATGTATATATTTGTATGACTTTAGGCATTTCAAATACCAGCATTCCTTTGCTAGCCTCCCTTCTTGAAAAAAACCAAAAATAGTATGATTTCAGTTGAATCGACTTCAAGAATATATTCTAGAGGATAATTCATATATTGAAACTAAGGTCATTTTTCCTTTATTGCTTCTCTCATAAACCTTGTTTACCAATATAACTTGTGTCTGTAGACAAAAGCATGCTGGATACCTCAAAAGAGGATTCAAATAATGAAACAATAAATATGAAATTCAAACATTCTTAGTGAACAAATTTAAGAACTGATTCCATGATGCATAGTTTTTGGAGATGATATAGTCCTAATAAGATTATAATAGAGGAAATAAATGAGAAGTAGACAGAATTTAGGCAGATGGTTTTAGTTTAAGTAATGTACTGCAGCATATATAATCTGTAGGTTTAATATGATGTGTAGAAAGCCTAGCTTAGAAGTGAAAATTGGGGAAGATATACCACAAGTCGCATGTTTTAAGTATCTTGGATCCATAATAAACTATAGACTCAAGTTGGGTAGTTGAAATGGAGAAGTGATTTAAGTGATTGAAAAGTACCACTCATGATTAAAGAGAATTTTACCACACTACTTTACATGGGTTATATTGTATGTGATTAAATGTTAGTGTTAGGTGATGACACAATAAAATTCAATCAAATGTTACAAAGATGTAGACGTGTTGGATAGTTGAATACACTAAGATAAGATGGGAATGGGAATACATGTGTTGAATTTGAAGAAAATTGTTGCGGTGGAAAAGGTGTGGAACAATATTTGTGGCCAATAACCTACGTTCTTGGGTTCCTTTCCAGAGACAGCCAGCTGTGAAATATATAGACACATTAAAGAGTCAATAGATGCATAGTTTCAAGAACAAAAACTTATCTCTCAGTTATTTCCTAAGATTCTTATTTTTCAATGTCACACCCTAATCACATGATGGATTCAATAGAATATGGTTTATTTCCTAGTAGGTTGTATTACAGAAAATGTTGATGTATCACTTATTGTGAGAACAATTGCAGAATCTTGCCTTAGGTGGTTTGGACATGTGTAGAGAAGGTTCGTAAATATCTCAATGTGCTGCAGCTTAATAACTAGAAAAGGGAGACCAAAGAAAATAACAAGTGGAAACATCGAAAAAGATGTCTGAGGGTAGACATAGTTTAAGTTAGAAGTTAGGACACTCTTCTGGTGCAAGTAACCGTATCCGAACAGGTGGATCAAATCTTGGTTTATAAATCCAATATATACCAATACATGTTGTGCTTGCACCTAAAACTTGTTGGATGCAATAAAAGTATTTGTTTAAATCACTAGACTCTGAACTTTGCCTATTCAAGTGATTTCAGTTCATTTTGTTTGGTAATGAAATCTTCTTAATGTTATATAATTCACATATCATGTCAAATAGGTAGCTATGTTTTTAGAATCTGTCTGAATGATGGGAATATTTCGCAGGGTGGGTTGCAAGCACTTCTACAATCTATAAAGGAACAGGATGCAGATAAAGTATCTGTGAACCTTGCTTCTGCACTAGATACTGTAGCAGAGCTAGAGTTATTACAGGCAGGCCCTGCTAGATAATATGATAATATCTTGAAATCAATATTTAGTTGATCTTTCTAAAAGATAGCTGCATTTATGCACAACAGCAGTATGAGCATGTCCATAATCTGAATTTGATATTGTTCCAACAGGCACCGGGAATATCTTTCTTGTTGCCAGAGCAATATGTGCAATATCCACGGTCAGTATCTCTTCTGAAATTTCACTACCTAGATATGGTATATAGATCCTTTGTAGTGGATGCTTGTGAGTTCTAGCACTTCACCTCTTAAAATTTCAACATAAATTGTGTCATTTGACAGAGTAACATAATAAATGATATACTAACACTTCACTCATAGCTCATGTTTTTGGGGAATTAGATAGTGTGCGAGGAAAATCAATATTTTCTAAAATTTGTTGTAGGCTTTCAGGGAGAGGAACTGTTGAGTTTACCATTGAGAAAGGAGATGGTTCAACATTTTCTCCAGTTGGTGGTGAATCAAAAAAAACTGCCACCATTCAGGTATAACTCACTCCATATGCTTTCCTCCATGGTTAGCTGTTTGACAGAAGAGGTGGTATACGTATACAACATACTTAAAAAATTGGTTCAGTTGTTCATAGATGATTAACCTTCATGATTAACCATTGATGTCAGGTTGTTATTGATGGATACTCTGCTCCATTAACTGCAGGGAATTTTGCAAAACTGGTAAGGTAGTTGAGCAGTACTTCAGCCCTATCAATATTGTCGATTGTTATTCCTTGGCAAAGACGACATTTCCCACTCTTGATTTTCGTCATCTCTGATGATTAATCCATTCAGTTTTTCTAGTTCTGAGTGCAATAAATAAGTAATGAATGCTCTTTACTTGAATAGTTTTGTATCTTTGGCTAATGTGTCCATCATCACATCCTGTATCTCTCAATTTTTTCATGCTACTATTTTAATTATGCAGTCAATTAGCTATTTATTTATTTATTTTTAAAAAGATAAATAAATCCTTTTTGCCTCTTGAGAAAAATACTCAAGGTTTCTTAACCATCCATTTAATCCTGGTCTATGGGGTTAATGGTTTAAACAGAAAAAGAGTGGCTTCCAAATGCTCAACCTTTGCCACGGCTCTAGTAACAGTTTCCGTGTAAGGAGAAGTTGCATTCGATTGAATACCATGTTTAATTTGTTCAGAATTATTTATTTATTTTTATTTTTATTTTGAGTATTAAATGTGCAGAAAATTTATCCTTATCATAAATCATCTCTCTTAAAAGCTCAAGTTTTTATTATGTCCCTTAATGCAAAAACCTATTTTGGGCTTGAAGTGTGGACCATGCATAGGCCAACCCATATCTTATGTTGAAATTTGGATTTTTGTTTAGAAGAATTTGGACAAAAAAGATTGAACTCTAGACTTTTTGATCATAGAGTCTCATACCATCTTATAAACCATTTCTACTAAAAACTTGAACTTTTAAGTAGAATTTAGTTGAAGTGCATAAATGGTTTTATATGTATAATTTTGAAGTGTAAAAGTTAGCTTTAATAATTAGATGGGAAATGAACCAAAATGTTTGCTTTAAGACCCTAACCCAAAGCCGGAGTGCAAATGTTACAGAAATTTTCGCATGGACTGAACCTGTCCTTTTGTTTGGAATTTTGAATTTCTTTTGACCAGAGTCTAGAAGCTCTGTTTGTGCACTTGAAATTTTATATTGCATTACCTTTCTTCAAGTCTTGGTGTTTTAAATGTTAAATTAATGGACTGTACAATCTGCTGGAAATAGCACTCACAGTGGTTATATATCCTTCAGGTGATGGATGGAGCTTATGATGGTGCGAAGCTCAGCACTTCCAACCAAGCTATTCTATCAGATAATGGAGCTGATAAGAACAGTGGTTTCAGTGTTCCCTTGGAAATAATGCCCTCTGGACAATTCGAGCCCCTTTACAAAACAACGCTGAGTGTGCAGGTTTGATTTTATTTTAACCTTTATATCTTGGCAGAGAGTTTTTGCAGCAGACATGACTTGACAGGCATTTGTGATACTGATTTCATTTGTTTTCTTGCATATGAATATTGCAAAAGGATGGAGAACTTCCAGTTCTTCCTCTATCTGTTTACGGGGCAGTAGCTATGGCGCATAATGAAGTCTCTGATGAGTATTCATCGCCTTATCAGTTTTTCTTCTATCTCTATGATAAACGAAGTGTAAGTAATCCGTCGTTTTCCCCCCTGCATCCGTTAGATTTACTTACTTCTGTTATAAAAGTCAAGATATTAGTGAAAGGTGGAAGTTGAATTGCTTTGCTTAGATGTAAGAGTAAACACTAGGGAACCAACACTATAACAACCAATTTCAGCCAATACTACAATGGATTGCCAAACAAACCCAGTATTAAATCTACTAAAAATGAATTTTTGTTGAGTTTGGATTTCGGATGTTTCTTCTAATTGAGTTTTCACAGGTTCTTGTTTTAAAGATTTTCAGATGTTTTCTTCTTTAAGCTAAATGTTGGTTGTGTAATGTTGGCTCTCGAGATTTTCTCTAGATGTAGTTGCTTTTTTTACCCACTGAATTCATTCCTTATTTCGTGTAAGTTTTTTCTTTGTTCTAGGCTGGCTTGGGAGGGATATCATTTGATGAAGGACAATTTTCGGTTTTCGGGTAAGCGCCTACTTGTAACCTTGCTATATAATCAATTTCAGAGTCAAATTTGTCCTCCATTGTTTATTATGCCATTAAAATATGCAGATACACAACTAATGGGAGAGATATCCTACCCCAGATAAAAACTGGTGATATTATTCGTTCTGCAAAGCTTGTCGAAGGCCAAGACCGCCTTGTATTGTCAAAGGATAGTTAAGTTAGATCTCTTGGTCTTTTGCCCATGCAGGGAACAATCATTCATTCTTTTGTAATACCATATGTATGCCGCTAATGGAACCAGCCTGATTTTCATTCAGGTTGTGTTCTAAGTTACTTCATTATAAATGAGATGGTTGAAATTTGTTGTAAAGTGGAAGTGTTCCTGACAACGTGGAGGAAAAAAAAAATTCAAAATTGTGTATATATTTTGGTTAGGCAAGTCCAAAGTATTGCATCATATGTAATACAATAATATGGACATGGTTCCTCACTTCCTCCTCTCTCATGAAGAGTTGACACTGGCACTCTCATCGGTCGGTATGCGCCAACGATGACACATTCAAGACAGTAGCAACAAAAGTTGGGGGGATGGGGATGGAAGTGCTTTTGGTAAGTTTTCAATAAGAGAGACTCGTGAAAAAGGCACTAAA
>NC_029787.2:28513341-28526786 GCF_000816755.2 Arachis ipaensis
CAGCAAAGAATTCATCTCAGTCTTTATTTATGTCACACCTGTCATAAAAAGTAACTCCACATCAGTTTTTGCATCATAAACAATAAATAAGAATTCAAAGCATCTCTCACTTCTTCATTTAAAGGAATTAATTTTAGTCCCTATTGTGACTTCACTTAATTAATTAATAACTTCATATATAACAATACACAATATATAATTTGAGATTAAATTAATTTATAAAATTATTTAAATAATATTTAATATAATAATATTTAATATTAATTTAGCATAATTATTTAATTAATTATTATTTAAATGGTATATAAAGTATTTTTAATTTTAGAGTAAAATATCATTTTTCTCCCCAACGTTTGGGGTAAGTCTCAAAGTTGTTTTTAATATTTGAATCGTCCTATTTAAGTGTCTGACGTTTTAAAATTGACTCAATGTTGTCTTGCCGTTAGAAATCTATTAATGGAATTGACGGCATGACAAAATTGAGACGATTTTGAAACGTTCGGGATTTTTGACGAGCATGTTAGGGACAAAAACGATACATAGAAATAAATTTTAATTTTATCATTCAATAATATCAATTTTTTATGGTACATAATTATTTAATTATTTTTAATCACATCTAAGTAAATTACACTTAATCACATTAATTTTATTCTAAATAAATTTATTTTTTTTTATAATTTTATTCTTAAAAATTTTTACTCATCATGAAATGTTTGTTGAATGACTAGTACATAAATTTGTGGGAAAAAAATGATACATATATAATAAAGTAATGTGATTTTAGTCATTTTACAAATATTTCATGATGAATAAAAATCTTTAAGAGTAAAATTATTAAAAAAAATTATTTAGAATCAAAATAATGTGATTAAGTATAATTTACTTAAATGTGATTAAAAAATAATTGAACAACTATGTACCGTAAAAAATTGATATTAGTGAAGGATAAAATTAAAATTTATTTCTATGTATCATTTTTGTCCCCAACGTTTTCGTCCTATTTAAGTCTCTAACGTTTCAAAATTATCTCAATTTTGTCCCGCCGTTAATTCCATTAATAGATTCCTAACGGTAGGACAATATTGAGTCAATTTTAAAACGTTAGAGACTTAAATAGGACGATTCAAACGTTAGAGACAACTTTAAGACTTACCCCACTAGGTACTTCCCAAATTCTTTCGCATCGTCTTCTTCGAAAATATTCCGTACTTCCCTTGTGATGTAATTCCTAACGTCTTTTTCTATAAAATCTAGTTCACCGTGGCTGCCAGCTGCTGTCACAAATGATTGGTAAGTTTTGCTCAGTCTAATTTTGGCTTCCTCGTGGGTTTCGATGGTGCGACGGACGAACATGCTAAGCTCTCTATGTTGTTTGAGCATCTCAGCCTGATTTGGACAACAAGGATGTGAGTGATTCAAAACAACTTGGAAATTGTCTAAAGACCAACATCCTTCATTATATGTACGTAAATTCTGGCCGGACAATTTAACCCAGCTGAAGGGTTTGTCTTCAAAGTTGGAGATATCTTGGATTTCCACCTCCCCTCTCTGGTCATACAATTAGTTGATTCTTAATCTTGTCTCCGTCTCGAGTCGTGTTCCTTATTTTTGTAGAAAAACTGGCAAGTTTGGAATAATGTTTGTAGAACTTTTCAGCTTCTTCTAGTATCTTGAAAATCATTCCCACCTTTGGGACAAAATTTTCATCCACAACACAGTTGGTCTGCACGGTGAACCGAAATCTTAAATACGGTAAACCAAAATTTTAATTACGGTGAAACAATTATATAGTGCTTAGGGAACAAAACAGAATATATTCATCTAATTTTTTTAGACTCCTTTCTGCATACCGAACCGAACACATGGACATGGTGAAACTTTATAGTACTTACCGAACCGAATAGTTACTCACAGTGAACGAAACCATTATACAAAACCAAATTTGAAACAACTCTGTCTACAATTTACATATTATCAATTCAATTCAATTCAATCCAGATACAGATCACCTCAGTCCATTCAATTCAATTCAAATAAAATTAGCAATTGCATTCCATTGAATTCGATTCAAAATTCAATAATCCAAACTTCATCAAATTGATGCGTTTCAGAAGAATTATCCAAATCGCACTCATTCAACTGATTTAAAGTTGATTCATTCATTGTTTCAATTCAGAAGTGCATATCGACGAAGAAAACGAAGAAGAAGAAGAACGACGAAGCTAATTATGTTGAAGTCAATCCAGATCCATAATGCAGAGAAAATGACGTGACCAGAGGAGAACAACAAATTTAATTAGGTTGAAGAAGAGAAAGAAAAAGAAGAAGAAGAACAAGAAGAAGAATGCGAACAGAAGAGAAGAAGAAGAAGATCGAAGAAGAAGAAGAAAGAAAACGCGAGAAGAGAACAATGTTTATGTTGAGAAAGGTTGATCACGCAAAAGAAGGATTACGTTATATACATTATATGAGGCGCATGTAAAACAAACAAGTGTAAAACGCGTGTAGTGGAAGATACTTGGATAACATCAATGTAATTTTTACATGGACGTAGAACTTTCAATAATAATAATTGC
The DNA here is from genome assembly GCF_000816755.2 of Arachis ipaensis. Classification (NCBI taxonomy): domain Eukaryota; kingdom Viridiplantae; phylum Streptophyta; class Magnoliopsida; order Fabales; family Fabaceae; genus Arachis; species Arachis ipaensis. Next base: position 28,515,921 of record NC_029787.2, read on the forward strand.
ATTATCACATTCTCATATAAATAAAAATTTAATTAAATTTAATAATTTTATTAATTTATTTTAAATATTAAAATTTAATTTAATTTTGACTAAAATTTAATTTTTAATAGAATTCAATTTAATTTTATATCATTAAAAGTTTTGAAATAGATTAGAAAGCTAGATAATTCCTTTTTGTTAATCTATTAAGGCATATCTCTCATCCAACTATTTTAAAACTTAGCCTAGGAATATATATGAGAATGCACGATAAGCAATTAAGCATGACTTGGTCTTCTTACCGGCCGATCAAAGCCGGCACTGTGGAATCTTAGGTAATTTGCAGTCCGTATATCATTTGATATCTTTAAATTTATACTTAATATTTTTACATTTTTTTATTAAATAGAAGAATATTGGATATTATCTAACTGAATTCCCTACGAAGTTCATGCATATTTTTACACACGATTGTTAAATGTAATTTATAATATAATTTCATACACAGCGTAACCTTGCATTCTTCTATATCTATCTAAAATTATAACTTTAGTTTTCCTTTTATTTTCTTTCTATTTCATGGGATTTTCCCCGTTTCTGTGATTTATTTATTTAATTTTACTTAGATGTCAACAATTGTCATGAGCCCGTTAGGGTCAGGGGATGTGCCACGGTCCGAATGATTCCAAATGTATACGAATTGTTCAGAACTTTTGAAACTAGAATTGATCTGATTTAAGAATTAAATTTTTTTTTTGTTTAAAATACGTAAGAAGTAGAAATTAATATGATTTGAAAATAACTAAATATCATAGATTTATATTTTAACTAAACTTATCGTCTTAGAAAAAAAAGAACAATTAGCGGGTTTTTCACACATTATATAGGTTTTTGTCATCGGAACTATATAAATAGTATGCTCCATCGTAATGAGCATAACACACTTCACTCCCTCCGCTTTACGGATCTCTGTGTCTTTCTCCCATTGACATGGCTGATTGGGTTTCTAAATTGTTTACTTTCGTAGTCTTCCTCTGCCTTGCATTTCTGCTTTTCTCCACCAGCGGTAACAGTTGCAAACCTTATTATCATCACTAGATAAAATTAGGCATTTAGGTTTATAGGAAATGATATTGCCATAATTCTTATTTTGATAATGTCATTTCATTTTTTCTTTTTATAAATTCGTAAAAGCATACAATGCCAAAAAATGATATTTAAAGTGGCATTATCAAAAATACTTTTTGATAATGGAATGATCATTTTCCAGGTTTATATGTAAAAATGTTAAGACGAGAGTATTTAAGAAATTTAATCGCCCCCATTCCCCGTCGTGGGGGAATATTGTTCCCCATCCCCATTCCCACGGGGCCCCATTCCCCGCGGGGATCCCATTCCCTATCTACATAATAGTTCTAACTAATTATTAATTTTCATATGAATAGAGCTACAAGTATCTATCTTATATAAAAACTGCAAGATTTTATACAAAAAGTCTAAATGACACGATGGTGACTTCTTTCGAAATAACGCAATGGGGGGACGCAACGACGAGCCAAAGGAAAAAGCAGTGGACGAGGTGGGAGACGCGGTAACAGAGAGGAGAATGGACACGACGGCAGAGTTACGAAAGGGAATGCCGCAAATAGAAATTACGACGCGGTAAGGGTGATGGCACGGTGAGGTGTGACGATGCGGTGAGAAGGGTGACAAGGGGGTGATTGCAGAGAGGTTGGATGGAGTATGGACAGCCTTAGGGATCTCTGAATTAAAGAGGGGTTATGCAAATAAAGATTAGGAATTTTGGGTTTCTATATATATATATGTGTGTGTGTGTGTGAGAAATGACTAAAAAACATATATGAGAAATAAACTATTAAGAATAATTCAAGGAATTCATAAATTTCGGAGAATAGCGGGGACGGAGCGGGGATCCCCGCTCGGGTCCCCGCGCCTGCTTCGGGAGAATTTTGTCCCCCATCTCCATCCCCGTGAGAAAAATTCTCCACAATCGGATCCCCATTTGGGACAGTCCCCGCAGGGATCCCCGCGTCTCGAAAAATTTTGCCATCCCTAGGCACGGACCTACATAGGAAATGAGGAGAGCACTTACTTTATTTGAAATGTATTTTGTTACGGATCCGACCCACGGATCCCGCATACCCGGTTATCCGGGGACGACCCGCCTCAACACGAAGGCCCAAACACCGGCCCTCCAAAACCTCTAATCCAAATATCTCTCTCTTATCTTAACCAAATAAGATAAGATAAGATATTCACCATCACCTATAAATAAGAGGACCCAGGTCCCCCAGGTATTCATTCATTCCTCATACTTTCTACCTCTTAGATCCATTCTGACTTGAGCGTCGGAGTGTCTTTGCAGGTACCACTCCCATTGCTCCCGTCAAACGACCCGGCTCCAGCACTGTCCGCGGGTTCCTGATCCACCCTTCAAACCGTACCAGAGACATCTCGTACATTGGCGCCGTCTGTGGGGATCCTGCGCCAGCTGGACCCAATGGGGGACGTCCTGGAGGAAACCCCCTCAAGCCAGGATGACTCTCAACCAATTAACCCAACCCCCGAGCACCGTGAAATAACGAACCAAGCAAGAATAGCAAGCACTATTCAAAACGCGAACGATCACGACATCACGAACCGACGACATCCTGAAAAAGCCAGCGACAGAGCAGCGCAGATCATCCAGGATCTCTGCCTCCGAGTCCAAGAACTCGAAGGCAAGATAACCGATAAAGGAAAACATAACAACGAGCACGGAAGCCATGCAACCTCCAGATCAGGATCTCGCCGCGGAAGGTCGCCAACCCGACGACACGACAGAAGAGACGGTCGCAGCTCAACACGCGATCACAGACGCGAGAAATCGCCAGAACGGCGATACAACAAGAAACATAACCGCAGCGCTTCTCAAGATCTGAGTTATCAACACTACTCAGACGAAGATCGGAGGGACCGAAACACCAAACGCACGAGGAACGACCATACAATAATGGGAGCTACACCCTTCACAGAAAGAATCCTGAGGGCAAAACTCCCCAAAGGCTTCGACAAACCTACCGATATGAAATACGATGGAACTAAGGATCCCCAAGAACACCTAACGGCCTTTGAGGCCAGAATGAACCTAGAAGGAGCGGCCGACGCGGTCCGATGCAGAGCCTTCCCGGTAACCCTCGCCGGGCCAGCGATCAAATGGTTCAACGCCCTCCCGAACGGATCCATAGCCAGCTTCCACGATATTACACGAAAGTTCATGGCCCAGTTCACTACTAGGATCACCAAAGCCAAACACCCCATCAGCTTACTAGGGGTCACGCAAAAACAAGAAGAATCCACAAGAAAATACCTCGACCGCTTCAACGACGAATGCCTAACGGTCGACGGACTCACGGATTCCGTCGCAAGCCTTTGCCTGACCAATGGGCTAATGAACGAAGATTTTCGCAAACACCTCACCACCAGACCAGTATGGACCATGCATGAGATCCAGAACGTCGTCAAAGATTACATAAACGACGAAGAAGTCAGCCAGGTCGTTGCCGCCAACAAACGGCAGCACGGCAACGCCCAGCGCGGCAACTCGGCTTCTCACCAAAACCCAACACCCAAAGAGAATCAACGGGACCACCCCAGGCCGACCAGCCGACCACCGAGAATAGGCAAATTCTGTCACCGATACCTCAGCTTCATGGACGCATACTCCGGATACAACCAGATTCCGATGCACCGACCAGACGAAGAGAAAACAGCATTCATCACCCCAGACGGGACGTACTGCTACACAGTAATGCCCTTCGGCCTAAAAAACGCTGGGGCAACCTATCAAAGACTGGTTAACAAGATATTCCGAGACTTATCCGGTAACAAATTAGAGGTCTACATAGACGACATGCTCGCCAAGACCGAATCCGGCGAACAACTAACCGACGACCTCAAAGTCATAATGAACACCCTACGAAAGCACCAAATGCGACTCAACCCGGCAAAGTGCGCCTTCGGAATGGAGGCAGGGAAATTCCTCGGCTTCATGATTACGCAACGCGGAGTCGAAGCAAACCCAGAGAAATGTCGTGCCATCCTCGAGATGACAAGCCCCAAAAACCTTAAAGACATCCAAAGGCTTACCGGCCGACTAACGGCATTGTCACGCTTTCTCGGGGCATCGGCCCAAAAAGCGACCCCTTTCTTCAAACTAATGAAAAAAGAAGCCCCCTTCAAATGGGAGACGGAATGTGAAGAAGCATTCCAACACTTCAAGAGGGTCCTAGCGGAACCACCAATCCTCGCCAAACCCCAAACAGGGGAAACACTTTACTTATACCTCTCCATAACGGAAGAGGCACTCGCAGCAGCACTCGTCCGTGAAAACGAGAAAAAGGAACAAAAACCCATATACTTCATAAGCAAAGTCCTACAGGACGCGGAAGCCCGCTACTCACGCTTAGAAAAGCTAGCTTTCACACTCCTTACAGCCTCCCGACGCCTACGACAATACTTCCAAGCTCACCCCGTAACGGTTCGAACCGACCAAGCGGTCAAACAAGTGTTGCAGAAACCCGACCTAGCCGGAAGAATGCTAGCATGGTCCATCGAACTATCTCAATTCCAGATCAAATTCGAACCCCGAAATGCAATCAAAGCACAAGCTATGGCCGACTTCATCGCCGAGATGACCCCGGGAAAGCTTACCCCCGATTCATGGAAACTACATGTCGACGGCTTATCAAACTCCACCTACGGAGGCGCCGGAGTCATACTCGAAAATCAAGACGGAATCACGATCGAACAATCGGTACGATACGAATTCCCGGTATCAAACAACCAAGCAGAATACGAGGCCCTCTTGGCAGGCCTTTCCTTAGCCCAGGAAGTCGGAGCAAAGGTCCTAGAAGTAAATACCGATTCACAAGTAGTCAGTTCCCAAATTAACGGAGACTACCAGACACGAGACCCCCTACTCCAACAATACCTCGCCAAGGTAAACGAACTAAGAGAAGGATTCGAACACGTCACCATACGGCACGTCCCTAGGGAACGAAATGCCAGAGCAGATCTACTCTCCAAGCTAGCCAGTACCAAACCCGGACACGGCAACAAATCGTTAATCCAGAAAGTCGTTAAGACACCTTCCGTGTCAACAACAATCAGCGCTCACCTGACAATCTCAAACCAGAGATCTTGGACCTACCCGATCCTGCAATACCTCCTCAATGGAGCACTGCCACCAGATCCCAAAGAAGAAAAGCGAATAAAAAGGGAAGCCGCCAACTATACCATTGTCGCAGGACAGCTGTACAAACGCGGATTCTCGCAGCCCTTGCTCAAATGCATAGAACCCGAGAATACGGAGTACATACTCCGTGAAATCCACGAAGGCTGCTGCGGTCACCACGTCGGGGGCAAGACTTTAGCCCAAAAAGTCATCAGAGCAGGCTACTTCTGGCCCACGGTTATCCGAGATTCCATACAAATAGTTAAAAACTGCGACAAATGCCAAAGGCACGCCAATATCCACCAAGCCACACCGCACCAGCTCAGCACCATATCGGCAGAACGGCCGTTCGGCACTTGGGGCATCGACCTCGTCGGACCCTTCCCAACGGCACCCGGCCAGCTTAGATACCTCATCGTCGCCATAGACTACTACACTAAATGGATTGAAGCCGAACCCCTATCCTCCATAACGGCAACCCAATGCCGAAAATTCCTCTGGCGACAGATCATCACCCGATTCGGGATCCCCGAGATCGTTATCTCGGACAACGGAACCCAATTTACCGACAAAAAATTCAAAGAATTTTTAGAGGGGCTACATGTATCCCACCGTTTCAGCTCGGTAGAACACCCTCAGACAAACGGACAGGTGGAATCCGCGAACAAAATAATCGTCAAAGGACTTAAAAAGTAGCTCGACGAAGCCAAAGGACTATGGGCCGACGAGCTCGGATCGGTCCTATGGTCATACCGAACCACACCCCAAACAACAACGGGAGAAACACCTTTCCGACTAACATACGGCGTTGAGGCGGTCATCCCGGTAGAAATCGGAGACCCAAGCCCCAGAAAAACGGTCGGAGGTAACGACGAGGAAGCAGAACGAGACCTTATTGACGAAACAAGAAGCATAACCCATCTCAGAGAACTAGCCCTAAAGCAAAGAATCAGCCTAAGATATAATCACGGAGTCATCCGGCGAGAATTCGCGGCCAACGACCTCGTTTTACGACGAAACGACATCGGTCCCCCGACCCCAGGAGAAGGGAAGCTCACCCCCAATTGGGAAGGACCATACAGAATCAAGGCCGTAATCGGAAAAGGAGCGTACAAACTCGAACGGCTCAGTGGCGACGAAGTCCCGAGAACATGGAACGCCGCCAACTTGCGACGATACTACGCCCAGACCAACCCACAAGGTCGCACCCTTGCCCTCATCTATGTTTTTGTACTTCTCCTACCTGTATGCAAATTCTAAGTGTTTTTATTTCATCTAAGTTTTAAACTCGGGTACTCTTTCCCGCCACCAACGGAGGGTTTTAACGAGGCCCAACCATCAATAACAATTCCATTAAAACAGCTATTTATATTTTCCTAAACGTCCCAAAAAACGGAACGAAAACACGGCCACAACTGGGGAACTGATCACCCCCCAGGTCCAAAATACGCGGATATCCATGAAAAAACCCGACCAAACGACGGTCTGAGGGAGCAAAATAGCCTAAAACGGAATACATGATAGGCCCGGACGGCCCAAAAACAACAAACAGAACATACAAAAGGCCCGAACGGCCGATAAAGTACCATTAAAACAAAAATAAAGTGTTCCAAAATCAAAATACACGGCCCCCGACCATCCGAAAATATCCAAAAGCACAGTTCAAAGAAAAAATCCAAAGAGATAAAAGTAAAAGCTACTCGAGATCAACGATCTGGCCATCGCGAACAGTCTTGAAGGCCCCCATCACGGACATATCCACACCAGGAGCCAGCACTGAAGCTTGAGCCCTCATCGTTTCCTCGGTAGCCGCAATTGCGTCCTTCGCATCAGCTAGTAACTCCGTCTTCTCCCTCCTCAAGGCAGCAACCTCGGCCTTTAGAGCCTCCGATTCGGCGAGAAGCATGGCAGCCTGAGAACCTACATCAGAAGCCCGCTGCCGCTCCTCTGCCAGCTGAGAGAGAAGCGAAGTTTCAACCTCGGCAAGTCGAAGAATCTCTGACCCGGCCTCCTCAGAAGACTTCACAGCCTTCTCCCTCGCAGCTTCGGCAGCCTCAAGTTCCCCCTTCAACTTGGCTACCTCAGCATGAGAATGACGAAGCTTCTTGTCCAGCAAACCGACCTGAGCCATCACAGGCTCAGCCTTCCGAACAACAACGGCAGACCGGAGGAGAGCACGATACACCGACTTGGCCTGGAACAAAACATCACAGCCATCAAAAAACGGCTCCGTTCCAGGCATCAAGTGTTGATCAATAAACCCCGGAGCATCGAAGCGTCGATCCATCACGCTGGGCACAAGACCTTCATCCTCAAAAGTCTCACTGCTCGGGTCCTCAGGCCTCTTCCTCTTCCGAGAAGCCTCAGCAGCCGTCACCACGACGACTTCAAGAGAGTTCGCAGGGCCAGGGGAAACTTGAGTATCGGCCCGCGCACCCGAAGAAACCACCTCCTGAGAAACTGGCTGCGACTCTACGGCAGGATTAGAAACGGGAGTAGCCGGGGACGACGACCCCTCCTCCTGGGCCATCGCCGCCTTCAGATGCGCCAAGGATGTCAAGCCACCAGCCATCTCAACTGCAAACAATACAAAAAATTCCCAAGTTACAAAAACGGGAAACAAAACATAAAAAACCAAAGAAAAAACAGACACACACCAACATATGACTGACAAGCAATCGGATCACCCATCACATCCCGGGGATTAAGAGGACGCTCTCCAAACAACTGCCACAGAACGAGAGCAATATCCCGCTCCTCCGAAGACAGGAACTCTTTCGAAACCCGAGTAAAAACCGACGGTCCCGCCTTAAAATTCCAGTAAGTGGGGAACCGACGATCACCCTCCAACGTCAACCAAAAGGGATGATGTCCCTCCGAGGGACGAACCTTAAAATAACCACTCTTAAAACCGTGGAAGGAGTCTTCATACAAACCGAAAATCCGACGATGGGGCTGAGCTCGGAAAGACACATACCCCTTTTTATGTTTCCCCTCCTTAGTCGGAAGAGTGCACAAGAAAAGGAAAAGAAAAACGTTTACTGAGGCAGGTAACTCTAAATAATCACAAACGAGCTCAAAAGACCGTATTGCCGCCCAGCTGTTCGGATGTAGCTGGGACGGCGCCACGGAGCACCGATTCAACAATTGCTGAACAAAAGGAGAAAAGGGAAGCCGAACACCAAGTCGGGTGAACATCGCCTCATACACGCACATCCAATCCGGCACGGTCGGGGAGTCGAGATTAGTATAGCAAACCCTCTCGTCAACCCCAGAGAGGGCAAGCTCGTAGTGGCGTTCGGCATCGCCACCCCCACAAACAGCCCCTTCATCACGGAGCCGTTGGAGGTCTGCCTCCGTCATCCGCGACGGTGTCCCCCAAACATCACTGGTGACCCAAGAAAAAAGGTCAGGGACACCCCCCGCCGGGGCCACCGGAGCCCTCACACCCTCCATCCGTCGGCGAGCCATACCTAAAAGATCGACGAGCACCACCATCAGCCAAACCTCACGGCAGAAAACGACGGCGGGTAAAAAACCAAAAAATACCGCCACCGCACACCATCAATTATACGGTGGCACTCGCCCTAACCCTCTCCTAGGAAACCAACAGAACTATCTAAACCACCATACAAACACCACAAAACTACTCTAAAATAGCCTACACTTAGCAAAAACAAAAACAAAATGCTGCAGAAAATAAAGCAGAAGAAAGCAAAAAGTAACAAAAGAGATGCTAACCTGATAAATCGAAGGAAGACAACCCCAAGGAAAGACGCCGCAAAAGAAATCCAACCGAAACCACAGAAGGCGAAAATGGAGAAAGGGAAATGCTGTAACCAGAAAGAGAAGCAATAGAGAAGTAAAAGCAAAACGAGGGAACTAAAGGAGGAAAACCAAAACGGTTTTTGAAAGAAGTACAACGACGAAAATACCCTTAAGAAAGCAAAACAAACGCAAGGACAAAAAAGAAAAAACACAACCTGCAATAAATACCCCTCGAAAAAAGGTAATGCCTCGAAGAACGCAACAGACGCGACCGATACGGAAGAGTCACGCCAGACCTAAACGGTCAGACGAATCTTCCACAAACACAGAGACCGAGGCACCGACCTCATCTCAAAGAAACCAGACGGGCACCCGAGAAAAAGTCGAGCCCATGACAAACGTCTCCCAGCGACAGACCGACCTCGCTCGCTCTCCCGCTGCGGGGGGCAACTGTTACGGATCCGATCCACGGATCCCGCATACTCGGTTACCCGGAGACAACCCGCTTCAACCCGAAGGCCCAAACACCGGCCCTTCAAAGCCTCTAACCCAAATATCTCTCTTATCTTAACCAAATAAGATAAGATAAGATATTCACCATCACCTATAAATAAGAGGACCCAGGTCCCCCAGGTATTCATTCATTCCTCATACTTTCTACCTCTTAGATCCATTCTGACTTGAGCGTCGGAGTGTCTTTGCAGGTACCACCCCCATTGCTCCCGTCAAACGACCCGGCTCCAGCACTGTCCGCGGGTTCCCGATCCACCCTTCAAACCGTACCAGAGACATCTCGTACATATCTCTTCAGTAGTTTGATTATTGGTTAATCTATAAATTTAGTTTTTTTTAACTCTCAAGTCATAACCGTAAATTCTTTATTCCTTTAAATTCTCTTAGTTTCTTTTTAAATTACTAACAATATTGAAATGAAGAGAAAACAAAATAGTAAGACACCAAATTTTTTATTATTTATTGATTTTACATTTTTAATTTTCTTTTTCTATTCCTTATCTAGTGGTCATCTTCTATTCGTCAAAAGGTAAATTGCAAATTCTCTATGTTCTTCTATATAGTTCTCTTTTTGATATTTTTAATTGTAAATTTTAATTTTTTTTGAATTATACAAATTCTTATTTTTTAAAATATTTAAAGTTTAAAGTTTATAATTTAGTATTTAAAATTTAAAATAAATAAAATAATTAAAAAAAAACATCTGATGTTGACTAAAAAAAATTATCCCTAGCATTACTCAACCTCTAATGATTTAAAATTACGAACGACAAAGTCACAATATTACGAGTTTAGATTGGTCAGTCCAATCGCATTAAGCTGCAACTGCAATGCGTAAAACAATCACATAACTTGATTTAATCAAGATTTTGAATTTTGATCCTCTCTCTTTTGTTTCTTTTAATTAGAGATGCATATTGTGGAAGCACTTTGTACACAGCCAAGCGGGGCATTTTCGGGGCTTTGTTTCTCGAGCAGCAGCTGCGCCAACGTGTGTACTACGAAGGACAATGGAGTTGGGGGCTACTGTTATGGGCTTGTTTGTTTATGCATTGGCACATGTTAAGAATTTAAACCCAATCTGCTACTCATGCTACATGCCTATAACTTTTTCTTTTGAACCAAAATTGTTATGTACTTTTCCTATCGGTAAAATTTCTTTCTAAACAGGATGCATGCATGTGTGTATTTTTTTTAAGAGTGAAGTGACAAATAAAATCCTATAAACTTTATGTTTCAGACGAATTAATTTTTAAAGGAATAAAAATGCCAATGAAATTTTTAACGATAATAGATATGGTCATATGGATACATTGCCTCTAAATTAGTTTTCATAATCAAGATAAAAATTTTAATTTAAATATAATTTA
>NC_029787.2:28526830-28527222 GCF_000816755.2 Arachis ipaensis
GCATGTCCTCTAATGTAAAAGACTTTACTGATATTTTTTTTTAAAGATTAATATATACGAAGTATAATTTTTTCAAGAACTTATTTGTTATTTTATCTTTTTTTAATTGACAACAATCAAGTTTTATAACCTACTTTACGGTTTTATTTATGCTCTATTTAAGTCTCTTGATAAATGATACATGCGCTTATCAGCGTAGTCAGTGCAGTTCGTGTTTGGCCAAGCTTATAATAGAATTAGTTATAGTAGATGCTAGTTTATTTAGTTATGTTGGTTAATATAGTAGGCTAGTAGCCGATAGTTACAGCCATATGAGTTATGTGAGGGATATTTTTTATTTAAATAAAAAATTATATTATTTACCAATTTAAATTCATTTCAGAAAATTTATC
>NC_029787.2:28528280-28528836 GCF_000816755.2 Arachis ipaensis
AAAAAAAATATATTATATTTATTAATATATGTATTTCTTGAGATATTTACATTTTGTTTGCTATCTCATTTGCATAGTGTACAAAAATAATTAGTGTCTATCTCGTTTATATTACCAACGAGATAAGTATTAAATTATGTTTTACCCTGATCTTGTTTTAAAATAAAATATATGTTTAAAAAACTTTTTTTTTATTTCGTTTGTAATTAGGAATGGTGGAGAGAAAGTCTCATTTGAATACGCCTATCCTACCTAATACCTAGTTGTCATGATGAATTGTTGGTTGAGTTGAAAAATCTCATATTGATGAATATGAGGGCATTAGATAAAATAAAATAGTGAATTTTGGATACAGACTTCTAACAATTGTTAGAAATCAATGCTTCCGATATCGATTCTTTAGTTTGAAGGCAATGAGCAAGTTCGAGTGATGTTTGATTGTCATGCAAAATTTTGGCCTAATAAGTGATAGAGCTCTACATTGAGGTTGTAGACATCGGGGAGGTGCAGGGCCTTCAAGATCTAGTCCACAAGTTCTATTTTGAGATTATTATTG
>NC_029787.2:28528948-28538743 GCF_000816755.2 Arachis ipaensis
ATCCGGTACCCATGTTTTAATCCAGTCAACCACTTGGAAGAGGATTCTGAACCAAATGACGAGTATGCAATAATTGAGACCAATGTACCTAATGACAACGATGAGGAGTTTGAGTTTGTGCATAGTACCCCAATTCTTTCTATTGAAACCAATTCTTGTAGTCTATCACAATTCTTCTATTAACACCATTTTTGTTTTAAATCAGTTGTCATTGATTCTGAGCCACTATTTCACTTTGGTTCTTGATGTAATGCAAGAGAATAATTCATTTAGTGGTCAAGGGTTGAATGATCACAAAGCATATGGGATGTCAAGTTCTATGTGAGGCACAACATTACAATAGATAAGTATTTTTGCAATGGTTGAAAACCATTGTTGTAGATTAGAAAATTATTTCTAAAATTTTAGGCAACGTTTTGACAACGATTTTTTATCTGTGGTATGTGCGGTCGTTACCAATGCTATAGGTAATGGTTTTTTGTCTAAGGCAACGGCAACAAAGAAAACCATTGCCCTGTTACCCTAATAGACAACGGTTTTCACAATAATTTTTAAACAACGGTAAATTATGTAACGATTTACAACCGTAACAGGATAGGCAACGATTCTACGCCGTTGTAGCTTTGTTACTAATTTAGACAACGGTTTATGAACCGTTGCCTTTTGTGGTTTTTTTTTAACAACGGTTTTAATGTAATTGACATTTTGTAGCTACCGTTTTAACACTATTGTTTTTTGTGATTTTTTACAACAATTTTTTGTAGTTATATATTTTTTATTTCTAATGGTTTTCTCATGTTATATTGAAATTAGTATTCCAACTTTTTTTTTATTTAGTGTCAATAAATAACCTTAACTATTTGAATCAAATTACTAAAAAAAACTAATAGAATATTTACCAACAAATTCAATTTATAAAGTATTCTATAAGATTCACACACATTACATCATCATTGCAAAATACCATAATACTAGTATAAGTCATAATAATCTCTAACTATATCATCTTTGCAAAATATTCAATAACAAAAAAGAGTTAAAGTAATTAAGTAGTCTGTAGGTTTATCATCATGCCCACAACTTCATGACTTTTACTCTTTAGAATTTGATCTTCAAATTTTGTAACATTAAGTTCTTTTTCCCTTTCAAAATGATTTTTCTGTAAATAAAACAAAAAATGGTAAATCAAATATAAAACTACACATTTCTAATGCTAATAATGTTTTCTATGCAAGAGAAAAGGAGAAGGAACTTAATTGCATTAGTCAACAAACCAACTAATGACTTATGAGAATGAGATTAGGTGCATGCTTCAAGACATACAATACAAATCACTAGACAAAAGGGACAAGTATTTAACTTTGCGGAGGCTGCCATGGCCGCCGTCACCAAGATGCTCTGAGAGTAGAGAGTGGAGAAGTTGAGGGAGAAAGAAAGGAGATTGACAGTTGATGAGTGATTATGGCTAAAACAATCTAGTGGACTTGCAATATTTGGGGACTACCTCTTTCACTAATGGGATATGGGCTTTCTTTGGGTTGTTCAATAAGTTAGCATCACAAGGAATGGATTTGGTTTGCAACCAATGGAAAACATCAATGAGAAGATATACTAAAGGAGAGGTTATTGGAAGAAAAGAAGAGTAGGACAGAGGGGCTGGCAGGAGGCATTTAGGCGGCAAACCAGAGAATGCATGCAATAAATTTAGGGGGCAAAAGGTGAACAATATATCTGAAAATATGATCCTAGAGAGAGAAAAATCTGAAGAAAGAGACGTGTTTTTTATGGGTCAATCTATGGTACAGATTCAATTTGATACAGATTTTATAGATGTTTTATCTGAAATAGTATGTGAGTATACGTTGTTCTGTCGTTGCAGGGCTTGTCTCCTGGTTGATGGTATGGGTGGCTGAGCCGTGAGCCAGAATTTTTCGGTTGGAGTCTGCGTTGGTGGACTTTTTGATGTGGGCTTTGCCAAGAAAAACCATGGGTATTCAAAGAAGATAGGCCCCTTTTTTTGCAATGAGATGGAAAAAAAAGAAAGGCATATCGTGATGCATCCACGGAGGACAAAGTATTGAGGAAGTTGCTATGTGTAACAGCCCAGACCACCCGCTAGCACGATATTATCCGCTTTGGCACACAAGGCCTCACGGTTTTGCCTTTGACGATAGGGATGATAGCCGAAGCCCCCCACACTCACTCGTCAAAAACGCGTCATGCTAGGGAGAGGTATCCACACCCTTATAAGGCATGCTTCGTTCCCCTCCCCAACCTTACAATATCTGTAACAGCCCAGACCACCCGCTAGCACAATATTGTCCGCTTTGGCACACAAGGCCTCACGGTTTTGCCTTTGACGATAGGGATGATAGCCGAAGCCCCCCACACTCACTCGTCAAAACGCGTCATGCTAGGGAGAGGTATCACACCCTTATAAGGCATGCTTCGTTCCCCTCCCCAACCGATGTGGGACCTTACACTATGCCCAAAAACAAAGCCCTACGTTCAAGGGAGACAGACACAGCCGCATAAGGTATTGCCGCGTCGGAGGTTGAATCCTTCAAACCAACTACAGTCATGGTTGCTGAGTCATCTCGTATCAGGCACTGATTGCGTCTGTCCCTGACACGCTGCCACTGCAGACGTGGTGGGGAGCTACTTTTGTGTCACTCAGGGGGATCACCACAGGTATGAAATAGGTTGTTTTTGCTCGGTTGTAGTATACTTTATTGAAACCGGTGTTACTCTAGTGGTTTGGAGCATTGGGTGTAGCGAATTCAAATGAATCCATGAGTTTGTTGAAGAATTTCGTTGCAATGGTTTTGGCTTTAGGGTGCGGTAAGGAGTATCGTTATCTAGTTTATGTTGTTTTCCTGGACATTTGACTGCCTTCGCACTTTTCTATTTTTCAATTTATGTCACTCGAATGCCAACTTGTGTCGACCAACGTTAATAACGAAATGGGTGTAGGAATAGAGTTATGGGATTCATTTACAATTGCTAAGTTTTCTTGAGACTTTCCTCGCCCCTCTTTTTGTTTTCATGTTTAACGTTCAAGTGACCCTTGGATAGCATTGATAGTCGTTGTGCAGAATACATGAAGTCAGTCGTCCACCTAACAAGATCAATAAGCATGCTATCAAGTGTAAATATGTATATGAATTTTAAGGACATAAGTGATCGACATGTAGGATTTGAAACTGAACTAATATGTAGCATACGAGACAGAATGGGTTAAGTTGTTTGTAGTGGGATTCAGTTTCGTTTTGTATGCAATGTGGGCATTGCCATGCTTCAACTTTCTTTTGTTGATCAAACTGTTGCTGCATTGTTGGCCAATTGTAAAATGTGCATATCGTAGTTTTTTTTTCTTTTTTTTTTTTTTTTTTTTTCCGTTGTGCTGACCATCGTTGTAATTGCAAAGCAGAAAGTAGGAGTGATTTTTCCACCAGCTCCTTAGCTAACAAGACTAATGCTAGTCGTACCAATTGATGTTCCCGTGGCGTGTTTTGCAGGCTCAAATAACTGCGATTTAGGGCATCCCTTGAAGTAACTTTTGGGTCTCTTTGATCTTGCGAACATCTCACGGGAGGAGGGTAGTCACAGTGTGCTTACCCCAACGGCGCATCCTGATGAGTATCTGAAAACCTTGAGTCAACATACTTTAAGATACCCTTTTATGGATTCGGCAAGATTGTTAGAACGAAAATGGAATTTGGGGAAAAAGGAGGGTAATTGTGATACGAAAGAGGGTTAACATAATGTTGGTGTACATGTTGTTGTTCTGTTTTGTGTTGATCATTAGGAATTTTGCCTAGATGCTCAACCAAAACATTTATTCAGGTCGAAGAGCTTGGACTGAGAGCTAGTGTTGAGGGTTTAGGTCAAAGTAGAAGGCTTATTTAAGGTAGCCACACACTGTCCCGAGGTTGTGTGCGACTATATGTAAGTTTGTTGTCCTTGTGGCATTCTTGATGAGTTCACCGATTATGTATTGTGCGTTAAACATGCATTAGTATTTGAGTACGGAGGCTAAACCTGTGTTTGGTTTTTTCAGTTTTTGTACCTTGTTAGTCTATACAGGAGTTGGGGTTATTACAACGTGCCTCCCATGTGTGCAAAGATTATAGCGTGAGAATCCCCCGCTGTTGTTTAAGGTATGGTTCAGCTCGTTACCTTTTCATAGCCTGTTATGACTTGTTAATTACGTGTGAGAGTTTAATTAAGTCAGATCCGCCTTTATGGTGAGTTATTTGATGATTACACATTTTCCATGTGATTGACTTCGGGGGATGAAGGAGCATGCTGGAACGCCGAAAGATTGTTGAAAAAGGTCTTAACTGGGTTGTGGGTACTAGAGAGAATATCCAAACCTTTGAGGATCCTTGACTGCCTCCTCCATATCCTTTAATGATTTCTGACATGCCAAACAGACAGGCTATTTCTGAATTGGTTTCAAGAGTTAAAGATCTAATTACTGAAAACAGGAATTGGAATCAGAATCTCATTCAAGAATTATTTTCCCAAAACGTTGCAGACAAGATTTTGTCAGTTAAAATTCAGCAGAGTAAGGACAAATTGTAATGGGATTTGAACAAATCCAAGCAATATGATACAGCTTCAGGTTACAGAATTTGCTATTTATTTTACCATCCGCCTTTGGAGCTTTTCCCTAATTATATGCAGTAGAAAAAGTCGTGGATTGATCTATGGAAGTTGAACTTGTCTGACAAAATTAAGCTATTTATCTGGAAAGCTCTCCATGGCTGGCTTCCGGTGCTTGCTCAGATTCACAACCGCATCCCATCACTACAAAAAAAGTAATATTTGTAACAAAAAAAATTGTTACAAAAAATCGAAATTTTGAAACAAAAAAATTTTGTAATAAAAAAAGGGGCCGTTGCAGTATGTCCCGTTACAAAAAGTTTTTATAACAAAAAATGGAACTGTTACAATTCAAACTTCAAAGTGATATTTTGTAACAAATTTTTCTGATACAAAAAACCAAAAGTCGTTATAAAAGTGGTAACAAATTTTGATCTTCAAGATATTTTTTGTGACAATTTATTTTTTCCTATAATGAAATTTTGTTACAAATATAACTTGATTTTGTAACATTTTTTTCTTTAGTTACAAAACACTATTTATTTTGTAATAATTTTTTTTAATACAAATTACACGCATAATTTGCCAAATTCTATTATTTTTTAATTAATTAATATATTAACTAATTTACTCAGCAAGTCAGCATTCATATAATATATAACAACATAGATAGTTCAAATATCTTTCATTTAACTAAGATTGTTTTATAAATCTTCAACATATAAACTTTAAAGTACAAACTAACAAGACACATTGAAGAACCCTAATGAACTAGATAGATACATAGGACAAGAAAAACAAGGAATTATAAATCTCTAAAATATAAACTACAAATTACAAACTCCATCATGTTCAAACATCTTCTTTCTCATGGAGAAGCTTCTAATAAGTGACACACACCTGAAAAGACGACCAACAATAATTGTCTAGAAAATTTGAGCTTTACTGTCTCTAGTACCTATAGTTTCAAATTGTTCAGTTAGCACAAGAAAATCACATAGCCAACATAACTAAACGGTTCAACTCAAATTAAATGAGACCTGCAACATTGAAAACAAGACACTTTGCTTTTAGTTCCTTTTTTCTCTTTTTAATTGAATGAATATTCAACAACAACAAAAATTTCAACAACAATAAAATTTCCATCATTCATTTTAATCAATCCAAAACAAGATACCGAACAAGCAAAATTCAATTCAATTTTTATTAATCATTCATCCTTCTAACATATGACCATACCTGACCTCCCAAGTCCTAGAACACAAGTTTCCTATTTGCAGCTTCAATACGATTGATATACGATTGATATTCAACCCCACAGTTGGAACGATTTGATCAGGAGGAAGGTTTTCTATGTTTGAGTACACTGACTTCATCCTCTCCAACAAAGTCTGTAAAGTTAATGTATTCAGCAACTCAGGGAAACATAACAAAGTTCAACAATTTTGTAAAAAAATGGCATTCAAAATATGCATTACTGTTTTCCCAGCCTTGTCAATCCCCAGAATGAGTACGTGAATAATAGTGGAGCATTTGTAACAAAATTCAACTAAAAATTTCAATAAATGAATTCAGTTTATTGTATCTACCAAACAAGTTAATGTATCCTCTAATTTGACGACCTTCATCTAAGTTTTTGTAGGCATCCAACTCTTGTTATTTCAGCTTCTTTTATACTGAGTTACAAATGATTAAATAGACTAGTTCTATCATTAAATCACTCCTTGACCTTAACCTATTACGGATGTAAAGCAGTTTCTTGTTTCTTTATTCATGTATGTTAATAAAATGAATGACAACAATCAAGAACAACCTAAGCAATTTGCAATTATATTTAGAGCATGTATGATATATTTTCTCCAGTTATTTAGCTTAGCAGAAGGCCCTAGTTGCCTTAAGGATGGTAAAAATTACAACACATACCTTATGTTTCAAATTTAAGTGGCACTTACTAACCTGTATGACAAATACTTGGCTATATATATTATATGATGACTTAATCTGTAAGTACTAAGTAGTGGTAAAACCAGTATTGAAGCATTGAGAAATATCATACATACATAACTTCCTAAATTTCATAAATCTTGGGCAGGACCAGAATTTGTGCAACCTTGCAGATTCAACAATCAACATCAGCATATCCAGCACCAAATTCATCAATCAGCAATCCCAATCCGATGATTCAGGCCAACTCAAACTCAGAATTTTCACTACTCAGAAACAATGCAACAAAGCTAGCTGCAGAGAATTCAATAATCACGGAAATAGCCAACTCACTATCTCAATACCAACTCAATATTCAGAAATAGCCACAATTAAGTAAGCAATCACATTCATTCAAGGCAATTCAGCTCAATTCATAAGATTACATAATCACCAAAAATATTTATTTGCTTAAATATCAATTTATAACAATTCTTAAGAATAAAAATGAGTTTAATGAAAACGCCCCTACCTCAAAGTCGAAACTCGCACAACCAAAACGCGTCAAAACCACTTTTCCTCGGCCAGCGACCGCAGCAGCCGTAACCTCAGCTTTATCCATCATCCGTAGCAGCAACCGCATCTCTAAGCATGACACACAACAACTGGAACTCGAACCTACGTTACCAACATCTCAGAATCTTTATCAAATTCATAACAGAGCAAACATACACTAGCGGTGAAGGATTTGAAAAAGATATACTTACTTAAGAAAGGAGAAACATGGAGACGAAGCAATGGCAGCAGCTCCGACACCTAGAAGAACAAAACCCGGCATAAACAAACCATGGTCGGAACCCAAACTGGAGTGGGATAGGGTTTGGCAGCTGCAGGGGAGTCCTCCAGCGGCTGCAGCAGCGGTTTTCCAGCACCATTCGGTGAGGCAGAGCAGCGGCGGCAACTTCCTCCTCCGTCACCTCCTCTCTTCCGGCGACAAGCTCCAGCGACAAGGATGGTCGAGCTCCCTTCTAACAATGGCAACGACGTTACTTTCTCCCTCTCTGCCTAGCTCGATGGCGACGGCGAGGTTGGGGTTCGGTGGCAGTGATTTCTTCGACGGCGACCACAAGATGCGGCTTCTCGATCGTGTCTCTCCTCGGGCCCCCACAAGCGACGACGACGAACTCAGAGGCGGTGGCGACGGCACGCACAGCAGCAGTCTGTGATGGTGACGATGGCGGCACTGGCTTCTTGGCGAGGACCATGGCAACGCTGGCTTCGTGGCGAAGACGATGGCGGCGGCAGGAACACTTGGAGACGACGACGGACGCGAGGACAGGGGCTTCTCCTTCCTCGCACACGCTCTCTGGTTCTTGACGACGGCAGTTCAGCCATGGTTCAGCGGACAGAGGAGAAGGGAAGGAGGAAAGGAGGAAGAAGAAGAGAAGGGTGGTTCGGGTAGCTGAGGAGGAAGGGGGTGAACGGTGGTGATGATCAAACTTGATGATAATGGCTGAATGGGGGATGAAGTTGCTCTGAAGAGGAGGAAAAGTGAAAGGGAGAGGCTGCGTTAGGGTTCCTGGGTAAAAGGGAAAAATTATGGGTTAATTAAGGTTAGAGTTTCTAGGGTTTAATTTGGGAATTAAGGTTTAATTTGGGGCAAAAGTGAAATTAAGAATTTTGGATAAATTAGAATTTGGTAAATTTTTAATAAAATTAAAGTATTAAATTCTAAAATCTCAATTATTTAAATTAGATTATATAAAATTCTTATTATTTTATATTTGTTAAACTTTATTATTTAAATATAGAAAATAATTTGATAATTATAAAATCATATAAAACCTTAAATTACTTTAAACTCAATTAATCAAAATTTCCTTTAATTATCTTTAATAAAATAATTTCTGAGATTAAAATACTTAATAAATAAATAAATCAAAATTAGCTCTTAATAAGATTTTTTCTGAAATTTATGGATCTTACAGCACACACGACGGGACGAAGAACATCGAAGACCACCAGGCCGCTGCTCACGACACAACGGCGGAGGAGACAGTAATAGCAGACGAGATGACAACGAGGAGAATGTTTTCCGGGGGCTACGCTGATCCTTCTTATTCTTCCGGCATGATCTCCATTGCGCTTCCTGGAGTGGTAGACTATATACACAATTTTTTTACTCTTAAAGTGTTTAACATTTTGAAAAAAGAATTTGTTATAAAATATACTTATATTTTGTGACAAATAATTAACTTGTTACAAACAATATTGAATTTGTAACAAATTAATTTTTTGTTACAAAACAATTAGAATTTTTGAAACAAAACGTTGTTTTGTTACAAAACAATTGGAGTTTTTGAAAGAAAAGAAAAAATTGTTACAAAATGTTTTGAATTTTTGCAACTTGTTTTTTTTTTTGTTACAAAATATTACAATATTTTGTAACAAAACACTATATCGTTACAAAAACTAACATAATTTGTAACAAAATAAAACAGATTGTTACAAAATATTATCATGTTTTGTAACAACTTGTAACGTTGTTACAAAACATTATTCTTTTGTAACAATCAAAAATTGTTATTACAAAATACTAATTTTTTGTAACAATTTTAAATTTGATATAAATTTTTTGTTACAAATGTTCCATTTTCTTGTAGTGCATCTATATCGCCAATATGCCCCACTGTCATGAAGCAACAAAAACAATCACTCATTGTTTGATCGATTGCTCTAGAATTAAAGAAGTATGGTCTCAGAGTTATCTTCGTGACTATCTTCCCCCTCAGAGCCCTAACGACTTTTGGACATGGTGGATTGCATCAACAGAGATGCTTAACCCGTTAAAGAATGCTGACCGTAATCCTCAATTGCTTGCCATCATTTGCTAGAGCTACTGGAAAGCTCGCAACCAGTTAATTTTTGAAGGTTGTACTTCAATGTCGTCTGCCATTCTAGCAAGCTCTGTCAAGTTACTCCGTGAAATCCAAAGAACTTCCAGTTTAGATCGTCATCTCCATGAGACAAACTCTTAGTTTCATTCAATTTGATTTATCATTCTTTCTTCTTCAATATTTTTCTTCGTTTTTTGACAATGCACTGTTAGATGAATACCTTCAATTTATTATTTTAGAAAATCCCTACTTTTTATGATGCTGTCCTACTTTTAGACATTTTTTGTATTTTATTTTTCAATAATTAATAAAATATAATCTACTATTTTTAGAAAAAAATATACATTGACAACAAAAATGATTTCAA
>NC_029787.2:28538790-28548808 GCF_000816755.2 Arachis ipaensis
GTCTTTTATTGTGGTACCTAAATTACCTAACTTGCCTTTATAAGTAAAAAATAAAATGTATAAAATAAAACTAAAAAATATTTAAAATTTATTAAATATTATTTCTTTACCTTTTTTAGGAAGTTAGGCACCATGTCTTAAATACCATAGCATTCACCTTATTTTTTTTCCATCAATAGGAGAGTGTTTTCTTAGAACACGAGATTTTGTTCCTTCAAAGAGCTTTCTAGACTAATCTTAATTTCTTTACAAACCATAAAACCAAATAACTTTCACTGTCCAACCAAGGCATTTTTATATAATTAAGCATGGGAGAAACTTTAATTCCAGGAATACGCATGACTTGATTTAATGACTGAAATACGCATGGCCAACTCAACCTCACCGGCCACGAAATGGAGTTCCATACCAACTCGCAACAGGCGCCCATGAAATGGGGGGAGGGGGGACAGCAGCAGAGTCTATCTCAACTGCGCCGACCACGAAATAGGGATAGCATGGGGGGCGGGCACGAATTGGTGCACCTCATGTGTACCGGCCACGAATTGGTAACATAATTTTGCTATATAAACGCTCGTGGATCAACGGCGAAAGAAAACATTATCACTCTCCTCTCACACTCCAAACTTGCCCTCAACCTCTGCACCCTCTTTCTTTCTTTAAAATTTTCAGGTAGTAATATTGGTCTGATATTTGTATAGCGGGGGAAAACGTTTACGTGATTATATATCCTAATGGAGAAATTTCTCATACGGCAGAAGGTATTATATTTGTTTGCGACGATCCACTGTGGATAATGATTCCACCACAAACATCGTTGCAAGATTTGAAGAATCTGATTCTGATGCATACCGGAATGGTTGGAAAAAAGGAAATCACGAAGCTGACCTACAGAATGCCGGTTGCAGTGGCCAACTCGTTTTCCTATCAAAAAATGCAGATAAAAGCTGATCAGCATGTGTCAATGATGTTTTCTTATCATCACAGCATAGGAAGTATCTATTCGTTGGAGCTTTGTCTGAATCTTCAGGACATTGGTGGAAGCTCGTCCAGTTCGAATAATGTGGAGGGTGTTAGAAATCGAGGAGCGGCTGATTTTGTTCCAGATCGGGATACCAGTAGGGCCCCAAGTCCAAGCTTCAATGCATTTGTTCCGCGGGTACAAAATGTAGTTATTCGTGAAGCACGCCCCGCCCCTTCTACACATGTGGGGGTCGATAGGGTTCCAGAGGCTGCTATTGCAGATACGTCTGACGAGGATGAGATTGAAGATTTCAGTGGTGATGAGGCAGAAGTCGTTCCAAAGACGCAGCCTCTGCATGGCGATGATGTTCCTCCAACACGGGTCGAACCTGAAGGTGGTGGTGCATCTTCCTCCACACCGGCACACTACCTGTCCTTAAATCTGGGAGCAATGCATTTGACTAACGCAGAGGACAGACCGAGCACGTACCCTTTGTCAGGCGAGATGGAGCTCGAGATTGGGTTGAAATTTCTTACCCGGGAAACAACGATGCTAGCAGTAAAAAACTGCAACATCCGTAGGAGTGCAGAATATAAGGTTGTAGAGTCAGACCAAAGTAGGTATGTATGTCGATGCAAGCAGTTCGGGGATCAATGTCGTTGGATGGTACGGGTTGCGAAGACAAGGTCCTGTAGATTTTGGGAAATCCGAAAGTACGAAAGGCCTCATAGTTGCTTGGCAAGTACAATGTCTCAAGACCACGCCCAACTTGATAGCATCGTCATCTGCCAGCACATATTTCCCATGGTGCATGCTGATGCGACGATTTGTGTAAAGGTGTTGCAAGGATCAGTAGAGTCAGCGTACGGTTACAAGGTGTCTTACAAGAAGGTTTGGCACGCGAAGCAGAAGGCAATCTCAAGGATCTATGGTGATTGGGACGAATCGTATGACCAGCTGCGTAGATACCTCAATGCTCTTCAAGCTTTTGTCCCAGGTATTACTTGTATTTTATTATGGAAAGGTCTTTGCTCTTTAATGTCCATTTAGTCGTTTACATGTTTAACTAAGTAAGCATTTTCGCAACAGGGACAATTGCTGACCTCCAAACCCGGCCGTACTATGTCGGGAACACACTAGACCGTGGTAGTGTCATGTTTCACCAGGTTTTCTGGTCGTTCCCTTCATGTATTGAAGCTTTCAGACACTGTAAACCGCTGGTCTCAGTGGACGGAACACACCTGTATGGTAAGTACGCAGGCACCCTTCTCATGGGCATTGCACAGGACAGGAATAACAACATTCTACCCGTCGCTTTCGCACTTGTCGAAAGAGAGAACATAGATTCATGGTACTTCTTCCTAACCAATTTGAGGAGGCATGTCGCAACTTGGCCGGGAGTTCTGCTTATATCCAACAGGCATGCGGCAATAAAGGCCGCATTGGAACGTGAGGGGTGTGGTTGGGAACACAATGTGTACTGTGTACGACATATTGCCTCCAACTTTGCTACCAGTTTCAAGAGTAAGGAAGCCAAGAGACACCTGGTTAACGCTGCATATTCGAAGACGCAAGAGCAGTCACAGTACTACCTAGAGCTAATCAGTAGCGAGGATCCGGTAACATCTCCGCAGATGATGGAGTGGATCCAAGGGCTAGAGCCACCTAAATGGCTACAGCACCTAGATGAAGGCCGACGATACGGCCACATGACGACGAATCTCTCTGAGTGTATCAACTCCGTCCTCAAGGGCACTAGAAATTTACCAGTGTGTGCAATTGTGAAGTCCACTTACCATCGCCTGAATGAGTTATTCGTCATGAAGGGTTGGCAAGCACAAGCGCATGTTGCAAGCGGTCAGGTGTTCTCACAGTTCTTGCAGAAAGCCATACTAGCGAACCGTGAGGGCATTCCTCAGATGTTGGTGACGTCATACGATAGAGCTACCACTATATTCACAGTCGACGAGATAGCTGCTGCAGGGGTGCAGTCACGATTCCGAGTTAACCTTCGGTACCGCAGATGTGATTGTGGTTACTTCCAGGCGTTACATTATCCTTGTGCACATGCTCTGGCCGCATGTGCAAATGCGAGATTGGATTGGCAACAGTATGTTGATTTAGTCTACCGTGTTGAAAGTGTGTTTCGAGTCTATCAAATGGAATTCCAGCCCATGCCCAATGAGGAGATGTGGCCCCCTTCAGAAGGACAACATATCCGGCCCAACCCCCTCCTACGACGTACAATGGAAGGACGTCCGGTATCTACTAGGATTCGGAATGAAATAGACGAGGTTGAGCTGGAACCAGGGAAGAGGTGCGGGATTTGCAGGCAACCAGGACATACCAGGCGACATTGTCCACATGCTTCTGCAACCTAAGTTTCAACCAATGTAATTCAATATATTTTGTTTTTGGTTGTTTCTGTTTCGCTGTACTGGAGAAGACCCAAATGTTTCGTCTATTGTTTTTGATTATGTTGTTTCTTTCACATTTGCATTCTCGTTTTGGTATAACGATAATAAAATGCGAGGCTATCATTACTAAAAATAATCGTGAGTAAAAAGAAGACATAAAGTAAATCCATACTTAATAAAAGAACCGAAACAACACATTAACTTCAAACAAGTAACAGTACAGGACATAAACTCTAAATAACGTACAAAACAGCAAATGTTAAAAAGGAAGAATAACTGACACCAATACTAAACAGTAAAATGAACAACATCAACAAACTAGCATAACACTAACGGTGCTCGTGACCCAATCTGCCGCCTGTGCCACACGAAGGGGCTCGAGTGTCTCGGCGAGGACGAGCAGCTGGTCCCTCAACCTCGTCTGGTGTAGCATCAGCTCCTGTGTAAGAAAGACGTCGGCCAGGCATCTGCATGGCGTTATATGGTCGAAGTGCAGAACCAGCTGTGTCACCAAGAGAAGCGGATCTCATCCCCGCGTAGGCAGGCTGCGTGTACGTGTCGGAGCAAGGCAGGACGAGTGCAAGATCAGTGGGTATGTGTGGGGATGACTGCTGAGGAATAAAATGGTCCAACCTGTCGAATAATGAAGAGAAATTTGTCCACCCAACTCTGTCCATTGAATCAATCAAGTCCTGGGTACCTCCCTGGGATGAACCGCCAACCTCGTAGCTACTCTGATATGGCATAAACTGCTGAATGGAAGAAGGCTGGGGGGGTTCCGTTGGTCCAGCAGGTTGCGGGTAGTAGCAGTCCTCTGCAACTGGAGGAGCCTCTCGGGGAATATGGTGTCCGAAGTCTGGCTCAAAAATGGGTCAGTTTTGTTCTGGCAACTCTTGCTCATCCTCCCCATGGTCAGTATGACCCTCAACTCTGGCTCTGCAGGGACGGCGGCACCGATGGTCTCGGGGAACGGGAGGCAAATTAACCACAGGGCCTCTTCCATACTCTGCCGGCGCATCTGCGGGGACAACGTCACCCCGCGGGTCATGCAGTGCATCAGGGGCGGACAGAAACCTCCTTGTTCTCTCAGAGTACCACCTATAGTAATCATGGCTGGGACGCAATGTATCTGCACGATCAATCCGCAGCCGGTATGCATCCATGCGTCGGTTGCACCATACCTCAAACCATTCTGATAGTCGAACCGGCCACCAACCATCGTCATTCTGGGCTGATTGTCGATGGAAGGTATCAATATTAAGCGGCGGGTTTGGAGGTCCTTGCTTTCCCCCAAACTGTCGTAACACCCGGTAAAACATTTATGATCTCAATCCACCTGAAAAATATTAGAGGCACAACGGCGCTATAGAAATCTCCATGTGGGTGGCCTAGGAATTCTACGGGAACTCTAGACAGAATCCGGGGGTCCATGTACGGTTGCCAAACAAACTGCAAATATAAAGGAACGCCGTCACTACAGCCACATAGGCAGGTATTGAGTACATAATAATAACAAGGGGCACCAACCTCATCGACTTGCAGATTGTCCAAGCGCAGATGGTGCCTAAGTAGGCGCTGCTCAGCATAGTCATTCTGTCCTTTTTTCCCTGCCCACCTGTTGGACAATCACAAACTTAACCACAAATATACATTTCCAACATGAAAGGATACTTCATAAAAGTCACTAAGTGTGAAGACTGAAAAAAATACCTCGTGGCTAAAGGAAAACTAAACGGTGTTGTAACATCCGGGGCCCAAAATGGTAATCTGTAGTATATCCACAACATGAGCAAGGTATGACACCCGACCATACCCTCAACACTGTAATCTGTTGCTAGGCACATAGAACGATATAACCAACAGAGGACGGCACTACCCCAACTGTAGGTACCGATGGCATCAAAGTCAGCCAATAAAGGCAGATATCAAACATGGACTGTGTTGTTGGCCTTGTCCGGGAGAAGCACGCCTCCCAACAAGTAAAGTATGTAAGAACGTGCATACTGCATGAGACCATTATCATCTAACTCAAGCGGCGTCTGCTGAAGACGAGTTCTGAGCCACTTCAACTTGATGTTGTACTTCGTTGTCCCTACATGGCCGGGGGGAACTCACCTAGAAGTTCATGACACCATTCCAAAATATCTCTCTGATGAAACTTACTCCATGATCTCAACGTACCGCTAACAGGCTGACCATCAACAGGTAGACCTAGCTGCATGGCTACATCCTCCAGAGTTATAGTACACTCACCCCAAGGGAGATAAAACGTATGCGTCTCCGGACGCCACCGTTCCACAAAGGCACTAATAAGTGGATTGTCGTACTCGAAGCGCTTGATCAAAGAGGCATGATAAAATCCGGTGCGTCTCAAATAAGGGTCGAGCCTCTCCTGCCTAATTTCCATGGTTGGATCCCCAGGCTCTAACATGAAAACATCTACGAGCATGCCATGAGGAGTAAGAACACGTGTGGGCTACAACATAAGAAACCAAGAAAGACAACAGTTAGAAATACTCTATAAAAAAGGTAAATATCGAAAAAATATTACTAACAATCCCTAACAATAGCAATCGGATTAATGGTGGAAACAAACCTTATGGAATAAATGTGCCACTATATGATGTTCGTCCAGCCGGTTCAAGTTCTCCTCCACGTTCACCCCACCCCCACTCATATTAAGTTAATTTTTTTATTGAAAAACTCACTACCAGAAGCTCACCTCCTCTCAGGTTTCATTTACCATGCTAACCACTTTTTTTTCTACCCCTTTTGCAATTTAGCCGTGCATGAAAGCTCTCCCCACCCTCTTTTATACCATTCTTGGCTCCCTTTCCAACTGTCCCCTGCCACTAGACACAACCAATGCATGTGACCTTGCTGCTGCTGCCGTTTAGAACAGCCAACTCGTGGACGCCAGGAACGAACCTCCCCACTTCGTGGTCGCCGCCAGCTAATTGATCAATTCGTGGCCGGTGGGCTTGAGATTGCCCAATTCATGTGCGCCGTAATTGATGTGTAATAAACCCATATTTCATGAGTTCTTTTGTGCTTAATTAAAGTGATTTATTCAACTCTTCACCTACTTATTCACATTAATTGCATGGTTTTACTTTCCCTTCCCTATTATGTCATATAATGAAAAACATGTTTTCTAAGCTTTAAAAATTAATTATTTTAATTACCTTTATTTCCATTCGATGCCGTGATTAGTGTGTTGAGTAGTTTCAGATTTTCTAAGGCAAAAATGGCTTAAAGGATGAAAAAGGAAACATACTAAAATGGAAGGAGAAAGCAAAACGGAGCTTTAAAGAAACTGGTATCCACGCGATCGCATGGATGACGCGATCGCGTGCCAAGCACGAATCAGCAGCGATGCGGCCGCATGACTGACGCGACCGCGCGCCTTAAGCAGAACGCACATGATGCGGTCGCATGACTGACGCAACCGCGTGGCAAGGAAAAGCTCCAATTGACGCGACCGCGTGACCCACGCGGACGCGTGACAGAGGCCACGCATCAGAAATTACAGAATACGCCCCCAGCGAATTCTGAAGCCCTTTTTGGCCCAGATCCAAGTACAGACAGCATAGACCAGAGGTTATAAAGTGTGGGAATGCTTCCATTCAGAGGGAGCTCGCATATTTTCACCTTTCAATGAATTAGATTTAGTTGAGAGGGAGATCTCCTCCCTCTCGCTTTTAGGATTTAGGATTTCTTCTTGTTTTAAGAGTAACTCTGGATTCAGGTTTAATTTTATTTTAATATTACTTCTCTTTATTTATTCCAACATTTGAATTGATTATTATTATTTATTTATGAATTATTCCATGTTACAGATTTCTAATTGAATTAATGATAATTGAGGTATTTTTAGTTTATGATTGTTCTCTTTGACTTAAGTTACCATTGTTTTCCATCTAAGGATATTTTTACAATTATTCCAGCAACTTTACTTTTTCCCCTTTTGGTTCTGGTTAAGAATTTAGTAATTCAACAGTTATCAAACTCAATACAATTGATAATCATGATCTTGCTAATTGAGCCGAACTTAAATAATCCCAACCTTTTCTGAGGAAATAATTAGGATTCAAAGGTCAACTTAATTAGTCCCTTGACTTTCCCTTACCCCTGGTAAAGGTCGATCAAGTGGAGTTTAGATTCAACTTTCATTATTGTTGAGAGAGATAACTAAGTTGGACCTCTAATTTCTCTACCTTGCTAAAAGTCGCTTTACAGTTATTATTTATTCTTAATTGCCATTTAATTCACTCGTCATTTAGATTACTTGCTTCTCACCTTCTAAACCCCGATTATAACCTTTATAGCCAATAATAAGAACACACTTCTTCGCAGTTCCTTGAGAAGACGACCCGAGGTTTGAATACTCGGTTAACAATTTTTAAAGGGGTTTGTTACTTGTGACACCCAACACGTTTGTACAAAGGGATTTTTGCCGGTTCAGAAACTATATCTACAACGCAACCGTTTCTATGAATTTCTTTACTGGCAGAAACCCTGACGTCAAAATGGCGCCGTTGCCGGGGAACTGCTAACGTGTGCCTTATTATTGGTTATTGTAAATATTTTCCTTTTGCCTGTTTATTTATTTTCGTTTTCCTTTTTATCTTTATTTGCTACTATGAACTCTCACCCCTCTCGCTTTGAGTTTGATTCTAATATTGTTAAAGGAAATAGAAGTTAACTCCAGTGGACAAGACAGAGAATGAATTCATACTAGAACAAGTGGAAGAAGCTGTCATTGTTCAAGAAGAAGAGTTGGTTGAATTGGTTGAAGATCTAGGCGATGCTGAACTTCCTTGAGAATCCAGAATTGAGGAAAACTCCGTCCAAGATGCCACAGTTGACGCTAAGGAGGATACCGTACAATCTCCAAGGCAAGTCGTTTACGAAGAATCAGATGGAATAATCCAAGAAGCAAATTTCCTTGATGATGATAGTCACAAGTCTAGTGCTCCTAGTGATGAACTTGCGTCCGCAAGTGAATTCTCTGAGATCGAAGAATCTTCCCCAAGTCAATATGAAGATGATGCGGAGGTAGATTTCTCTCAACCTCCAATCTATGACTCGAGTGATGAGGAAGACATAGAAGACTTTGACCAGGAAACAGATACAATTGAAGATCTTTACAAGGAAGTGGAAGAATTCACAGAAGAACACAAGGAAATGGAACTTGCAGAACCACCAAAAATACCTATCCCAAGGCCATTACCACCCAATACAAGCTTCAAGTGGGTACAATCCTTAACTTATAATTTTACTTATTCACTTGAATATGGTTTGCTTGAAATAGATGGCCAGCTTAGAGCTCTCTGCGGCTTTAAGAGTAAGAGGGAAATGGCTCGTATTCAGAGCTGGTGCACCAGGTTCAATAAGGTTCCACGCTTCACCTCGAAGTACACAGATTGGTATCGTGCTAAATTGCATGGATCACAGAGAACGTTTGGTCGCCACAGTGAGACTCTACTCTTTAACCCGCCCGAATGGAAACTTACAAATCAAAACGGAGGCGGATCTAAAAACACAGCTTGGGATCATGGATTATGTTCTGACATTCGTCATCCCGGGAGGCTGAATATCTGTTTAAAGCTGCGCAGAAGCTTTACATGCCTAGTTTGGGACCTCGGAGGCTATTGGCATTCCAAGCACTAGTGGAGATTTTTGGACGAATTTAAACACAAGCCACCATAACAGGATACTCTTCCAATATCCAACTTAAGCACTTTAACTAAAAGTGCTAGGTGGGAGACAACCCACCATGGTATGGTCTCTTCTTTTTCAATTTATTTCTTATTAATTGCTTTCATTTTTCTTTTTTTATTTTTATTTATTAAACCTAGAATCATGCATAAGCATCCATGATAGTCATTGCATCCTGTACTTTTCGTGCATAAAAAAAAAGTGGTTGCACGACGCGACCGCACGCCCCATGCGATCGCGTCATATCGCGAAAGACACCACCCATGCGACCGCGTGACCCACGTGGCCGCGTGATATATATATCGGCGTAAGGATCCAACGAATAGAAAGTTGGGCTGGAATCGTGCGGCCCTTGTGCGTTTCGCACAAATTGGCCCATGCGATCGCATCACATATACAATATCAATCCCACGCGACCGCGTGAGCAACGCGATCGCGCCGCATGGATTGCACATCACCCCAAAAGGAGACAGAGAGTTGCGCTGAAACGGCGCTGGAGTCGTGCGTTTAGTACGAATTTCAGCAACGCGATCGCGCGACCCATGCGATCGCGCGACCCATGCGATCGCGCGACCCATGCGATCGCGTCACTCCCATTCTCGTCCCAGCCACGCGATCGCGTGCCCCACGCGGCCGCGTGGATTCGAATATATAACCCCCCAGCCCGCGAACCCTATCAGTCGCGCAGCCCTCCCCTTTCACCCCCAACCCTCTTCTCCTTCTCTCTTCTTCTCCTTCCCAGCCACCGCCGGCCAGCCGCCACACCACCACCCCAACGCCGCCGCCACCCCGTACGCCGATAGAGGCTGCAAATCCGAAGATCCCGCTCCAGTCCGTCCCACCTCCACAGCAGCCAGACCCTCAGCCCACCACCGCCACGGAGACCCCAGCTACCATCCCTACCAGTGATGACACT
>NC_029787.2:28549137-28552494 GCF_000816755.2 Arachis ipaensis
CCACCGCGCCGAACGCCGCCGCAGCCACCTTCTTCCCTGTTCCACCCCTTCCGCTTACCAGGTTCCGCAACACGCAACCATTTTTTTTATCTGTTCGTAAATTTTCTGTATTTTTTATTCCGTTTATGTTCATAATTAGGATAGTTAGACTTGCATGTTGTAGTGGATTTCTAGGTTGTTAGGTAGTTTAGGCTCTTGCACCGTTCTTACTTCTGTTTTACCCTATGTGCAAATATGTTGCTGCTATAATCATGTTTCATATGCTGCTTTCTTGTATGTTGCTGCTGTTTACATTGAGTTTTTATGTTTATTTTATATCTATGTACATGCAGCTTGATTTTTTTTAATTCATATGAACTGATTAAATTGCTGTTTGTTTTTCGGGACAATCCAATTTTAGCTGGAATGCTGCCCAATTTTTTTAAAAATTTGTTTTCATTCATGTTTTGGTTTCGCATTTCTGAAATCTGTTTCCCTCTGCTTTACCCAAACCACTACATGAACGCTATGGCAGACCTTCTCATCCTTTTTGATTTCCTGGTTCATAAACTGCTTGTTCAAATTATGAGTACTTCTATTCTTACCTGTGAATCCTTGTTATATGGAATTTTTCTATGCCACTTACCTTCCTAACTCACTGATTTTAATTTACTAATTTCTTTTTCCAATCCTAACCATACTAACCCTTTTGATCTCTTTTCTGATTATTTTCACTTTCCTCTAACTTTCTAACCATGGCATATTGCTTATTTTCTTTCCATTTAACATTCATTCAATCATATTTCACTTACTCATTTTCCTTATGTTATTTCTCCTTTGCCGCTTGGATTTCCTTTATTTAATTGCCTATTTGCTTTCCGATTTTATCCAATTCCTGGTTTTCTGTTTTTCAGGATGTCTGCTTCACAGAGGAAAGGTAAAGGCAAGCGCAAGAGAGGAGATTCCTCCCAGTCCATCATTTCTCTAATGCACGATACATCATGGCGGGAGAAGAATTTCACACAGCAGGAGAAAGCTAACCAACTGCTTCCTGCAAATGATCCTATAAAATTTGCAAACCGGTACTGTGAACTGAAGTACCCGGCTTTTGCAAACTCCAGAAATTTATACCTGAAACGTACCTTGAAGATTCCAGAGGCCCTCCAGTAATACACTACTGAGCAAATCAAGCAAAGGGGCTGGTACTTTCTGGAGAGACAACTGACAGCGGTGAATGCATCTTGGGTCCGGGAATTCTATTGCAACTACTACCTTACTACCCTAGTTGCAGTGAACCTGAGAGGAAAGCTAATTCTGGTCACTGAGGAGGCCATAGAGACCATTCTCCAGCTCCCAGCCAAGTTCGATCAGCCAGATGGTTTTGCACAGGCTGAGGAGGACATGGGCCAGATGCAGTTTGACTGGGATGCTGTGAAGGCAAGGATAGCTCTCGACCCTGCTGTTCCTTGGGAGATGGGTCAGAACACCACTATGCCTAGAGGGATCAAGAGAGTGTACTTAAATGATGAGGCTCGGCTTTGGCATCAGATCTTGAGTAACTTTGTGATGCCGAGTACTCACGAGACGGAGATCCCGGCTACCATGATCACCCTCCTTTGGTGTGTGCTGGAGGGTAAGGACATTTATCTGCCTCGTTTTATCCGGCATTATATGGCCAGGGCCCACGTCCGAGGCACCCTCCCCTTTCCTTACCTGGTTACACGGCTAGGCCGTCAGACTGATGTACCTTGGGAGGATGCCGATGAGAGACCACCCGCAGCGGACTGCAGGAAGATCATCCCGCACAGCAGGAACTTCCTTGCTTTGGGCTACAGACCACCACCTGTCACTGTTACTGATGAGACAGCCCCTCCGTCTGCTGGACCCTCTTCATCCACAGCTGCCCCTGCTGCCACCACTGCACCTCCACCCGCCTCTGAGCCAGTCTATCGCCTCGTGCACCGTCTATTCCGCCAGCTTGATCAGATGGAGCGCCGTAACAGGCGCCGGTATGAGAGATTAGAGCGCCGCAGCAGGCGACGCTATTCCCATCTGAAGCTGATGATCAGACAGGGCGCCAACATCCCCTCCGAGCCTGACACCCCTTCAGAGCCATTAGAGGATGAGCACGAGGAGGAGCCTCATTCCCAGGCGGAGACTCATCAGCAGGCAGCCACAGAGCAGGCTGCCCCGCATCAGGAGGTTATGCACCCGATAGAGGCTACAGATCCAGAGATCCCGCTCCAGTCCGTCCCACCTCCACAACAGCCAGACCCTCAGCCCACCACCGCCACGGAGACCCCAGCTGCCATCCCTACCATTGATGACACTCCTTCACACCAGGCTTGATTGAGCATCGAGGACGATGTTTCATTTTAAGTGTGGGGAGGTCGCCATCTCTAGCGTTTATTT
The DNA here is from genome assembly GCF_000816755.2 of Arachis ipaensis. NCBI lineage: Eukaryota > Viridiplantae > Streptophyta > Magnoliopsida > Fabales > Fabaceae > Arachis > Arachis ipaensis. The sequence continues at coordinate 28,551,529 of NC_029787.2, forward strand.
TGGTGAACTACTACATACTTTTTCTTTTATTTTGGATATTTTTCTATATTTTTCTCTTTTTCTTTTATTGTTATTTTCTGAGTACTTATACATTGCTACTTGTGTATTTTACTCTATTTTCTGCATTTTGCATCTTTAGTTCATATCTTAGTTATTTAGTTCATTTTAGTTATTTAGTTTAGTTTGCAATTCTGATTTATTAGTGGATTAATTAGTATAGTTTACCCTTTTTAGTATAAGATAATATAGTTTAAATAGAAAAATATAAAAAGGAAGTAAACTAGGAACTTTAACAGAATCAAAATAACCTACACCTTGTATATATAGCATTACATGTTAGTTGACAACATTTCATCAAGGAGGAACATTAAAACTTTAAAAGCTACCCTAAATAATTTTTTTCAAGAGAATATGAATGATATATGATGCTTGAGTTAGAGAACACACCGCCTGTGAGTCTTGAGGTTAAATTATATGGTTGCATTCAAACCATAATTTCATTTCTGTGTGTCACATTTCTTTTTATTCTGATGTTCTTTACTTTGCTTTAATCTATTTGTCCAATTATAGAATATAGAATAGATACATACCAAGAGAATGATTGAGGCCATCATTTGATTTTAGCTCACTCACCCCAAATTAGCCTACCTTTTACATTACCCTTGTTAGCCCCTTTGAGCCTTTCAAAACTCATTTTTTCTATTTAGCCAAATTACTAGCCTTAAGCAGAAAAACAAAATAAAATTCCAAGTGAATCCTTGGTTAGCTTAAGATAGAAAATTATAAATAGAGTTAAATGCAGGAAACCTTTTGGGAACATGGATAATAGAAACAAAAAGGTAGAAAAGTAAAAAGGAATAAAATAAAATTTGGAAAGCATGCTCATGAGAAAATCTAAATGATTCAGTTATCATGTGCATTAAAAAAAATTAAAAAAAAAGCATCTAAATAAAAGGGGATACAAAA
>NC_029787.2:28553893-28554870 GCF_000816755.2 Arachis ipaensis
GAAGTTTTATCTTGCTAAATATGTATGTTAGGTGAGATCTTAGTCTAATTAAGGATTCACTTATTAGCTCACTTGACCCTATACATAAATCCTTACCTTTACCTTGACCACATTACAACTTTGATTAAGACCTCATGACTTTTTGGTATGACCATATTCTATAATTGTTGATTGGTTAGATGAAAAACAAAGCTGTAGAAATTAAGAATAAAAAAAGAAAAATAGAGTGAATAAACCCAATAAACACTGAATGACTAGAGAGTAAACACAAAATCCAGTGAGGGTTCAATAACTCATCAACATATATCCATGCTTAAAATTTACTAATTGTTTTGCAAGTTTGTACAATATTTTCTTTCCCATCTCATTTGCTAAAGTACTTTATTATTTAAGGATTGGCTATATATATACACACAACTCCTTGAGAATGTGAATTAACTTAGCTACATGTAAGCTTTATATATGAGTGGATGAATTAGAATTGCATGACTCATTAGGTAGATGCATTTAGCATAGGTTGCATTTCATAACATTCCATCACTTTAACCTTAATTATTTACCTTGGATTTAGCATGAGGACATGCTAGTGTTTAAGTGTGGGGAGGTTGATAAACCCATATTTCATGAGTTCTTTTGTGCTTAATTAAAGTGATTTATTCAACTCTTCACCTACTTATTCACATTAATTGTATGGTTTTACTTTTCCTTCCCTATTATGTCATATAATGAAAAACATGTTTTCTAAGCTTTAAAAATTAATTATTTTAATTACCTTTATTTCCATTCGATGCCGTAATTAGTGTGTTGAGTAGTTTCAGATTTTCTAAGGCAAAAATGGCTTAAAACGATGGAAAAAGGAAACATACTAGAATGGAAGGAGAGAGCAAAACGGAGCTTTAAGGAAACTAGTATCCACGCGATCGCATGGACGACACGATCGCGTGCCAAGCACGAATCAGCAGCAACGCGGCCGCATG
>NC_029787.2:28554944-28556101 GCF_000816755.2 Arachis ipaensis
AAGAGTAACTCTGGATCCAGGTTTAATTTTATTTTAATATTACTTCTCTTTATTTATTCCAACATTTGAATTGATTATTATTATTTATTTATGAATTATTCCATGTTACAGATTTCTAATTGAATTAATGATAATTGAGGTATTTTCAGTTTATGATTGTTCTCTTTGACTTAAGTTACCATTGTTTCCCATCTAAGGATATTTTTACTATTATTCCAGCAACTTTACTTTTTTCCCTTTTGGTTCTGGTTAAGAATTTAGTAATTCAACAGTTATCAAACTTAATACAATTGATAATCGTGATCTTGCTAATTGAGCCGAACTTAAATAATCCCAACCTTTTCTGAGAAAATAATTAGGATTCAAAGGTCAACTTAATTAGTCCCTTGACTTTCCCTTACCCCTGGTAAAGGTCGATCAAGTGGAGTTTAGATTCAACTTTCATTATTGTTGAGAGAGATAACTAAGTTGGACCTCTAATTTCTCTACCTTGCTAAAAGTCGCTTTACAGTTATTATTTATTCTTAATTGCCATTTAATTCACTCGTCATTCAGATTACTTGCTTCTCACCTTCTAAACCCAGATTATAACCTTTATAGCCAATAATAAGAACACACTTCCTTGCAGTTCCTTGAGAAGACGACCCGAGGTTTGAATACTCGGTTAACAATTTTTAAAGGGGTTTGTTACTTGTGACACCCAACACGTTTGTACGAAGGAATTTTTGCCGGTTCAGAAACTATATCTACAACGCAACCGTTTCTATGAATTTCTTTACTGGCAGAAACCCTGACGTCAATGTGCCTCATCTCCTTTGTGGCAGCCACGAAGTTGAAAAGCTGCTGTTGTTCCCCCCATTTCGTGGACGCCAGTTGCGATTTGGTATGGAACTCCATTTCGTGGCCGGTGATGTTGACTTGGCCATGCGTATTTCAGTCATTAAACCAAGCCATGCGTATTCCTGAAATTAAAGTTTCTCCCATGCTTAATTATATAAAAAAGTTGTCCAACCAACATCACTGTCACACTTATCACGTAACATTGTACCCATACACTAGTTCAGATCTCATATTACAATGGCAAATTTGGGATAATTGACCACAATAAAAAAAGACTTCGAAATTCCTACAGCAATAATTTTAATATGACCAGTCAA
>NC_029787.2:28556640-28560269 GCF_000816755.2 Arachis ipaensis
CCTACCGCACCGCACCGCACCATCGCACCACCACCACCTTCTTCTTCTTCTCTGCCGCACCGCAACGCACCACCACTTCTTCTTCTGTGAACTAAATTTTTTGTAGAATTTTTGAATTTTTTGTAAAATATTGTTGTTACTGAATTTGTTGATTATTGTGCATGTTGCTTGAATTTTTTTAAAAGAAGATGAAGAAGAGCAAGAATAAAAGAGGAAGAATTTTAGTTTTGAATTTTGTTGATAGTTTTGAGTTTTGATTGGTCTGATTTTTTGAGTTCTGATTTTCTGAGGTGGGGATGGTGGTGGGTTCTGGTATTGATGATGATGGTGAGTTTTGTTTTGATTTTGGTTGAGTTTTGGTCTTGTTCAGCTTGGGCTTCTTGGTTGATTTTGGTTGATTTTGGAAAAAGTTCTGATGATGATGATGACCATGATGATACTGGCGGTGGTGATGGCTTCTGTTCTTGTGGTGGTGGTGGTGGTTGATTTTGGGGTGAAGAAAAAAGGATATTTTCATCCGAAGGACGATTTTAAAACAAACTGAAACCTTGAGGACCATTTTGGAGCGAAAAAAAGGTTGGGGACGAAATCAATTTTCGGCCTCTACGTTAGGACCAAAATCATACTTATGCCAAATAAAAATTTGCTTTCGAAATACCAATTGCAAAGAGGAATATCCAAGAATAAAAAAGAAGAAGGACAGAAAGAATTAGAGGTGGTCCATCTCATCAGCAGAATAATTAGGGATCTAATCATCTAAGAGAGAAGAGAAAAGGGAAATTTTAAAATATAAGTATAGGCTATGAAAGTATGAATGAATAAATTAAAGCGTCAAGTCATTGATGATAAATGGGGCTATATCTTCACTCTAACTTCAAAATGGCCCAAAAGAAAAATATGTCACACTTGATCAAAATAGTACAAAAATAAAAAATACCAGTGAATATTTACAATTTATAGTGAAGGTCATACGACATGAATAAGATAAATTGAGAAAATGAATATGTATAAAGTCGCAATATATATTGAATAATATATATTGTAAAAGTAAAAGAGTTCAAAGTAGAAAAAATATACCTTGAAAGTTGATAATTGTAGAGAAGAAGATGACATATATGAATGCCATATATGTCAAATGTGAATATTTGAATTTTGTTTTGTAGGACATGCTTTAATTTGATAATAAAGCAATAAGATAACACTTATTGAATTATACATTTAGTATAATGTTTCTAGTAGTTACAATAATGACGAGGGATATTCTTCGTGCAATAATAGTAAATTGCCTGTTTAATTTTCTACATTAAACAAATAGTAACATAAAATTTAATAGCATAAAGTGAATAGTGTAACAGTTATATACAATTGATATATAATTAATTTTTGGTGGAATCCAACTTTAAGATTTGAACTCATCATTACTGTCATTTAATTGTATAAATGAAATCATTAAGCAATAAGAATATAGCACATAATTAATGAAATAGAAATGCAATTGACATGGTTGTTATATGTCATTATTGTATAGAACATATATTGAGGCTCTGAACACCACTAGAGAGGAAATTTTTCCCCCAAATGCTCATCCACATAGAATGGAAAGTCATCCTCGCAGCTACTGACCTTAAGGTACATTTCCTTAAAGTTCTTAAAAGACGATTTGTATAACTTGAACACACCAAACCCCGGAGAGCTGTTCAAGTTTACCCAACCACCCTTCCAAACACCCTTCGCCTGAAACAGTGAGAAAAACAACTCCACTTACGGATTTTCTTTCAAAAATTTCATAAGAATCTCAAACGCACGAAGGAAAGCCCAACCATTGAGGTGAAGTTGTGAGGGCGCACAGTTCAATTGCTTCAGAACTTTACACTCAAAATCACTGAAAGGAATTCTCACCCTTAGTTCCTCCAAAACACAACTATACATAAAGAAATGCTCAAAACCCTCCCCTCTATGAAAAACCCTATCATCAACCGTACAGGGGAGCAGCTCCGATCGAACCCCAGAATTAACCCTAGCAACCTTAGACTTATCTATCTCATTCACAGCACCAACATCCAAAAACAGAGAAACACGATCCCTTACATCATCATTCACCCAGTCATAAGACCAGTCTACCTCCCCTTTCGTTTCTTTCTCATAACCTATTTGAAAAACAGAATCAGAGAAGGAGAAGAAGAGAACACGATTAAGCAGAAAAACCAAGAAGAACTAAGAGACACTCACCTCTTTTACTCATTTTTGGTTGAAAACGCTTGAGAAAACATAAAACAGCAAGCATGCAAACCTTCAGAATTTCTAAGCTTTAATTCACACACTTTAACCCAAAATCTCGCTTCCACTTCCCATCAAATCAGTCACGTCAGACCCAATAAACCCACATTGGAAACACGCAAATTCATTATTACCTTCATTTAATTATTTCTCTATCCTAATCATGAAAGCCTATAGTCTGAATAACTGTTCAATAAAGCACCTTGACCTGGGGGTTACAAGGTAGAAGCATACACCAAATTGTTCAGTAGCCGACTCATACATCACTAAAAGCTCAACCTGCTTCATTAAATATTTTCCCAAGCTAAGTTTGGGGGCTGTAATCTGGCCATTACAAATCCAATATCATAAATCGGCTTTATCGCCCATAACTCGGCATTATTCACATTATTACCCAGGAAATTGGCGTTATAGTTCGGCATCACAGTCATTACTCGGCAGTTTACGTCATTCATCGGCATTACAGTTACTAATCGACAATCAATGTCATTTATTAAAAAGTGACGTTACAAATCGGCTTAACGGACTGCTTCACAAAAGTGAAATGTCCAAACCCTTATTATTGCTCTTTAATACAGGCAATAAAGCAGGAACATAATCGATTTATACATTATCACCTATAAAAAGGTATGATCTTCTATCCTAAAACACATTGAATTCTCAATACTAACTTAAACCTCGGAGTGCCTTTGCAGGTACACTCCCCCCTGTTTCTTGCTCAAAGCTCTACGCGATTGGACACCCTCTTGGAGTAAAAGCTCGGATTGTCATAAGGCCTAAAGGTCGGCATCGAAGATAATAACTCGGCGTCGACTCCCAGAGGCTGAGCTCTCCCTCCAGGTATCCATACAAGAACAAGGTCCATAGCCCAGGGGAGCACAAGCAAGGAAGTCGATCCGAGCATGGAGTAAAAAGAGACCGAATAAGTGCGTATATAGAAAATTAAGTTGGGTTGGTTTAGCGGTTAATTCACTAATCCGCTCAAACAAGTATCGGGAGTTCGAATATCGTTTTATTCATGCAATAACTCATTGGCCAGCGGCAAATCTTTAAAGGAAAAGTATAAGTAGACAATGAAAATACTAAATAATGTGAACAATAAATATATCGGATGTTCAATTCAATAGGTGTGTGGATGGTTATCCTAATATTAAAATTTAGTGGATAATTTGAGAGTATAGTGTGTATTTAAATTTTAGGGCCCATTGTTCATGTTGTTCAAAAAATTCATTGGTTACCCAGCATAACCCATCTTTAAATGGTGCTCCAATCAGCAACGGATTAGTCATTGGCCTACCGGACTAAAAACTACCATGAGAAACAAAACAAAAAATGGATATACGAAAGAAACA